>NC_135398.1:3510329-3880329 GCF_051989625.1 Stigmatopora argus
TATAGTAAGGCTTTTTTCTTTAAAAAACGACATAGTATAGTAAGGCTTTTTGCTTAAAAAACGACATAGTATAGTAAGGCTTTTTTTCTTAAAAAACGACATAGTATAGTAAGGCTTTTTTCTTAAAAACAACAACATAGTATAGTAAGGCTTTTTTCTTTAAAAAACGACATAGTATAGTAAGGCTTTTTTCTTTAAAAAACGACATAGTATAGTAAGGCTTTTTGCTTAAAAAACGACATAGTATAGTAAGGCTTTTTTCTTTAAAAACAACATAGTATAGTAAGGCTTTTTTCTTTAAAAAACGACATAGTATAGTAAGGCTTTTTGCTTAAAAAAACGACATAGTATAGTAAGGCATTTTTTGTAAAAAAACGACATAGTATAGTAAGGCTTTTTGCTTAAAAAACGACATAGTATAGTAAGGCTTTTTTCTTTAAAAACGACATAGTATAGTAAGGCTTTTTGCTTAAAAAAACGACATAGTATAGTAAGGCATTTTTTGTAAAAAACGACATAGTATAGTAAGGCTTTTTTTTTCTTAAAAACGACATAGTATAGTAAGGCTTTTTTTCTTAAAAAACGACATAGTATAGTAAGGCTTTTTAATTAAAAAAACGACATAGTATAGTAAGGCTTTTTTCTTTAAAAAGCGACATAGTATAGTAAGGCATTTTTTGTAAAAAAAAACGACATAGTATAGTAAGGCTTTTTGCTTAAAAAAACGACATAGTATAGTAAGGCTTTTTGCTTAAAAAACGACATAGTATAGTAAGGCTTTTTTCTTTAAAAACGACATAGTATAGTAAGGCATTTTTTTGTAAAAAACGACATAGTATAGTAAGGCTTTTTTTCTTAAAAAACGACACAGTATAGTAAGGCTTTTTTTCTTAAAAAACGACATAGTATAGTAAGGCTTTTTAATTAAAAAAACGACATAGTATAGTAAGGCTTTTTTCTTTAAAAAACGACATAGTATAGTAAGGCATTTTTTGTAAAAAAACGACATAGTATAGTAAGGCTTTTTGCTTAAAAAACGACACAGTATAGTAAGGCTTTTTTCTTTAAAAACGACATAGTATAGTAATGCATTTTTTTGTAAAAAACGACATAGTATAGTAAGGCATTTTTTGTAAAAAAAACGACATAGTATAGTAAGGCTTTTTGCTTAAAAACGACATTGTATAGTAAGGCTTTTTTCTTTAAAAAACGACATAGTATAGTAAGGCTTTTTTCTTTAAAAAACGACATAGTATAGTAAGGCTTTTTGCTTAAAAAAACGACATAGTATAGTAAGGCTTTTTTCTTTAAAAAACGACATAGTATAGTAAGGCGTTTTTCTTAAAAAAACGACATAGTATAGTAAGGCTTTTTTTCTTAAAAAACGACATAGTATAGTAAGGCTTTTTTTCTTAAAAAACGACATAGTATAGTAAGGCTTTTTAATTAAAAAAACGACATAGTATAGTAAGGCTTTTTTCTTTAAAAAACGACATAGTATAGTAAGGCTTTTTTCTTTAAAAACGACATAGTATAGTAAGGCATTTTTTGTAAAAAAAACGACATAGTATAGTAAGGCTTTTTGCTTAAAAAACGACATAGTATAGTGAGGCTTTTTTCTTTAAAAAACGACATAGTATAGTAAGGCTTTTTTCTTTAAAAACGACATAGTATAGTAAGGCTTTTTGCTTAAAAAAACGACATAGTATAATAGTAAGGCATTTTTTGTAAAAAACGACATAGTATAGTAAGGCTTTTTTTCTTAAAAACGACATCGTATAGTAAGGCTTTTTTTCTTAAAAAACGACATAGTATAGTAAGGCTTTTTAATTAAAAAAACGACATAGTATAGTAAGGCTTTTTTCTTTAAAAAACGACATAGTATAGTGAGGCTTTTTTCTTAAAAAACGACATAGTATAGTAAGGCTTTTTTCTTAAAAAACGACATAGTATAGTAAGGCTTTTTTCTTTAAAAAACGACATAGTATAGTAAGGCATTTTTTGTAAAAAAACGACATAGTATAGTAAGGCTTTTTGCTTAAAAACGACATTGTATAGTAAGGCTTTTTTCTTTAAAAAACGACATAGTATAGTAAGGCTTTTTTCTTTAAAAAACGACATAGTATAGTAAGGCTTTTTGCTTAAAAAAACGACATAGTATAGTAAGGCTTTTTTCTCTAAAAAACGACATAGTATAGTAAGGCTTTTTTTCTTAAAAAACGACATAGTATAATAAGGCTTTTTTTCTTAAAAAACGACATAGTATAGTAAGGCTTTTTAATTAAAAAAACGACATAGTATAGTAAGGCTTTTTTCTTTAAAAACGACATAGTATAGTAAGGCTTTTTTCTTTAAAAACGACATAGTATAGTAAGGCATTTTTTGTAAAAAAACGACATAGTATAGTAAGGCTTTTTTTCTTAAAAAACGACATAGTATAGTAAGGCTTTTTTCTTTAAAAAACGACATGGTATAGTAAGGCTCTTTTCTTTAAAAACGACATAGTATAGTAAGGCTTTTTTCTTAAAAAACGACATAGTATAGTAAGGCTTTTTGCTTAAAAAAACGACATAGTATAGTAAGGCTTTTTGCTTAAAAAAACGACATAGTATAATAGTAAGGCATTTTTTGTAAAAAACGACATAGTATAGTAAGGCTTTTTTTCTTAAAAACGACATAGTATAGTAAGGCTTTTTTTCTTAAAAAACGACATAGTATAGTAAGGCTTTTTAATTAAAAAAACGACATAGTATAGTAAGGCTTTTTTCTTTAAAAAACGACATAGTATAGTAAGGCATTTTTTGTAAAAAAAAAACGACATAGTATAGTAAGGCATTTTTTGTAAAAAAAAAACGACATAGTATAGTAAGGCTTTTTGCTTAAAAAACGACATAGTATAGTAAGGCTTTTTGCTTAAAAAACGACATAGTATAGTAAGGCTTTTTTCTTTAAAAACGACATAGTATAGTAAGGCATTTTTTTGTAAAAAACGACATAGTATAGAAGGCTTTTTTTCTTAAAAAACGACACAGTATAGTAAGGCTTTTTTCTTAAAAAACGACATAGTATAGTAAGGCTTTTTAATTAAAAAAATGACATAGTATAGTAAGGCTTTTTTCTTTAAAAAACGACATAGTATAGTAAGGCATTTTTTGTAAAAAAACGACATAGTATAGTAAGGCTTTTTGCTTAAAAAACGACATAGTATAGTAAGGCTTTTTTCTTTAAAAACGACATAGTATAGTAAGGCATTTTTTTGTAAAAAACGACATAGTATAGTAAGGCTTTTTTTCTTAAAAAACAACATAGTATAGTGAGGCTTTTTTCTTAAAAAACGACATAGTATAGTAAGGCTTTTTTCTTAAAAAACGACATAGTATAGTAAGGCTTTTTTCTTTAAAAAACGACATAGTATAGTAAGGCATTTTTTGTAAAAAAACGACATAGTATAGTAAGGCTTTTTGCTTAAAAACGACATTGTATAGTAAGGCTTTTTTCTTTAAAAAACGACATAGTATAGTAAGGCTTTTTTCTTTAAAAAACAACATAGTATAGTAAGGCTTTTTGCTTAAAAAAACGACATAGTATAGTAAGGCTTTTTTCTCTAAAAAACGACATAGTATAGTAAGGCTTTTTTTCTTAAAAAACGACATAGTATACTAAGGCTTTTTTCTTTAAAAAACGACATAGTATAGTAAGGCTTTTTTCTTTAAAAACGACATGGTATAGTAAGGCATTTTTTCTTTAAAAAATGACATAGTATAGTAAGGATTTTTTCTTAAAAACAACAACATAGTATAGTAAGGCTTTTTTCTTAAAAACAACAACATAGTATAGTAAGGCTTTTTTCTTTAAAAAACGACATAGTATAGTAAGGCTTTTTTCTTTAAAAAACGACATAGTATAGTAAGGCTTTTTGCTTAAAAAACGACATAGTATAGTAAGGCATTTTTTGTAAAAAACGACATAGTATAGTAAGGCTTTTTGCTTAAAAAAATGACATAGTATAGTAAGGCATTTTTTCTTTAAAAATTGACATAGTATAGTAAGGCTTTTTTCTTAAAAACAACAACATAGTATAGTAAGGCTTTTTTCTTAAAAACAACAACATAGTATAGTAAGGCTTTTTTCTTTAAAAAACGACATAGTATAGTAAGGCTTTTTTCTTTAAAAAACGACATAGTATAGTAAGGCTTTTTTCTAAAAAAAACGACATAGTATAGTAAGGCATTTTTTCTTTAAAAAATGACTTAGTATAGTAAGGCTTTTTTCTTAAAAACAACAACATAGTATAGTAAGGCTTTTTTCTTTAAAAAACGACATAGTATAGTAAGGCTTTTTTCTTTAAAAAACGACATAGTATAGTAAGGCTTTTTTCTTAAAAAACGACATAGTATAGTAAGGCTTTTTTCTTTAAAAAACGACATAGTATAGTAAGGCTTTTTTCTTTAAAAACGACATAGTATAGTAAGGCTTTTTTCTTAAAAAACGACATAGTATAGTAAGGCTTTTTTCTTAAAAAAACGACATAGTATAGTAAGGCATTTTTTCTTAAAAAACGACATAGGTATGAGTGTGTGCATGAATAGTTGTTTGTCTCCTTCAGCTGGGATTGGCTCCAGCACCCTCTGCGACCCTAGTAAGGATAAAGCGGTGAATGAATGAACTCTACTATAGTTCATTCATTCAAAGAGGGATGTTATAGATACTATAGTTTAATGCATTAAGTGTTTCATAGCACCAAGACCACAAGAATGACGACTATTCTGTCATCTTCAAAACATGACGTTGAGTTGGGAGGAGAGGGCCACCTCCTGGAGCGCGGTAAGCAAACCATCTTTTCCACATCTGGTGACGTAGCTACGCGACTTACGCACATGCGCAGTTTCTCTTTCGACCAGCGTTTTCAGAGATGGCGGACGACTGGCACGACGAGGTAAGACGTGGAGCAATTTACGGCCTAAGTGCATTTTTATCACGCTACCGGGAGATTTTTAAGCAATCGACTGAGCCCAAAACGCCAACAAATCTGTTAGTTTAATTCTAGGTTGAACACACCGTCGATAAATTAAGTTTGGGCTCATTTTCACCCGCGGCTGTGTGTAGCATGTGGCTAGTTAGCTTAGCATTAGCGTCACACGACGACGCTTCCCATTTGATTTGAAAAGTACTGTTGCCCGTTTTCTCTCTCCATTATTGAGTCATGTGTCTTTTTAATTTAATCAAACAAAGCAAAGACATCAACGCACAGTTTACTGGGTAAAGTCTAACTCTAAAAGGACATCTAGAGGCACGATTTAGTTCCTGGTGTGTGTTGTATGTAATGATAGATTTCACTGCCAGTGCTTAATACCCGTTTCCAATTTGTAATTCTAATTGTTCTGTTTTCTGGAAAAAAAATCATTTTTTTCACAAAAAAGTTGTTAAGGTTAATCTGTATGTTTAATCGCCTTGTCCGGAATAGGGAAAATAGCACGGATCACTCATTCTTCATCTCGATCGTTTACTAAATTTCTTGTTAGAATTTTTCTCTACTGTAATAATTGTTTGGCAACTCCCAAATAGCTAGATTAATCAAGTTTTCTCTGTTTTTCATTAGGATGCAGCTCTTCCTGCATGCCCATAACACTCAACCTTGAGGTTTCAGGATGGGAAAATGGTCCAGATCAAGGTAAAGCTAGTTTCAACAAAAACACCTAAGATTATCTATTGAATCTCCAGCCTCTACATATGATAACTGTTGTTTTTTTTGTTTGCAGGTTTTCCCCGTTTAGCATCAATATGCAGCTATTCCTGTCCCCAGAAACCTCACCCTTGAAGGTACAGAAGATGAGACTGGCCCCGATCAAGGTAAAACTAGTTAAAAAAATAACCCACCTAAGCCTATCTGTTGAATCTCCAGTCTCTATATATGGTAACTTTTGCCTCTTTTTTTGGTGCATCAGGCTCGTGTCAACGCTGGAGCGTCTGCAAGTGATCTTCCTCGCAGGTTGCTTGCTTGAAGATGTGGCATCTCTAAATTCTGCATTTTGGTGGATGTTGGCAGGGTAATGCATTTGTTTATTGTAGAATATCCAAGTAATCTTGTCACTCAATGTGATATTTCATTGAACATAATTTACTTTCCCCCTTATATAGGTAAAGTCCACAGCTCTCTGGCTCATGCTGGCAAAGTGAGGCACCAGACCCTTAAGGTAAGGATTTTAGAAAATTCTCTTAATCAGAACATTTAATGTTGATTTTGGATTATTTTAAGTCTTTGTTGACATGTTCCAATCTTGCCAAATAATATTATTTTTTAATATTCTTTGGCAAGATTGAAACATGTCAAAAAAGACTTAAAATAATCCAAAATCAACATTAAATGTTCTGATTAAAAGAAGTTTCTAAAATGACTAAGTGTTTTTATATATGTATATAAAAACACTTAGTCATTTAAGTCTTTTTAGCAAGATTTATTTAACTGTGCTGTCTTATGTATGCAGGTGGAGAGAAAGAAGACTGACCAACACAAGTGTACTTTCCTGTTAATAAAAAGTTTAAACTTGACATTCGTGTCCCTTGCATTTTTTGCTAGGGAAATGATGAGCAAGACATATATACACTTTAAGAATATTTATTATTCCAAGTGGCTTTCAAGATGAGCTCATGTAGGTCCTACAGCAATCTTCCATCGGTAAAATGATCCTGGAAGAAAAAGAAGAGTCAGGAACATAAGTACAACATAAAAAAGGCCTCTTTTGAAAATAACTGCAGTGACCAAAAAGAAAAAAACACACCAAACCATTGAGATTTGAAGCTGGCCTGTGCAGTCATCAGAAAGGTATGTTTTGCATTTCCTTTTTTCCTCCTGTGGCTTTAAAAAGACTTGGGTCAAAATTTGACCCAAAAAATAAATGTTCTTACCAAGAAGAACCATCTCACCTTTGTCCCACTGTGGAAGGCAGTGGGACAAAGGCAAGATGGCCCTTCTTGGTAAGAACATTTATTTATTGTCAAATTTTGGCCCAAGTCTTTTTAAAGCCACAGAAGGAAAAAAAGGAAATGCAAAACATACCTTTCTGATGACTTTGCACAGGCCAACTTCAAATCTCAATGGTTTGGTGTGGTTTTTCTTGTTGGTCACTGCAGTTATTTTCAAAAGAGGCAGAGAGAGACTATAACAGGGGTCTACAACTCCAGTCCTTGAGAGTCCCTATCCAGTCTATTTTCCACATCTTTCTCCACCAACACACCCAAATCAAGCTCATGTGTTGATTCAGATGCAGTAGAGGGGGATATGGAAAACAGACTGGATAGAGCACCCCCAAGGACCAGAGTTGGAGACCCCTGCTCTATAACGACGAGTACCTGAGGGGATGTTGGTGTCCAATGCTCCTGTATACCAGCGGCTCACCATGTCAACCTTTTTGGAGAAGTTTGTGTTGATTCGGTAAACTCGGGTGGACCCTGAAGAGAAGAAAGTTACAATGAGTTAGTTTCGTACACATTAAATGAAAATAATAAATAAAACAACCTGAAACACTTGGGTCCTACTCCATCCACAACTTCTTTGGCTTTCACCTGGTTTGTAGTGTCTTCCACCAGCGCCGGGTCTTTAAACCTCTGCAAAAGACAACCGCATGATTATGTAGTATGTATGATGATTCAAAGACACACTTGTTTATATATTTATTAACTTACTCATTCCCTATCTATTTATGTCTAAAATGCCTTTCCTATTCCTACATCACCCTCTTGCTACTGTGACAACGAAATTTCCCGAATACGGGATGAATAAAGTTATCCAATGTAATTGCTTATTTAAACATTTTGATGCACAATTGACCCATGTTATTTCATCCTATCTGAGTTTTTCCATTTCAAATCCATTCGTTTTTTAAATAAATATGCCAAAGAGTTGCCTCCATTTTTCTCTTCATATACTCAGTAAAAATGGGTATTTTACCATGCAATATTTAAACTCAATTCAAAAATGACCCTTGCACTATTATTGAATGAAAGACTCACTTGGGTTTGGTCGTCCACATTTAAAACTACAAATGAAAAGGTCCAAGCCCTTTAAGAAAGTGAAGGGAAAACAAGCCCAGGGTAAAAACTATAGAATACAAGGGCACTGTTTATTATTTAAACCTCTACTGATATCAATTGTGTGGGTGTGACGTAGCCACCCAGGTTCTTGCTATTAACAATCAACGCCGCATTTAGTGTTTTCATTCAAATTTTAAATGTATCATAATAGAAAAAAAGCTAACTGAGCAATGACCTGAATACTGAACGCTGACTTAATCAATACAGGGATAGAGAAAATAAAAACGATTAAAAAATGACTCACTTTGCTTGCATACAGATCGCTGTAGGCGTCGACAAACGTCTCCTTTTTTACCGTTTTGGCCACATTCTAGTTGTTTCCCAGCAGCGTGTGGTCGTTGAGGAACTGAAACATACAATGGAATGATTTCATTTTAAACATAAATAGTTATAGGTAACGCAATGTAGCCACATTGTTTGCAAACATTTCTGTTTCCATCCATGTGGCGCTACATGATGCGAACGAAGCACTCTCGCGTCAAAATGCACTTTGGAAATGAGAACGGCAGCTTCGAAATACCCAAATGACAACTTACCGAATGCGCTACATTGTCCTTTATGAACTTTATCGGGTCTTTCTTCGATAAATCGTCACTTTAGAGCTGCTCTGCAGCGCACACCCGTACTGGCTCATCCGCCATTTTGAAAATGGCCGTCGTTGCACTCTGGCTGGTCGTGCATATTAAAAATAGACATGAAAAAATACATTGTTTTCATAATAACGTGTATTAGTAAGTTATTATTCACAAAAAACGCCCATTTAAAAACAAAAACAATTATTTTAAAATATTTATGTAACGACTTAGATTGGAGACAGGAAGTTAAGAGCAGGAAGAAACTAAGACAGCGTCCTCTAGTGGCTTAATGTATGTTTAAAGGCCTTACTATCATGTTCATTTTTTCAACAAATAAAAGCCTTAATATCCAATGTGTGTTTTCACGAAAAAAGCTTCACCATACAAGGTGTTTATTCATGAAAAACGCCTTACTATATATGGTGTTTTTTCATGAAAAAAGCTTTACTATACTATGTCGTTTTTGTAAGGCTCTTTTCTTAAAAAAGACGACATAGTATAGTAAGGCTTTTTTCTTTAAAAAACGACATAGTATAGTATGTTTTTTTTCTTAAAAAACAACATAGTATAGTATAGCTTTTTTCTTAAAAAACGACATAGTATAGTAAGGCTTTTTTCTTTAAAAAACGACATAGTATAGTAAGGCTTTTTTCTTAAAAACAACAACATAGTATAGTAAGGCTTTTTGCTTAAAAAACGACATGGTATAGTAAGGCTTTTTAATTAAAAAAACGACATAGTATAGTAAGGCTTTTTTCTTTAAAAAACGACATAGTATAGTAAGGCATTTTTTGTAAAAAAACCACATAGTATAGTAAGGCTTTTTGCTTAAAAAACGACATAGTATAGTAAGGCTTTTTTATTTAAAAAAAACAACATGGTATAGTAAGGCTTTTTTCTTTAAAAAGGACATAGTATAGTAAGGCTTTTTTTCTTAAAAAACGACATAGTATAGTAAGGCTTTTTTTCTTTAAAAACGACATAGTATAGTAAGGCTTTTTTCTTTAAAAAACGACATAGTATAGTAAGGCTTTTTTTCTTTAAAAAACGACATAGTATAGTAAGGCTTTTTTTCCTTAAAAAACGACATACTATAGTAAGGCTTTTTTTTGTAAAAAAACGACATGGTATAGTAAGACTTTTTGCTTAAAAAACGACATAGTATAGTAAGGCTTTTTTCTTTAAAAAACGACATAGTATAGTAAGGCTTTTTTCTCTAAAAACGACATAGTATAGTAAGGCTTTTTTCTTAAATAACGACATAGTATAGTAAGGCTTTTTGCTTAAAAAAACGACATAGTATAGTAAGGCTTTTTTCTTAAAAAAACGACATAGTATAGTAAGGCTTTTTAATTAAAAAAATGACATAGTATAGTAAGGCTTTTTTTCTTAAAAAACAACATAGTATAGTATAGTATAGCTTTTTTCTTAAAAAATGACATAGTATAGTAAGGCTTTTTCCTTTAAAAAAACGACATAGTATAGTAAGGCTTTTCTCTTAAAAAACGACATAGTATAGTAAGGCTTTTTAATTAAAAAACGACATAGTATAGTAAGGCTTTTTCCTTTAAAAAATGACATAGTATAGTAAGGCATTTTTTGTAAAAAAAACGACATAGTATAGTAAGGCTTTTTGCTTAAAAAACGACATAGTATAGTAAGGCTTTTTTCTTTAAAAACGACATACTATAGTAAGGCATTTTTTTGTAAAAAACAACATAGTATAGTAAGGCTTTTTTTCTTTAAAAACGACACAGTATAGTAAGGCTTTTTTTCTTAAAAAACGACATAGTATAGTAAGGCTTTTTAATTTAAAAAACGACATAGTATAGTAAGGCTTTTTTCTTAAAAAACGACATAGTATAGTAAGGCTTTTTTTCTTAAAAAACGACATAGTATAGTAAGGCTTTTTAATTAAAAAAACGACATAGTATAGTAAGGCTTTTTTCTTAAAAAACAACATAGTATAGTAAGGCTTTTTTCTTTAAAAAACGACATAGTATAGTAAGGCTTTTTTTCTTAAAAAACGACATAGTATAGTAAGGCTTTTTAATTAAAAAAAAACGACATAGTATAGTAAGGCTTTTTAATTAAAAAAACGACATAGTATAGTAAGGCTTTTTTCTTTAAAAAACGACATAGTATAGTAAGGCTTTTTTCTTTAAAAAACGACATAGTATAGTAAGGCTTTTTTCTTAAAAAACGACATAGTATAGTAAGGCTTTTTTTCTTAAAAAACGACATAGTATAGTAAGGCTTTTTAATTAAAAAAACGACATAGTATAGTAAGGCTTTTTTCTCAAAAAACGACATAGTATAGTAAGGCTTTTTTCTTTAAAAAACGACATAGTATAGTAAGGCTTTTTTTCTTAAAAAACGACATAGTATAGTAAGGGTTTTTAATTAAAAAAACGACATAGTATAGTAAGGCTTTTTTCTTAAAAAACGACATAGTATAGTAAGGCTTTTTTCTTTAAAAAACGACATAGTATAGTAAGGCTTTTTTCTTTAAAAACGACATAGTATAGTAAGGCTTTTTTTCTTTAAAAAACGACATAGTATAGTAAGGCTTTTTAATTAAAAAAACGACATAGTATAGTAAGGCTTTTTGCTTAAAAAAACGACATAGTATAGTAAGGCTTTTTTCTTAAAAAAACGACATAGTATAGTAAGGCTTTTTTTCTTAAAAAACGACATAGTATAGTAAGGCTTTTTAATTAAAAAAACGACATAGTATAGTAAGGCTTTTTTCTTTAAAAAACGACATAGTATAGTAAGGCTTTTTTTCTTAAAAAACGACATGGTATAGTAAGGCTTTTTAATTAAAAAAACAACATAGTATAGTAAGGCTTTTTTCTTTAAAAACGACATAGTATAGTAAGGCTTTTTTCTTGAAAAAACGACATAGTATAGTAAGGCTTTTTGCTTAAAAAAACGACATAGTATAGTAAGGCTTTTTCTTGAAAAAACGACATAGTATAGTAAGGCTTTTTTTCTTTAAAAACGACATAGTATAGTAAGGCTTTTTAATTAAAAAAACGACATAGTATAGTAAGGCTTTTTTCTTTAAAAAACGACATAGTATAGTAAGGCTTTTTTTCTTAAAAAACGACATGGTATAGTAAGGCTTTTTAATTAAAAAAACGACATAGTATAGTAAGGCTTTTTTCTTTAAAAACGACATAGTATAGTAAGGCTTTTTTCTTGAAAAAACGACATAGTATAGTAAGGCTTTTTGCTTAAAAAAACGACATAGTATAGTAAGGCTTTTTAATTAAAAAAACGACATAGTATAGTAAGGCTTTTTTTCTTAAAAAACGACATAGTATAGTAAGGCTTTTTAATTAAAAAAAAACGACATAGTATAGTAAGGCTTTTTAATTAAAAAAACGACATAGTATAGTAAGGCTTTTTTCTTTAAAAAACGACATAGTATAGTAAGGCTTTTTTCTTTAAAAAACGACATAGTATAGTAAGGCTTTTTTCTTAAAAAACGACATAGTATAGTAAGGCTTTTTTTCTTAAAAAACGACATAGTATAGTAAGGCTTTTTAATTAAAAAAACGACATAGTATAGTAAGGCTTTTTTCTCAAAAAACGACATAGTATAGTAAGGCTTTTTTCTTTAAAAAACGACATAGTATAGTAAGGCTTTTTTTCTTAAAAAACGACATAGTATAGTAAGGGTTTTTAATTAAAAAAACGACATAGTATAGTAAGGCTTTTTTCTTAAAAAACGACATAGTATAGTAAGGCTTTTTTCTTTAAAAAACGACATAGTATAGTAAGGCTTTTTTCTTTAAAAACGACATAGTATAGTAAGGCTTTTTTTCTTTAAAAAACGACATAGTATAGTAAGGCTTTTTAATTAAAAAAACGACATAGTATAGTAAGGCTTTTTTCTTGAAAAAACGACATAGTATAGTAAGGCTTTTTGCTTAAAAAAACGACATAGTATAGTAAGGCTTTTTTCTTAAAAAAACGACATAGTATAGTAAGGCTTTTTTTCTTAAAAAACGACATAGTATAGTAAGGCTTTTTAATTAAAAAAACGACATAGTATAGTAAGGCTTTTTTCTTTAAAAAACGACATAGTATAGTAAGGCTTTTTTTCTTAAAAAACGACATGGTATAGTAAGGCTTTTTAATTAAAAAAACGACATAGTATAGTAAGGCTTTTTTCTTTAAAAACGACATAGTATAGTAAGGCTTTTTTCTTGAAAAAACGACATAGTATAGTAAGGCTTTTTGCTTAAAAAAACGACATAGTATAGTAAGGCTTTTTCTTGAAAAAACGACATAGTATAGTAAGGCTTTTTGCTTAAAAAAACGACACAGTATAGTAAGGCTTTTTCTTAAAAAACGACATAGTATAGTAAGGCTTTTTTTCTTTAAAAAACGACATGGTATAGTAAGGCTTTTTTCTTTAAAAAACGACATAGTATAGTAAGGCTTTTTTTCTTAAAAAACGACATAGTATAGTAAGGCTTTTTAATAAAAAAAAAACGACATAGTATAGTAAGGCTTTTTAATTAAAAAAACGACATAGTATAGTAAGGCTTTTTTCTTAAAAAACGACATAGTATAGTAAGGCTTTTTTCTTTAAAAAACGACATAGTATAGTAAGGCTTTTTTCTTAAAAAACGACATAGTATAGTAAGAATTTTTTTCTTAAAAAACGACATAGTATAGTAAGGCTTTTTAATTAAAAAACGACATAGTATAGTAAGGCTTTTTTCTTAAAAAACGACATAGTATAGTAAGGCTTTTTTCTTTAAAAAACGACATAGTATAGTAAGGCTTTTTTTCTTAAAAAACGACATAGTATAGTAAGGCTTTTTAATTAAAAAAACGACATAGTATAGTAAGGCTTTTTTCTTAAAAAACGACATAGTATAGTAAGGCTTTTTTCTTTAAAAAACGACATAGTATAGTAAGGCTTTTTTTCTTAAAAAACGACATAGTATAGTAAGGCTTTTTAATTAAAAAACGACATAGTATAGTAAGGCTTTTTTCTTAAAAAACGACATAGTATAGTAAGGCTTTTTTCTTTAAAAAACGACATAGTATAGTAAGGCTTTTTAATTAAAAAAAACGACATAGTATAGTAAGGCTTTTTAATTAAAAAAACGACATAGTATAGTAAGGCTTTTTTCTTAAAAAACGACATAGTATAGTAAGGCTTTTTTCTTTAAAAAACGACATAGTATAGTAAGGCATTTTTTCTTAAAAAACGACATAGTATAGTAAGAATTTTTTTCTTAAAAAACGACATAGTATAGTAAGGCTTTTTTCTTAAAAAACGACATAGTATAGTAAGGCTTTTTTTCTTAAAAAACGACATAGTATGGTAAGGCTTTTTTCTTAAAAATACGACATAGTATAGTAAGGCTTTTTTCTTTAAAAAACGACATAGTATAGTAAGGCTTTTTTCCTTAAAAAACGACATAGTATAGTTAGGCTTTTTTCTTAAAAAAAACACATAGTATAGTAAGGCTTTTTTCTTTAAAAAAAAAAACGACATAGTATAGTTAGACTTGGTCTTTCTTCACGAAAAAAAGCCTCACTATACATGGTGTTTTTTTCACGAAAAAAAAAGCTTTACTATACATGGTAATTTTTGAGGAACAAATTAAAATTTGGTAACTTGCAAGGCACAAGGACCAACCAGGACTCAAACCCAGAACCCAAGAACCATGAGACTGAGGCACTTACCACTCACCTGCCAGATTATCACAATATTAAATGTTGAGTTCTGTTCTACTCACCACAATCATCGAGTGTCAGGTACACATGCGCAAATAATTGTATCTGCTCATTAGTCCGTTCTGCTTCATGACATGTTCTCAAACAGTGACCTGTTTTTCCAGATGGTGTCAATTTCATTAAAAATCCAACCTTGGACATTTCATAAAGCCTGCTTTCAAAAATAAAAGACAAGGTTAGCAAATAACTTTCTCTTTAAGACACATAACTGCGGGCAGTAGTTAAAATACTTTGTACAGCCAAAGGCAATATTAAACCAATAACATTCATAAGCATTCATATAATAATACTATTATTATGGAAGTAGAATGCACACTAAACAACTATTAATTCCCAAACAAAAATGAACTCAAACCGATTGCAAAAAAAACAATAAAACCGATAACCTCAATAATGATGTCGAACATATTTGTACAAAAACCCAATTGTATACCTTTATTAACATCGAGTTTTTTTTATACAACTTGAGCGTTCATTCGTTAACAGGTTTTTTTTTTAAATTCAATTTCTTTATCAACAAATAGAAAAACAGACACGCCTTTTGTGCGTGTTTGTACAACAGGTGGATCCCCTACAGCACAATGCAATCACAAGATATTAAAATGAACATGGTAGCCCCCCCTCAACTCCTACGACATCCGCCGCCAAGCGTAGGCGCCCGTGGTGGCCATTTTGTTAGTGTGTGTATTTCGCCGTGTGGCGACGACACGAGGGTTTGTGCTGCATTATTTGTCCATTTTTTTTGTAGAAGGTAGAACAGTAGATACAGCAAACGGCATCTCTCAAGAACAAGATAAGCTGTGTGTACACCTATGCGTCATTGTACATATATATAATCATATATATATATATATTTATATTTATAGTTATATTTCTGTATAAAATAAAATCAAGTGTGTGTGTCACATCTGGGAGGAATGGTCCATTCTGTACAAAGGCCTTTTTTTTGCAGAAAAACACAGCCGTGTGCTTTGCTTTCCTGTACACACACAAACGTTGTCTCTTAGCTTAGCTTAGCTTAGCTTAGCGTTAACCACTTTGTGCTCGTCCTCGAGGAAATGGCGAGTGAAAAGGCAGGTTTTTTTCTTTTTTTTTTTCTTTAAACCGTTGCTGTTGTATTCCCAACTAAATCCCGAGCGCGCGATAACGACAACGCAAACAAGTATCTGACCCGCAGGATTAACCTAGCATCGTTGTGCTAATAAGTACCCCTTTTTAAAACAAAAAAAATACAACATAAAAAGTTTTAAAAAGTAGCAGGTATGAAAATAAAAGCACTGGAGCTGTGTTAAGACACAATGTTAAACAAAAGAGGGATTAAAATAAAAAAGTAGACTAAAAGATAAACATAAAAATGAGTGTTGGTACAGGTGGCGCTCGACTGTACAAGACGTAAAAAGCACAAAAAAAGTCACATCGTTGGTTCTGTCTTTTGTGCCTCCCCCTTACAGTAACAGGGTTAGATGGGTTTTTTTTGTTTTTTTTTTTAGGGGCATATGGTGGCTGAGATGGGACACTTGGCACACTCCTGAGAGGGTCCGACCTCGGTGACTGTGGTTACGTTGCATAGTGGTCGAAACTCCCGAGATATTCCAGAGCTGCCCGGTAGCACAGCTGGTACTGGTCCTGTGACAAACACCCGTTAAAATACGTCTCTTTTGTTCGTAGTTTGAGAAAATTCTAAGGAAAAGACGGGGCATAATTCTCGAATCAAAAAAATGACATTACAGACGCTTCCCTACTTACGAACGAGTTAGGTTCCGAGCGGTTGTTCATAAGTTGAATTTGTTCGTAAGTTGATTCAGTGCTATATTTTATGTTTAAGGCCTATATAAGTATATTGAAGGTTTATATAAGTGCATTTGTATGTTTAAGGCTTGTATAAGTAACCTGCATTGGTTTGTACTGAAAAAAAAACATTTAACGAACGATCGTCGAACGATTCAAGTTGTATGCCCGTGCAACGCTCACCATTTTCTCACCCGCATCAAGCTTCTTTATTATTGCCACTTTCGTTTCAAATGAAATGGCTTGCCTCTTCCTTGCACTACCACCCTCACTAGAAGCCTTTCGCTTTTCACCAACCATATTGAATAATGGATGCACGAGATATTTAATGATAAAAATGTTCTTTGCGCACTGGAGATACGTTCACGCACTTACGCACTGCAACGAACTGGGCAGAGGAAGGTAGATGCTGAGTGAGCGGAGCTCTCACAGCGCCAGGCGTCGGTATTAGCGGCGGAAAGAAGCACTACAAGAAGTAGCCGAAAGAAGCCAGGCTCACAGAACAAAGAAAGTTGTAAAAACGTTAAAGTAAAAAGTATAAAGTACAAAGTAAAGTAAAGAGGAATGTATTAAGAAATATTAAAATGTAATTTAAAAAAGATAGAAGGGCTGTAAAACATGAAAAACATAAGAATATACAGAGCTACTGTCACTGGCTTCCGCGTGATGGCACCATCTTGGGGAAGAAAAAAAATGTACCGTTGTTCGTAACTCGAATGTTCGTAAGTAGGGGAGCGTCTGTACATTTACCATATGTCATCACGTCGTAGATATATTGAAGGGTCTAATGCAAAGGTCGGGAACCTTTTTGACAGAGAGAGCCATAAATTCATATTTTCTAATGCTATTTCTGGAGAGCCATTGTAAAAATACATGAAAATGTGTGATTTTTTTGGGTCATTTCACCACTTTTAAAGTACAACATTGTTATGCTGATATGCTAATAAGTCAGTATTAATGATAGCATGCATGCAGAAGAGTAATAAAAAAGTAAATTATGATTAAAGTGGTGGTAGAAGTAGCGTCAATGCCATAGTAGTGCGTCTGGGACTCAGCTTTCGCACCAGAGATTTCCATTGTTTTACCTCACATGTTAGTGGAGAGCCATACGCACCCATGGAAAGAGCCACATATGGCTCCTGAGCCATAGGTTCCCTACCCCTGGTCTAATGGGAAAAATGTGAAAAATTCTGACCTCGGTCTGCACCATGGCAGGTCGCTGGGTGCGAAGCGTTTTGACGGTCTGGAAGAGGTCCACCACGCCTTCGTACCTCATCCTCTCCAGCACGATGCTGAGCGTGATGAAGACTCCGGTGCGGCCCACGCCGGCACTGCGCCAGGCAACGAGAAGTGGTGAGGCGGTAATTCCGCTGTTGAAATGTTGGTTTATAATCGGGCTTCCTACCTGCAGTGCACGGTGATGGGTCCGTCCTGTCCGAACTGCTCCTTGGTCTTGTGGACTTGCCCGATGAAGTCGATGAAACCCTCCCCGGTCTTTGGCACGCCCTGCTCAGGCCAATCGGTGAACTGGAACTGGCGGATGGTGCGAGACTGTCCATCACGGGCATCCGTGACCTTGAATTCTCTCAGGATGTATTGCGGCATGTTGTACTCGGCCATGGGGTCCACCACAAAGTACTGGTAGCGGGCCGAGCGTTCGTCCGGCCAATATTGGTGGCACTTCTCCTGTTGTGTAACAAATTCATTTAGCATATTCCGATCGTCCATCAATGTCAGAAAGACGACTCGATAAAGACATTAGCATTTAGTATCCCCATGGACAACAAACATCTCGGTCATGATATCGCTTTATGTACTATGAGTTGTGTTTTCTCATCCATCTACAAATCCCTCCGATAAAACAAAAATAGAAAAAAGGCAGCATATATACATACGTATACATACATACATACATACGTATACATACATACATACATACGTATACATACATACGTATACATACATACATACATACATACGTATACATACATACGTATACATACATACATACATACATACGTATACATACACACGTACACATACATACACACGTACACATACATACACACGTACACATACATACACACGTATACATACATACACACGTATACATACATACACACGTATACATACATACACACAAGTATACATACATACACACGTATACATACATACATACAAGTATACATACATACACACGTATACATACATACATACACACGTATACATACATACATATACATACATACGTATACATACATACACACGTATACATACATACATACACACATTTTTTCTTCAGTAGCAAGAGTGGCTTCCGCTTACGAGTTTCAGCGTGGATTTTCACATTTTTATGAAGTTAAAATAAATAAATAATCAATAGCAGAAAAAAATCGCGATAAGTGAGATCGCGATAAACGAGAGAAGACTGTATTACTATTACTACTACTATTAAAGCTAAAAATGAAAAATCCAGTTACAGAAGGTTGTTTACTTAAAATAATGAAAAGTGGTAAATATAGAGCAGCGCATTGACTTGAGATCCACAGCATCCAATAATAAACCCATGCAATGAGATGTTACGCTATGATATGATGTATGAGGTGCACCAGGTATTGTTCACGCCTCACCCGTCCCATCTCTCGTAGCTTGGTAAGCATGACGATGATGGTGGAGTTATGCTCCCACAACATTCTCCAGAAATCCTCGGTGGTCTCGGCTAGTGGGCCTTGCGTGGCCAGGTAGGCCTTTTGCTGTCTGCACACACAATCAAACAAGACAAAATCATCATGAAAGAGAATAGAAAGGAGGCTGCGGATGACAAAACACAGGTGTTCCCCAAAATGTGGCTCTGTTTGGGAAGACTGTTTGACGAGCTATGATCACATTGTATTCATATAATACCTATTAATCCAGACTAAGGGGGTTCATCTATGAATTATGAAGATTTCTGTTTATAAATGGTATCCATGGAGCTTTTTTAAAGCAAAACAAAAGTTTGCATGCCCATTTTTTTTTACACATTGCGGATGTGCACATCCCACTGTTCAAATAAAACATCTTTCAGTCCTAATGTCCATGTAATAACCCAAATATTGTCCATTGGGTAAAACAAGCCTCGAAATACTTTACTTTACTTTAAAACCAAATTCTTGAATTTCTTTCTAGCCCAGTACTAGAAAAACAAAGCTTGCCCAAGGGAAGAAAATAAATAAATAATAAAATAAATAATAATATAATAATAAAATAAACAAATAATAAAAAAATAAAATAATAAATACTAAATAATAACATAAATAATAATAACATAAATAATAAAAAAATAATAAAATAAAAAATAAAATAATTATGAATTAAAAAAACATTTCCCGGCTGTCTATGCTACTTATCTCGCAGTCACTACTCTGCCTGTGCGTGGCGCTATTACCCCACACTCATGTACAGTACATGCGACACATGTTGAAGTGGGCAGGTGCATATAAAAAGGAGGAGGCAGGCTGGCATGTAAGTGCATGAAAAAAAAACACACACACACGCAAACACACACACGCAGAGCAGCTAATGAAGGCACTGCAGGCAGAAGAATGCTACCGTGGAACCGGGAGATTAGAATGTGCTGAGGGCCCTTTTTTTGCCTTGCACAAATAAAGAAACAACATATTGTTGCGAGAGGAGACATCAGAGCGAGGAGAGATGACGCTGTGAGGAGAATGTTGAAGGAGAGGAGATTCCAAGAGATGTATGGGGCGGACCAACTAGAATAAAATGGTTAAGGGCGGATAAAAGGAGGAGACGGAAAAGAGAAAATAATGTTTTTCATCTATAATTCAATGCAACATCTCCACTATCATTAAATGTCAACACAATCCACGAAGGGAAAATGGAAGTACAGTGGTACCTCGTAATACAACATGCTCGTGTTACGACGAAAAGTTTGATCGAATAATTCGCTTGTGATACAATTAAAATTTCGAGATGCGACCAAGCCAGGTGGCCATGACATGAGAGGCTGTTTATCATTGTAGTGCAATGTCTTTTTTGCTGCATCTCTTTCATTTATTACAGATATCTATGAGCACTGAACGATTTATTCAGACGAGTTTCGACCAGGAAACGCACAACGCACATGCGCGGGCAAAAAGAGGGCTTTCTGGGTAATGAAGTATACTCGTGCACACAACACCAATAGCCAATGGCACCCTTTCTCAGAATAAAACTTCATTACCCACAATCAATACGTGGGAAGCTCAGCTATTGCATTTCCTGTTATTCTTTCTAAGGAAAGAAGCTCCCGTGATCTTTCTTTCAAGACTTTCTCGTTGGCAAGTGGTCGTGCGTTATCCTATCGTAAGGACATTTGTGTGCATCATTTTCGGAATATTTTGAAGGCAATACAACAGCAAACAGTCCATCGATAGCGAACGTGAGGGTGGAGGCGTGGCAAACCACTAACCCGGAAAACGAAGGAAACAAAAGACAAAACTAGAATTCAGTTTTGTGTAAAGTTACATTAAACGTATGTTTGAGTGTGTCTGTATATTTTTATCCAAGTTAATTTAAATTAGTTTGTTCGTTTACGAGTGCCGTAGATAAAGTGCCCCCTCACCCTCTTGCTACTGTGACAACGAAATTTCCCAAATTGGATTGGATAACTTTATTCATCCCGTATTTGGGAAATTTCATTGTCACAGTAGCAAGGGTGAGGATGCATAAATAGGAAAGGCATTTTAGACATAAATAGATAGGTAATAAGTAAGTTAATAAATAAATACATGAATAAATATATAAATAAATAAGCGTGTTGCTTATTAAACGGGATAAATAAAGTTATCCAATCCAAAATACATGAGGAGAGGACAGTTTTAAGGAGGAAAAGAAAGGGAAAGATGAGGAAAGCAATGGCGGATCGAGCGTATGAAAGAGCGAATAAAAGTAAGTCGGCACAAGAGCGAAACAAAGGAGCTCAACGAGAGCCAAAAGAGGAATTTCAAAGCAACGGGGATCAAGCGGGGAGGACGGACGGCAGTACCTGTAGCCGTCAATGCAACTGGCGTTGATGTAATCGGAGCCCTCCACGCCGCGGATGGGTTGCAGGCAGACGCGCGTCGACTCGAAAGGCATGATGTTCACCAGGCGGTTCTTGAATTTGTTGCACGGCAGGTTGGCGCTAATGAAGCGGGACGTGTGGGCCTTGGAATTGGCCAGCCGCTAACAAGGAGAGAGACAACAACCCAGAAGTGCTGTTAATTTTCTAGCCAGAGGGGGCACTCATCACTAAAGCTAAATCCGTACATGTAATGCATTGATTTTATGTTTAAACTCAATAGTGGTGATGAGGTTTGAGTTACTGGATTATTACACTGTGATGAATTGTTTTGAAGATTGATTATAGTTATTTAAATTGGACATGTAAAAATTAACTGGAAAAAAATAGGAGCCTTATCACAAAGGTCTAAAAAAACATTTACATTCAATAGGCTTTGTGATATTTTTGTAATTTAACAAATTGTCTTATTTCTACTACGTATACAATATTTTTAGTCATCCCACGGTTGAGCTTTTTTTTCCATTTCATAATTAGGCATATTTTGGTGTGATATATTTCATTGTTTTCTAATATATTTATTCAAAACTTTTTTTCTGATCTTGTATTTGTCCTTAGTGTCCAGTGTTGCAATTTCCAATGTAATATTTTTTACTTTCATTAGGCTTGGTAATATTTTGTAATGTAACATATTGTCTTGAGATTAATTCTTCCTGTATTTTTTAACCCAAAAAGTATTTTAAATATTTTTTTTCATCTTATACTGATAATTTCTAATTTCTAAAACCCATCACTGTTAGAAAAGAAAACACTGCTTCTAAAATACAAATTAAAAAAGCCTTTATTGTCATCATACACACCTGTGTATAATGAAATTGGCGAACTTGAGAGCAAAGAGCCGCTGCACCCGTGCATGCCGCCATTTTGGATCTAATCATCCTAAGATTCACGTATCTAGTATGTTTCTTTAAAAAAAAAATGATATATCCATCATGTATTCACTCTTCATAATACCAAAAAAGAGTCAAGGCCAAAGTCAGATTGCCATGGATGTTTTCTTACTAATTATTTCTTTTTCTGAGAGCTAACGGCAAGAGAGGCCATTTAATAATTAAATCTCACACACACACACACATGTGCCATGGACTCATTAGAGTGGGTTATTTCCAAATGAAATGATGATATCTGATGTGAAAAGTGGCGGCAATCATGAAAAAGCGAGATGAGGGCTGATCAATTTGATTTGATGATGCATTTGTGCGTCGCGTTCCCGTTTTAATGAGCAGGTTTTAATTTCAAAGCAGTATTTTAAGGAATATATTAACAAAGTGTTTGCATGGAAATGTGACAGAAGCAAGTTGGCAGTGCTTTCCATGGCAGATGGACTCGCAGGAGTGCATACGGGCATTCGGGCTTTGCCAGGAGTTTGTGTACAGGATGTGTGCGTGTGTGTAGTGTGTGTAGTGTGTGTGTGTACTGCGACCCTTGCGCCACACAAACACCACACGATTACTCCAGCCATCTTTCATTGGCCGGCGCTATTATCACTTCCAACACAATGCATCATGGTCACCACCGAGGCAAAAGTCATAGCGGCGGCGCTGGGAGGGAAAAAAAAACTGTGTAATGACATCACACCAAACAAACAGCAGGTGTGTGTGTGTGTGTGTTTTGTGCATGTTGCCGAGGGTCACCTTGAACGCCAACAATGTCTATGTGGCGTGTTTCCCCATGTCAGGGGTGTCAAACTTGTTTTTTTTGTCACGGGCCACGTACTTGTTATGTTTTGATTCAGAGGGTCATTATGTCTAACATCTAAATTGCCTTAATTAAATTACTAATTAATTCACTGATTTTTTTGATGGTTCATAGATTTTGTTCAAATGCTCTTTTTGTGCCTCTTAATAGTAAGTAGTCTCTTCTATTTTGATTTTTAAATTAGTTATTTTTTTATAAATCATTAGTGTCAAAGTGGCGGCCTGGGGGCCAAATCTGGCCCGCCGCATCGTTTTGGGTGGCCTGGGAAAGTAAATCATGAGTGTCGACTTTCTGTTTTAGGATCAAATTCAAATGAAGAGTATAGATGTATATTAAATTTCCTGATTTTCTCCCTTTTAAATCAATAATTGTAATTTTTAATCATTTTTTCTGTGTTTTTAGTTCAACAATTATTTTGTAAAATCTAAAAATATATAAAATAAGCTAAAATAAACATTATTTTAGATCAATAAAAAACTGAATATTCATTCAGGGATTTTAATCCAGTTCTTTTAATCCATTTAAAAGTAATAAATATAAAGGAGAAAATATTCAATATATATTTTTTGGGTGTTTTAAGTAAAAACTGTGAATGTTCTATTTCTTTAATTAAATTGCAAAATAAAAGAAGGGTAAGCATTCTAAGTCATATTTATTTTTCAAATTTTTAGAAGATATATTTTGGGATAAAAAAGATGACATTTTATATATTTTTTTTAAAAAGTGGAAAACATTAAATAATTCCCTTTTATCTTTGAATCGTTTTATAACATTTAAAATCAAAAGACAGCAAATATAATACTAACAGAAATATATGTTATTTTTATTTACATTAAAAAGAGTAGTTTTCTAAAGTTTAATTATCTGGATTTTCAAAAGGTTTTTTTTAAAGGCAAAAAAGATAAATATTCTCCATAAACCGATAATCTTCATTTGAATTTTAGCTTGAAACATAAAGTCCAAGCAATATGATTAACTTTCACGAGCTACACAAAACAATGTGGCTGGCCAGATCTTCTGGTCCATCCATACTTCATTATTACACCGACCTTGAACTCCAATTCCATGGCGGTGACCGTCTCGCCGGTCGGCGGCTGCGTCAGCTTCTGGATGTGCGCGTAGAGGTTGCGCGCCGGCACCTCCGTGTTTCCGCAGGTGGCCGCCTCCAACAACGCCTCATGGATGAAGATGTACTGGTCCTCGGTTTGTACCATGTAGTTACGCTGGGCTCGCATGCAGGTCACGTGGCCGTAGATGTCCACCGACTTCTCGTGCTTCATGCGCTCCAGCATGGCGTCGATCACGATGAAGCAACCGGTCCGGCCCACGCCAGCGCTGTACAGCGGAGGAATCAAGACGGTATTATTGCATGAGCATTTTTCAAGTATTTTAAGATGGTAACTCATTTGCTGCAGTAGAAGGAGGTGGACATGATTGGTCCTATTTTGGTGCCATTGACGTGATAGGCGTCCAATCCATTTCCAGTTATTTTGATTACACTTCTGTTATCATCATCATGTGAATAGCGTTATAGACAAAGGCTCCCTCTAGTGGTATCGAAAAGATTGAATTATAGGTTCAAACAATCTTTTTTTATAGTGGATAAATAAAGTACAATTCAGTTGCACTCAACTTAAACTACGAAATAGTCACGTCATGTTTTAGAATACTTTCTTTTCAAAGATTTAGAACAACTTTTAAGCGTAATAATACCATTGAAACAGTTGCACTCAACTTAAACTACGAAAGAGTCACGTTGTGTTTTAGAATACTTTCTTTTCAAATATTTAGAACAACTTTAAAGCGTAATAATCCCATTGAAATAATTCCTAACATACAGTATACAGTAATCCCTCGAATATTGCGGACAATGGACCCATGGCCACCAGAAGACAAAGGACTTGGACTAAAACCTGATTTTTTGGATTTATTTCAAGCAGAGAGGAACTATTATCACTGTGAGTAGAGAATTTAAAGTAATTACATTTTAAAATATATACATTATATTTAGATATTAATACATTATAATCTTTTGACATGCTTATACCTGTAATATTTAATAAATATGCACTTTTTGATAATTGTACTTGTGTACTTGTATTTCTGTATAGGTGCAAATTTTGGTAGTTATAATGGTCCTCCTTCGCAATTTTTCGTTTATCGCGGCCATGTCTGGTCTACATTAACCGCGATATTTGAGGGATTACTGTGTTATCCTTTTTTGGACGTCATTATGAAAAGTGGACTGAAGGTCAGAAGTTCATAGATAGATGCCCAACATTGTCCTCCATTACAAAAACTACTGCGTTACTGTCTTTAATCATGTTAGCTGCTTTTGGCTTTGTGGATTTTTACTATGTATTATTATTATATACTCTTATCGGAGGATTAATTTGAAAAAAGTGAGTCAACCTTTGAGTCAACAAGCAATGTGTTTCTTCTTCGTAGGTTCTTCGCAGAACATGCGTCAAAATTATGCACCTTTTATTTTGACGAGACTTGTTTTACCACGCCTCGCAGATTTTTACAACGTAGTTCTATTAATGTTGTAGCAGGTGGCCGTTAGATGATTTAATAGAAAAAAAAGTCTGCCATTTTGTCACTGAGCAAGGTGGTTCTTTTTTAGTTTTCGGTAGACTAGACTTCCAAACGATGCATATATAATTTTTACAAGATTAGTTTCGCTGTGGCTTCTTTTGACACAGCTGGGGCACAATTCAACATTTTACACATTTGCACTTGTCATCTCCGGGCAGGTTGTTTGTGAAGACGCCGCAATTTGCTAACGCTAAACTTCACAGCCATACGTAAACAATGAGATCGGATGGAAGATAAGTTTGTGATCATTCTGTATCCTATCGCAGTGTTTCCCAACCACAAAATTGCATACAATGTAAGATTCAGAGAGAAAAAAATGATATAACAAGATTAAAATTGAGCTAATCCAAGGTTAAAACCCATATATATTGAACGTTAAATTATAGATTATACTATTTCAAGATTCAAACTGTGAAACAGTGATTTTGTTGCTGATTTTTCTCTAACATTTACCGGAAGTTTTTTGGTTTCTAGGGCATAACTTTTGGTGACGTAAAGTCTACGTGAGCAAACCATTTTTTTAGCATAATATTTGGAGAAAAGTCATAAAATTATCCGATTAAAAACATCACATTACTTATTTTTGCATCACTCAATCCGGATGTTGTTCAGGGTCCACATACATAATCTTTTGGAATCATTTTGGAGGGTTATGTAATTCCTGTGGATAAAACTTTGATGACAATGACTATTATTAATATAGACAACATAGTTTTAAATTAAAATATTTTCCGATGGTGGTGTCCCTTGAGATTTTTTCAATGCAAAAAAGTGTGCCGTCGCTCCAAAAAGGTTGGAAAACACTGGCCTATCGTACTCGCCATTGGCCGCTTGGCGAATTATGGGATTAATCGATTTGCATAACATGCAGGCATTTTGGAGTTCCCCAGGCGACTTTTACTTAAGGAAATTGGCCTTCGCCAGCGTGGGAAATATTCACCGTGCCACATTCCCTTTTAAATCACCATTATGTGGCGAATGCAAGCACGCATTGGGACGTGTCACAGTCCATTCCCATCGGCATTAAATCTACTGTCCGGAAATGTAATACCTACAGGGGTTTTACAGTAAATTTATGTGAATAATAATTTAGTACTTAATGCCCACTAGAACCCTGCCATAGCACACAAAAATATGGCTATATTCTTAAATAATATTTCAATTGTGGGCCTGGTTCTGATATCTGAAAAGCTCCAGTGTTAGTATTTAATCACTAAATGCAGCTAGGAAGTGGATATTACCTCATTTTAGTGCAATTTTTGCCGGGGAAATGGTACTCCGGGCCCGGTTCTGATGTCTAAAAAGCTCCAGTATTTGTATTTAATCAATAAATGCTGTTTTCGGCTGGATTTTACCCCATTTTCGGGCAATGTTTGCCGGTACGCCATTGACGTTCATCGCTGTCTTTTCCCGGGAAAAGCTCCAGTATTTGTATTTAATCATTAAATGCTGATAGAAAGTGGATATTACCCAATTTTTGTGCATTGATTTATTGATTATTTTTTTATGTGTCACAGCTGTAGATGTTTTATAGCCATAAAATAGTTTTTGAGGGTTGGATTGATTTGTTGAAGGCGCTACGAGAAAATGCACGGACCGCCACTGGTCTATATTGATGAAGGACTAAATCCGATTTGAGAGCCGTATTTGACCAATGACTGGACTCCTTGCTTTTATGTAGCGCAAACTAGGAATGTAGTTCAGAAATTTTCCCCGTGGATGGCGGCTCATTCTGATTCTCACCTGCAGTGGACCACCATGGGTCCTGCATCTGGAGGATTGCAAGCCTTGACGCGTCTCAGGAAGGCCAAAATGGGAGTGGGGTACTCGGGCACGCCGTGGTCAGGCCAGGCCATAAACTGGAACTGCCTCAGCTCTCTCTTCTCACTGGAACCGTTCTGCGAAAGCAGAGAAAGAGGCTCATTCGGGGTGCAATTGCCAGGAGAACATATCGTGCTGAGCTCAAATACTCCTGACAGTGAAAGGTCAAAGCACATTAACGACATTACGCGACTTTCATTTGAAAAGCACCAGCGATTTAATTGTCAAAGGTTCTTCGCTATTCTGAGGAAAGGTCTCCATTGGAGTCGCTCCCACGGCTGTCGCTGGAGATAAGGTGCGGGGTTTCGAATTTGACTGCTCAATTCCTTGGAAAAAAAAACATTTGCGAGAATTGTCTTTCTTCGGTGATTGAATCCGAGAACCATCTCCGGCTGGAGTGGATTTAATAAACGGCAGATAATTGTCGTTTCAAAATAGTCTAAGAAAAATAAAGGACGTTCCATCATGCCTGCAGTTGAATATGTTATCCACAACAAAGAACTACATGTTTAGTTACCTTTTGCTAAGAAACAATTGCCGACTTTGTTTTAGTAAAAACTATTCCAGTAGCTAAACTTACAAGCAGCCATGAATTTTGTCAATCTAGGGAAGTTGGATTGGATAACTTTATTCATCCCATATTCGGGAAATTCCATTGTGAAAGTAGCAAGAGGGTGAGAATGCAGATACAGGAAAGGCATAGTTACACATAGTAACAAGTTAGAAAATACAGTCGCAAAGGCCACAGAACTACAAAGCAAAATCACAAGGTACAACGCAAAGCAAAGTATATGGGATCATTAAGAATCACCAAATTATATCATTAAGACTGAAAAGCAGCAAAAACACAAATCGAGCAAGAGCGGAAAGAGCTACCGCCACCGGCTGCCAATTGAGCGGCGCCATCTTGCAAAAACGGATACAGACTCAAGAAAAAGACGCTGTAGAGTTGGATAAAGCTGGAACCACATACCAAAAAGTTCAGTCCTTAACTCAATGACCTAATTCATAAAATAACATTTACGCGATTCCAACAGTACAAAAAGTGATTTAGCTCTCCTTATTTTCAGTGTATTAAGATGTAACATGCCAAAGTTATTGCTTGGTCAGTGAATAAACAGCTCATTCTTCGAGCTAATCGGGCAAGTTTATCGCCAATGCTGGCAGCCAATGAATGAAGGAATTCCAGTTTATGACGAGAGAACAAATTCCCTGCCATATTCTACCCAAAAACTTGAACCAAAAGTGTAATCGGCTATTTAGCTTTCCTTGTTTGTCGTCTTTTACTACATCAAAATTGGTAGCAATCAAATCAAAATGCCCTTTCGTTCCCCGACAAAAAAAAACCAAACAAAATGAAAATGTCCTACCTTGTAGAGTGCAAAAGTGCGGACGCTGTAGGTGGCCAACTCCACTGTGTCCAGCATGGTGACCTGAATCATTCCGTAGGTCTCAGTTCCTCGTGCCGGCCAGTACTGGTCACACTTCACCTGGCGTTTGGAAAGAAGAGGGAAGAGGGAAGAGGGGGTGGACTGTCAGAACCAAGTGTGGCGGCATTGATTAACAAGGAAGAAACATTAGAGGGGTCGGATCAGAGGCGATGCATTCTGTCTCATTAAAAGCTGAAGACTCAGCATCCACCAAAACACCAATGCCCGCTCTCACCTGCCGTCGGTGCATGTGTGTGGAGTGCACTTCAAAAGGCCACTTTGTCTTTTTAGCGGCCTGTGATCATTTCCAATGAACTAATTGTCAGGTGGCTCCATGGCCTTTGTCATGTCTGCTTTTTTTTTGGCAGTGGCACCACAGAAGAGTGTGAGGACAATGTCATTTCACTCTTTGTTGGCATACTTCTGTTTATTCCTACATGCAATAACAATGTGCAATATCTTAGAAATCTGTGCAATATTTCAGAATCTGTGTAATATTTTAGAATCTGTGCAATATTTTAGAATTCACCTGTGACTTTTTATACTTTTATACTACTATTTATGTTTTTTTACTGGGAAAACACACTTTGAAAAGCTTGGAGTAGCACCACCAATTTCGTTATACGCAGCTGTGTATGATGACAATAAAGGCTTTTGATTTGATTTGATTTGATTTTGATGTGATATGTGTCTGAAGTAAAAATTCCGTTATTGTCATCAAAAAGTGCTTGTAAGGTGGAATGCGTATGTTTCCGAAGTCAGTTGGGATGTGTTGCAGCTTGGTCAAGATTAAGAGAAAATAAATAGATTTAACCCTTTATGACAAATTTTGGTCATTTTTTTTTTTTTTTTAATTAAATGATATCCATATTATATATTTTGGGTCATGTAGGCTACAATATAAAACATTTGGTATTAAAATGCTTTACTATTGTTACTTTATTATTATTTATAGTATTCCTCATTGTTATATTTCTTATGCATAAATGAAATTATCAGTCATTCAAAAAAATGATATCCATATGATATATTTTGGGTCATATAGGCTACAATATAAAACATTTGGTATTAAAATGCTTTACTATTGTTACTTTAATATTATTTATAGTATTCCTCATTGTTAAATTTCTTATGCATAAACGAAATTATCAGTCATTTAAAAAAAATTAAATGATATCCATATTATATATTTTGGGTCATGTAGGCCACTATATAAAACATTTGGTATTAAAATGCTTTACTATTGTTACTTTATTATTAGTAATAGTATTCCTACTTATGCATAAATGTAATTATCAATGAATATTTTCATCACTTAACACACTTAAAATAAAAATACACTGTTATGGCCAATAATACTTGCGTTGAATCCATTTTTTTTAACGATACATTTGAACCTATTTAATTGGCCTGCCTATTTCAGCGATAGAAATTCATTAAAACAGTTGCGTATGTGTTCCCTATAAAGTGTTCATAAAGCCAAATGTTAAGACCACCTAACGTGGACAAGATGAAAGGTGCGATATAATTTATACTTTTAAGATTTCCCCCAAAAAACCCTCAAGAACTTTGTAAAGTTGAGCTCTGATTGGGCGATGCAAAGTTCTTAAGCGGCCCCCACGTTAAATTGTGCAACAGAAGGTTACTGATTGTAAACTTTAATCAGGATAAGCTCGCTTCCGCCATTTAACAACCCGTCCCACGAGAGTTTTGTCCCTATAATTTTCATTTATGTGGAATCTATAAAATCTCACAGCTAAAATCAGGGCCGGGCAACACTTCCACTTCTTCAACTCCAACTATCGATTAGGCAAACCCGAGTGGGAAGCGCCGCAGTGCAGTCGGGTCACAAACATGCGGTGCAGAGCTGACATTTAAAAGAGCCGTCTGTCTCTTGTGGTGTTCGCCACAAATGGATTAAGAAAACGTAGTCAAATCCTTAACTCTCAGATGATTGAATTTCCCGCATGAGGGTGAGCCATGTTACAGGGAGAACTAATGGATGGCATATGCATATTGCCACTTTTGAAACCTGATCACATACACATACACATTTACATATACATACACTTACCAATAAGTGTGTAACGTCCTAAAACGGATGTTTTAAGTGAAAAATAATAACAGCCAAGACAAACAGACTCAAGGACAGTTTCTTCCCAAGAACTGTCAACTCAAGTTCTACACCTAGGACCTAATCAAGACTTTTGCTAGCCACCATAGCCACTTTGCGCCACTTACCCGCGTTGACTACTCCTTACAATACGTATTATGTTGACCACTTAGATAATCAACATATAGTAATGATATTCAATTCCATTCAGAAATGGCAGACATCTTGAGACTCTTTGCAGGCGTTGAATTTTGTATTGCCAAAGTATAACCTACATTAGAGACTGAAATTAATGCAGGAATATGTTTTTTTTTTTCCCAAAGTTCAAGTCAAAATGGCTATCTTTTTAGGTCTTATCGGGGCTTTTTGGTCGATGCCAGTTTGAAACTTCATGAAGAGGATTTGTTAGCTTAATTTAAAGTAATTACATTTTTAAATATATACATTATATTTAGATATAAATCTTTTGACATGCTTATAGCTGTAATAATTAATAAATATGCACTTTTTGATAATTGTACTTGTATTTCTGTATAGGCGCGAAAACATGTTTTGCGGTAGTTATAATGGGGGTGATCCTGCTTAGCGGTTTTTCGTTTATCGCGGACATGTCTGGTCTACATTAACCGCGATATTTGGGGGATTACTGTATTATTTTTTGGGGGGGATCTCATTGTGATGAGTGGACTGACGGTCAGAAGTTCATAGATAGATGCCCAACATTGCTCTCCATTACAAAAACTACTGCTTGGGACCTTGACCTCTCCTGGGAATTCTTGGTCGATGCCAGTTTGAAACTTCATAAAGAGGATTTGTTAGCTTAATTAAGAATTAAAAATGATTAAAACTTCTCTGCATTAAATCAAAAGAGTCTTTTTTTCATATATGTCAATTTTCCCTCCACTACAGTCTTTGTGAAAGAAGAATTGTTTGCTGTAATTCTCAAGATTTCAAAGCTCTCTTTTACGCCAGTTAGAAAATGACTAACATTAATAACAAATTTGCTCATTCCTCAATCAAGGTTTTATGATGGCGACAAATTGACTTTACACAACATTCCACTTCCTCAGTACAGAGCTCTTCGTGATTGAACGCACAATAAACGCGCGTTTACGTATGACGAGGTGAGCGCTCCCTTTAGAAAAGCGTGTCGGCCGCTTTGCCTAAATGACTGATGGCCTCCGGAGTTGCAAAATTAAAACATACGATGTTATGTTGCTGTCGAGCGCTTAGGGACTCGCCATATTCATATTTATACTGATGGATGGAACGGATGGGTAATTATTTTTCTTTCCTTCGAGGCTTCCTTGTTACTCGTAAGTAATGGTGATGTGACGGTTATATTTTGAAAAACTTTCCCGACATTATTTTTTTTGGGTGTGTTTTATAGTTTGTCTTTTTTGGAAGCGGGCGACAATCCTCTTAACTTCAATTTAGTGAGTTTTCGTCGTCTCGGGGGCCAAAAAAAGCAGGCGGGGTGCATAAAAAGCCGCCGTAAAGTCGAGCGTGGCTGCAAAAACATATTAGTATTATATGGATGTCGCCGTAATGAATGAGGAATGTCATTCTTATTATTATGGAAATCCATCTAGCAGACAGGTGCAGAGGGAAGAGATTTGAAGAATCTTTGGAAGTGATGGCGTCTGCAGACTGACTTTGATCAGGCGGAAAAATCCAACCTAGCGAACGCAGGTGGCAAATAAAGGCCTGGTTGGGGAAGCTGCTGATAGAGTGTATTTTTTAGGGATCATCTGACAATAAAGGTTTTTCATTAGGAGGTCCCTCAAAGGGCATGTTTTATTCGACATTTTTTTTATTACGCGGGATTACCACAAAAGCACAATTTTGCAGAAATTGCAACACTTGTAAGCTTTTCATGTTGTTTTTAATAAGACATTGTGTATTTGTAATAATATATTTTGTCTTATTTTATACTACATATACAATGTTTTTAGTCATCCTATGGTTGAGCATTTTTTTCCAGTTCATAATTAGGCATATTTTGGTGTGATATATTTCATTGTTTTCCAATATATATATATTCAAAACTTTTTCTGATCTTGATTTTTGTGTTTTTATTTAGTATATAATATGTATTTGTTATAATAATTTATTTAGTTATAATTTAGTGTTGCAATTTCCAATGTAATATTTGTTTACATTCAATAGGCTTTGTAATATTTTGTAATTTAACAGATTGTCTTATTTCTACTATGTATACAATATTTTTAGTCATCCTACAGTTGAGCTTTTTTTTCAGTTCATAATTAGGCATATTTTGGTGTGATATATTTCATTCTTTTCTAATATATTTATTCCAAACTTTTTTCTGATCTTGTATTTGTCCAGTGTTGCAATTTCCAATGTAATATTTTTTAAATTCAATAGGCTTTTTAATATTTAGTAATTTAACATATTGTCTTGAGATTAATACTTCCTGTATTTTTTTAACAAAAAAAAGTATTTAAAATATTTTTTTCCATCTTATACTGATAATTTCCCATTTTGGTCCTATTTGTTTTTCATTGGACAATTTTGTCATTCTCTAACAATGTTGTTTAATGTGCATGTTTTCCATCAAATATTGAAGTTTTTTTCCACATTCATATTGTTTCTCTAATATTTTCCCCAAAGTTTGTCTAATATTTGTATTTTTATCCAAAAATACTGCATCTATCATGATTTTTTTTGTACTCATCTCCCCCTTAATTGGTAGCATCCTCTTCCTTACCCTAGATTTCTCTTCCAGTCGCGTCATCATGACAATAGTGCTTGAGCGCTGCTCCCACACCATCCTCCAGAAGTCGCTAAGCGTCTCAGGAAGCGGTCCCTGCGTGGCGATGTAGGCGTTTTGCTTCCTGTAGCCGTCGATGTAGTTGGCGTTGATGTAGTCGCTTCCCGGAACCGCTGCAAAGGAAAAAAAAAACATCTATCCAAGATGACATTTCCCCGATTTTGCGAGACCGTTCGCTGGAGGTTTTACACTTACCATCGACAGAGGTGAGCACCACTCTGGAGTGGTCGTAGGCGATCACGTTGGCGTAGCGGTTCTTTGGCTTGTTCACTTCCATGTTGGAATTTTCCCAGGTGAATTGTTGGCCCGGATCAATAGACTAAAGGGGTTGAATGCCAAATGGACGTGTGAATGCACGATTGAGAGTAAGTGGGCGGTATGGTGATACCGATAAGCAGATATTTAAGATTTTAGCTGCATTCCTTCCCAGCAACAGCAAGAATCAATTTGGACAAAAAAAGAGTGTCGACATGGGCATCAAAACATTACGTGAAAAGATTGGTGATGAAAACCAAATCTGAGAAAATGACCCAAAAAAAAAGAAGTACATTACACAAAATGTAGGAAAAAAAGATAACGGTTTAAAGTATATATATAGTAATATATTTCGTATTCATAAAAAAAAAAAGGAACATTTTTGGTTACCTTGTGGTATATCTTTACTGAAATTTAAAAAATCATAGTAACTATTTATGAGCTTTCTATTAATTCTGGTCAGATTTATTTGACCCGGGGCTTGTTTAATAATCTAAAGGTGTCAGATTTGTGGAAAAATGCCAAATAACAATGAATATCTCATTAACTCCATTACTCAATATTTGAATCAAATTATTATTGGATTGTCCGTCACACTTTACAGTTCACTTGTCTTTTATGTTTTAGAAAAATGCATGCTAAAAGTGTTTTCTGTTTAAAATGTAGCAAATGTGGCATTTTTATTTGAAACATTATACTTAGGACGAAGAGCTTAACATCCTTACAATGGGTCAAACTGATCAGCATACTAGCAAGTGTTTAAAATAAATGTATCTTCCAATTCATTCCGTTTCCAGTGTGATTTTCCTCTGAAATTCATGTTTTATACATCATTTTTGCCCAGTTGTTTGTCTTTTAGGTTGGACATCAGACTGAATGCTCTTAGAAAAAAATCTAGAATTGTCATGCTTGGTTAATTAAAAAGAAAAAAAATAAGGTCAGCAGAAGCTTTATCATAAATTTTTGGTATACATATATATGTTTTCCTTTGAAAGATAAGCATTTAAAACCCAACCACTTTTTAAGAGTATAAACATAGCATTTCCATCCTCAGTTCAAAATAACAATTACAAAAACTGTTCATACTAATATGACCATGGGCATTTTTTAGGATGTCTTTTGTAGACTTTGGCTAGATTGCAAGGTGAAAGGTTCTGGGGGGATAAATTAGCGAAGGTACAGCTGCAACACCGCCGCGAGTGGACGATCGATAGCGAATAACAAGACACCGGGTGACGTTATTGAGCTCGGGGATAGGATTCCGTGGCATATTCCTAGCCAATCAATATGTATGCGGTCTTGTGTCGTCTGGAGACAAATGATGCTTGGCGGGAGGACATTTTTTTGCAGGGTTGGAATCAAAATTAGGTTTGGTATACCTATCAAAATGGACTAAAATGAGGGGTAATACTTGTTTCCTTTTTATCAATTTCTGTCAAAGTGGCCTAAATGCCGAGTGGAGGGGTCAAGAGCAGCGTCATGCGGCGGCCAAGCTGGCGCGCCATCTGGTGGGCCGAGGAGGTGGTCTATTTTTCGTTTCCTCCCGATGCTAGCCTTTGGCGAGCCCGGTCGACTGGCCGGCGCCAACCGTCGTATGCCACTTCCTGGCCAGCGTCGGGTCGTTTGCACGAACACGCTGTGAGGCCAACGTGCCGTTTTGGAGGCGCTTGTAATGCGGTTAGTGAGCTGCCATGTTTTATTAGCGGCATTAAGGACGCTAATACCTTTATTAGGATGTCCATAAAAATACTCTTAATGCCTCCAAGTTGTGTTTACACTGTTTTTTTCATTCTGGGCTTGTTTATAGTTGTAGTTTTTTTATGTATTGTGTAAGGCGATGTCAAAAATGTGTAGTTATGAACATGCTCAGAGTCTACAATGACCTTGACGCCACAACAACTCATTTCCTTTTCCATTATACTTTGTAGGATAAAAAAGAAAAGTGTTTCCAAATGGGAAAACAAACTGTTTTTTTTTTTAAACAGGGGGGAAAAGAAAAAAAATATTCCCATCATCTTTCAATCATTCCAAGCGGTCAATCAGTGGTACACGAAAGAGATTGAAACGTCCAGAAGAAATAAAAGAGGATCTTGGTGTTTTTTCTGTACACGGGGACATTTCCTCGCTTGCTCTCCAAAGCAATGTGCCACTTTAAATGCTAATTTGCCCCGCTTCTTTTTTTTATTGAAGAGAGATAATCCCTCGCCGGGTTGCATCACAGGATGCGAGCATCAAGACGCGCCGCGATTGCCTTTGCTTCGTTACCACCTGCTAGTTTTGTACACCCACAAAAAGAATAAAATGCAGCATCGGCTTTTAAAGTAATTAAGCTGTCGGGGCAGGATCAAAGCGGCGAAAACTTCGTAGAAATGTACGCTTGAACGCGAGTGGCTTTGGAAAGGGGGGCAGGGGATTTTTGTTATATTAGCAGACGTTTTTGGTGGAACCTGACATTTGTTAATTTTTTAAAAGGCATCCATAGTGTTTCTGTGTTCGAGCCAAAGCTACAAAAGTATTTATTGACTGGCTCCTTGCGTCATTTTAGTCGTCTTGTTAGGATAATTCATGGACGATGCATTTTTTTTCTCCGCTACATCTGTTTTTTTAGTCACTGTTGAAATCACCCTCATGGTAGATAATTTGAAAGTAGATTTTCTGCGTTATTGGTTCGTGTGTGTACGGTACTCTGACGTTTCGTCGAAAGACGTTTGGTCCTCAGATGTTTGGTCCCCGGACGTTTGGTCGACCGGACGTTTGGTCGACTGGACGTTTGGTAGAATGGACATTTGGTAGAACGGACGTTTGGTCGCCGGGTTGTTACTGTTGAAACCAGCTCTCAAAATTATAATCATGAGAAAGAGTTTAATATCTAAATATCTAATATCTAAATATCAACAGTAAACTCTTTGTCATAATTTGACAGTGAGCGAATCCGGCGACCAAACGTCCGTTCGACCAAACGTCCGTTCGACCAAACGTCCGTTCGACCAAACGTCCGTTCGACCAAACGTCCGTTCGACCAAACGTCCGTTCGACCAAACGTCCGTTCTACCAAACGTCCGTTCTACCAAACGTCCGTTCTACCAAACGTCCGTTCTACCAAACGTCCCTTCTACCAAACGTCCATTCTACCAAACGTCCATTCTACCAAACGTCCGTTCGACCCAAACGTCCGGGGACCAAACGTCTTTCGACAAAACGTCCGGTCACGTGTGTGTACATGCTAGGTGCGTGGTTTTCATAATTTATTGGTTATATTTAGTGTCATTTTTAACTACCACTGGAATTTTTTGAGTCGACAGCAACAGGGTTCGTTATTTACCCCTAGTTTGGGTTTAAAAAAACGGCATCAGTACTTTGGCTCTTACCTCATACTCCTGGGAAAAGCGCAGGCCGTCATTGGCCTTGAGGTGCTCGATGTGGTCGGCTAGGCCGGCAACAGGAATGGGCGGATGCTCTCGCATCCCTGTCGGAAAAAAAACAAAAAACAAAAACCACAGTGAGAATGGGTGGCTTTCCGCAGAATATCCGAAAATGGGGCGGGGCCGTGAGGCTACGTTGATGCGTCAGTGTGACGGTAGATGGCCAGCCAGGACACAGGTGAGTGTGCACGAGCGACTGTCGGGTAAAAGGCATGCTTCCGTGGATGTATGGCGCCTGGAAGCAAACGAGCGAACGAGAACCCCGCAAGTCTCAACGGATCAGTCCCGCTCTTATTTCACAGGAAGGAAGCGGGTTGGGAAAGTGACTGGTCACCCGCCAGAACTCATTTCTTTGAAAATATCGCTTCTTACAATGGAGCATCCTTTGGCGCAGCCTAGAGTGCCTGGCCTGGATTACTTTCAAACAACCTCACCCCCCTACCCCTCAATTCGCTCCTGCTGTTTTCTTGAGTTATTGGGGTGATTTATTGCTAATCTGTTAGCGCAAATTCCCTCATGCGCCTTTGATGGAGGCTTAAAACACATTGCTTGGAAAGTAGTGAGCTCACGAAGACGGCGCGGAGTTCATCGTCAATCCTGCGTGTCACCTTGACACCACTCACTGATACATCAAAGTCGTTCTCTATCTTACCAAAATAAACTCTGAAACGGTAAAAGATGAAAAACAAAAAGGATGCAGCAGAAGAGGTTTATTTAATCACAAACTAAATTGTTTACGGTTACGAAGAATGCAAAATGAGTCACTTGCTACTTTACTAAACTCAAGTGTTTTGAAAACCCGTAGGAGTTTTTGTCCAGATAGTGCAGATTTCATGACGATTTGTTTGTAGTCGTAAAGCATGCAAAAACTAAACCTTGTAAAGAGCTACGTTCATATTCCTACTACAGAAGCAAACAAAATACCATATTTTCTCGCATATTAGCCGCCTCTGTGTATAAGCCGCACCCTTAAAATCGTTGAATTTTACAATTTCTCTCGTATAAGACGCCCCCTGATTCACAACTTTCACCTCCATATTCTTGGTTTTAATAGGGAGAACAAATGTGTTACTTTGAAGGGAAAATCTTAAGAAAAATCATCGCACGTGGTATTTCTGAGATACTGAATAAATCGAAAGGATCGCCTGCTGGATTGCACATTCCTAAAGGGTGTCACGTGAGCAGTACAACCAGGAAGTGTCTGTAGCAGTCTAGTTAGTCATTCCTAGGTAAGATGGCGGCGCCCTGAGCGAGCAACGGCAGGCACACGCAAGTCAGTTATTTTTCTTCTTGAATTTCATTCATAGTCGTCAAAATAAATTTTGTTAAGCATTTATCTGCTTATCTTTTCTCTATTTTGAAATAAATGACCATATCGACCGCATTGTCTTGCGTTATGGCGTTTCGTCTTTGTCAGCTTGCAGTTTCGTGCATGTCAAGTCTAATTTGTGCGCATATAAGCCGTACCCTCGATTCAGTCATTATTTTTTTGAGCGACGAATACGGCGTATATGCGAGAAAATACGACATTCCCAGAGATCCTCACATGCCTTTGCTTACTCGTTAAAAAAATCAATTCAAATAACAAATAAATGCAGTTACTTGCTTTCGTCACTACTTCCAAATTCTCACCTTAATAGCTTTAGTACTCCAAGCGTTCAACCACCCAAAGCTCATTGACTGCTATCTAATACCTCTCCACACCATGGCACCTGAGCAATGAATCCAATTAATAGCAGCATATTAACATAAGCCGCTCTGTGGCCACACCGGTGTTTTACATCCACGGCCCGGATGAAATGGAGGATGAAAACGCAAAATAGCCGAATGCGCGTCGAACACATGTCAGCTCAGCTAACTATTAAGTCAGTCGCTTTCGTGCCGTGCTCGAGGGCGACGGACTGGTTGGATGATGAAGTGCGGGACAGACACACACACAATGGGATTGCGTGAGAAACACAATTGACACCTGATTCCACCCAGCAGTACAGTTCAGTACTTTCACAAGACCAAGAGCACAAGGCGATTGTGTGTTAGAGAATCACATCTTCTGGGATTGAAATGACGTCATAAAGCCAGGCCCAAAGGATTTGACTGAACTGTACGACTGTGGCGGAGGGGCGAGGGGCTTAAGCGACATAGCTGACTAACTTGGCGTGTTGGGGCTGCGGTGAGAGCTGGGACCTGTGGAAGAAAGGAAAGTACAGGAGGAAGGAAGAAAATACAGAAAAAGAAAAGTAGCTCAATGGCAAGATGATCTCGGTACAGTGTATCGGACAAAATAATACCCAATGGATCAAATAATTCTCATTTGTTTTTTACAGAAAAAAACTGTCAGTGGGGTGAGCAGATATTTGACATCCAATGTATGTCCAATAACGTGATTGGTTACCGGAGCACTTAATTTATAACCGTTGTCCTACTGTGAGCCAATCAAGTCATTGAGAGTGAGAATTGGCAGCCGATGGCTTGTTCAGTTTAATGAATATTTGATCATAAATGCCTCGGTTTGGTCGGCGCAGGGGAAGAGAGAGCTAAATGTTGACATTTTCGGAAAGGAAGGGGGCGTTAGAGTGTGAGAGAAAAGAGCGACAGTGGGTGAGAGTGAAAGAGAGAGAGAGAGAGAGAAAGAGATTATCCTTCAGGGGGGAAAACAGAAGACAAAAGGGAAAAGAGGTGGAGTGGGAGGAGGGAAGAACAGGGATCCTTTAGAGCGGCAGCGCTGCTTAATTCCTCTGCAAGGGTTCAAAGAGGCTGTGTGCGTGTGTGTGTCTCAATGTGGTCTCTAATAACCTGTGAGAAGGAATGCAGACACACACACTTGCACACAAATTGTGTGCGTGGATGTGTCTGTTGCCTGGTTGACATTTTCTCTCAGCTCCATTGTTCCCTCCACCTAGCTCACCTTGACATCAGAGGCAGCACGACTCATTACCTGTTTGGTGGGGGTTTGAAAGCAGCTGATGGAGGGGAGGGAGGAGAAAAGATGGAGGAGGCTGAGGTCACATACCTCAACAAAAAAAAAACCCTTATCCCTTGGCCACTTTTCCCTAACAGGGAAAGCTAAAAACTTGGTTTAAGTCTTTGTTTTGATTTTATGTAGAAAAGATACAAAGGGGGCGGGGGAGATGCTCACAAATGAAACATACTTCTAAAGCTATGACTCATGGTGATGGGTTTGTGTTGAATTTAATGTAGACAGACTGATAGTGGAGTTTTGTCTTTGCCAAGTTTTCAGTGCAATGTCGATGTACGATGTTTTGCAGTTTGTTTGAAATTGTGGCAGACCTCTCTGAGGTCATCAGCGACTGGCAAGGATAGGTCTTAGTTTTGCTTCTAGGAAAATCTACAAAGGAAAATAAAGACAGCTTCGTAAATTGAACGCCTTTTAAAGCCTTGAGTCGGCAAAGATGATTGGATTGGGTCCGTATCAATGAGGACTGAATGAAAAATTGGTTTTCCCTGTCTTATGCCTTAGCTGCAATGCCTGGATGTGTTTTTAGTTGGTTCTAAATCCAAGCTATTTTTGGGACCACATCAAGCGGTACTCCTACAATTTTCTCAAGTACGACTATAAACAACCATACTACATTTCTTATTTGTCTACTACAGCCTGCAGAGAAAGTGACAAGGGATGAAATGCTTTTGACAGACACCACCGATTAGTAAAGAAAACAATTTTGGTCCACTAAAAGCTGATCTGAGCGAGGGACAAGGATACTATTTAAGAAACCATGAACAAGAAAACCCTGCACCAGATGGACAGACCACCATCAGTTGAAGTAGATGGTCTCGATTCTCAGGCAATTTAGTGAACTCATGTATGGTTCAACAAAGTGCACCTTAAGTCCACCCTAGATTGAACAGTCTTGAAAAAATGTTTCCTTTCCTGATTCAGAACTGGAGACGCCCACTGGTTATACAAATCATTTAGTGGACTTGAGTTGTCTTCAACCATATCTCGATAACAAACGCACCAGGTGACAAGGAGAGGTGAAAGCTGCTTCCTACCTGGCGTCTGGTAGTTGAGTCGTCTCATCTCTACGGGGTCGGAGGAGTTGGCCAGCAGGGAGTCTTTGACTCCACCCGAGTGCTCATCCTTTGGCAGGGGTGACGCCCGCTTCCTAGGGAGAGAGACAAACAACAACACAACATTTAAGTGGTGTCCTGCAGCTAGGCGTCGATCTATCCACTCAAGGGGAAATGACAACATGACTTAGAAAGACAAAGAAGAAGCTTCTCTTTGAAAGGGCTAAGCAATTGGTCACCACACTTTTTTGAAGGATCCTTTCTTGGTTTGAATTCCAGGGTGTGCATACATTTTGAAACTTTGGAAGATCTATTCCAAAATTTTCCAGGGAGACTGTACACATGATCCATTCGTGGCTCTGCTGACTACTGCTGAACTGATGCTTAATTAGATCTGGACAGATAACTGTGTGATTAAACTTCCTGGAATAATCTTTTCTTGGTTGAAGTTAGTATATGGTTTATCTAGACTTTCTGTTATGATTGACAACGTTGACTTAACTTTCCAGATGCACTCTCAAGGTCAACTGTTAAGAGTGACTCTTCAGTTCTTCGGTAAATTTTCTAGATTCCAAGATTTGGTTGAACGACATCCACTGATTCCTTCTGACTGAACATGCTGCTTGGTATTGCGTCCAATTGAATCCAACTGAAGGATCATTTTAGTCAACTTTTAGGATGGGAGAGAATTTCAAAGGTGCCTCGTTCTGAATGTTTCTTGGCCTTGATTTTATATAACCGCTTTGAACTTACTGTAATGATGTTTTTGGGCAATTCCCCAAGGATGTGTCATCATTTGACTGAACTTCCCTGTTTGGATAAGGCTAGGATTACATTTTCAGAAAGGTCAACAAGGTAATCTGAGGTTAATTATTGGCATGGCTATCTAATTTGTTTAGGACTACTTATAACAATCAAAGTGTTAAATACCGGGACATCATCATCATTAGTCTCACAATTGAGTAGTTAGAAAGGCCACCATTTTCCTGGAGTGGTATTGCCTAGTTTTGGATATTTGACAGCTGCTGTGTGGGAATGTGGACTTGTGCATATGTGTGATTTTCACGGTTGTGTGTAGGCATGTGTGCCAACAACACATTGTGTTTACAGGCTTCCCAGACTGAGAGGAAAACAGGCGGCTGCTGTAATTAGCTCATCAGCTGGGCGGCACAACACGGGATAATTGAGACCGGTTTTGGAGCACCTGCGTCGCATGGCGAATCGTAGCGAAGGCTCGGTCGGCCCCGCTCGTCTCGGTCGACCGTAATGTTGTCCATCAGGCGGACAGGCCTTATGTATTGTAAAGTTCAGACAGCCAGCATCTGTTGACTAGCACACACGCACGCGACGCAACATCCTCTCTGCCTGCAAATGGGGATACCCAGTGGAAATTTCACATCTCATTGCACCCCATAAAGGGCAGGTTTTGAGACCTTCTGGCGAGGAGACGTACAGCAGCCTGAATCCACTCCACCTGTTAGGTTAAACGGTGTGGGCTTAAGATAATGCTAGCAGCGTGATGGATAATCTATGACAAGCATCCCTTCTCTCTCGGAGTCAGAATACGTCCGGAGAGCAAGTTTATGACCTGTACATGCGTTGTCTGGGATTGCTAGCTACACACACCGCAATCTAACAATTATGGAGTTGGAAAAACTGAATTATTCAGTGAACATTTCCTTGGATTTGTCTAATTAACACATACCATAAAATTATTTACTATTTAGACCAAGGGTGTCAGACTCGGGTTGGTTCGCGGGCCGCGTTAACGTCAACTCGATTTCATGTTGGCCGGACCATTTTAGATATAATATTCAGATTTTTTTTATAAATGGATTAAAAGAACTGGATTAAAATCCCTGAATATTCAGTTTTTTTATAGATCTAAAACAATGTTAATTAACGTCAACTCAATTTCATGTGGGCCAGACGGACCATTTTAGATATAATATTTAGATTTTTTATAAATGGATTAAAAGAACTGGATCAATGTTTATTTTAGCTTTTTTTAAATATATTTTTAGATTTTACAAAATGATTTTTGAACTAAAAACACAGAAAAAATGGATTAAAAATTACAATTATTGATTTAAAAGGGGGAAAATCAGGAAATTGAATATACATCTATACTCTTCATTTTAATTTGATCCTAAAACAGAAAGTCGGCACTCATGATTTACTTTCCCGGGCCACACAAAATGATGCAGCGGGCCAGATTTGGCCCCCGGGCCGCCACTTTGACACCCGTGATTTAGACATTTAAAAAAATCTATAAAACATTTCCTAGACTTAAATAGGAGACCTCTAAACCTTGTGTTACGTTGTGAGTCAAATATTTTGTCAAGTAGTTCATAGTTTGAAAATTCCCTTGAACTATTGAATGAAATGGTATGTGATGGAGTTGAAATGATATAAAACATTGAATAACATTTTCTTGGTTACTTTGAAATAATTAAACTGGCCTTAAGTCATTAATTTTCCTTTGATTAATAATCCAATACTGTCGGAGATGAATTCGACCTATTGAAAAGTCATTTAAAATGGTTATTACGGCATTACTAAGATAAATGTCCTTTTTCCTTTGCTTTAGTTCTGCCAGTGCTGGATGCATATTTTAATTAAACTGGCCCTGGGTCAATGTGAAAGAGCAAAGTTATTCCCATTCCTGAGAGCAATGCAACAGGAGGGTTAAGCGCTGGCCTCCAGTCATCACGGCAGATTTTTCAATAAGGTTATTCACATCAAGCCTAAAGTGAGTGTGGGAATCTGCTTGTGAGTTGAAGTGTGTCAGCGTGTGTGTTTGTGGAGCAAGCAGTATGCTTAATGAGGGCAGAACAAGCCTTTTGTTACGACTCCAGCCTGGAAGAACGAGTCTCTGCGGATAATGTCAGCTTCAAAGACGGGAACATTTCTTTTTGCGGCACTTTCCCTCGGCTTGGCATTTACTTGACAAGGGGCCATTCTGCAGCCGTGTGCTGCCTCGGCAAATTCACATATGGCGGGGGGTTGTTGGGGGGTGGCAGGGGCTGCTGGGGTCGCATGCCGATGTTGGATGGATAATGAAACACAGCACGGATAGACAGGACGGATGTGTTGAATAACATGGCCACCAAATGTGGAACATGCACGTGTAAACTCGCACCACCCTCCAATCACGCACCTTCCATGACTTGTTTTATTTAACCTTGTTGCGAAAAGACGCTGTTGCCTAAAATGGAATACTTATCCTGGACTAGCATGTATATTCATGTTCCCATTTTAAATTGGACTTTGAACTTTAAATTCTCTGCACGAAATCCCGGTAGAAAAACAAAACATTGTTTTGATTGTATCGTTGTATTTTGTCCTTTCTTCCCCGTTTTTCACACTTTTAAGTATGTGCGTTGCTTGTCGATGATGGTTAGAGGAAATCTTTTAAAATTTAATTAGCTCAGACTCCATGCCCATTCAAAGATTAAAGCAACACTGCACACATTTCACTATTTTCTACAATGCTTGTATGATTTAAATGATAACTGTTCCAAAATGTAATTTGTTTATCAGATGGCACTTTCCCCCAATTTGAGGTACCCCCCCCAAAAAATAGAAACATCATAATATGTGTCCCTTTCTGAAATTGTGTGGCTATGTAGCCAATAGATTTTGAATCATCATGAATACGTAAATACTATAGCGTTTCAAATTTTAATTGAATTATTTTTGCTTGCAGCAATATTTTACTACGGTGCCAGGCCTCTTCAATAAAAATCCTGTGTTTGACATTTTTTTTTTTCCCTAACACTATGCAAGCTTTTAAAAATATTTTTAAAATTAGCTGCCCTAATTGTCCCAATTTGCTGGCCTTCAAACCATGCAGCAACATGTTACCCTTTCTGCCAGGATGCCTCGTGACTGGAATATAATCATGTGTCAGTCGCTTATTGATATTTTCAAACAGTAAGTAAACACATTTTCCATGACTCATTTTGGTTCCCAAAGGAGTTGATGATGCCCCACGTCTACTACAGCCCAACAAATATGACTTGACGGACCAATTTGAGCTTGCATTCCCTTCATTTTGCCACTATTTTTCCCATACAAAAAAAGTCAAAGTGAAAACCACACAACACGAATGCAAGAGACGTGACTGATGAAGAGTGACAGTACCCACCTCTCCTGTTTGCTGCGTTCATAAAGAAAAGGAAGGAGAAGGAGGAAGAGGATTAATTGGCAATTATTACCGCCTTGTTTTTAATCCAGCTCTTTCAAAATGTCAAGTATGAGCCATTATGGCAGGCCCCTTTTTCATGGAAACTCTGTTTGCCAAATGCGCAGGTAGCAATAACTACCGTGCCGGTGAGAACTCAATTATCCCTTTACGTGTTTTATTGGCAGAGAATAAAGAGGCTCACAGCTTCCAGCTCACACTCCCTGCTGTCAATCTGTTGGCGTAGAGAAAATGGCTACAGGAGCGCAGTGGGCTGTCTTGAGGCCTACTATCATGCCTAGGTGAGCCTGCTAGCAGTCTGCATGTGGCTGGCTGCAGAACAAATTGGCTTTTGAATAATGTTTCTGTTGTTGTTGTTGTTGTTACTCTTTGGGTTAGGATTATCATAAAACGAAAGGACTTGATTTATTTGATTTGAGCCATTGAGCATAGGGATGTTTCCTAAATGATCCCCAAATGAAAACGTTACCGCAAGATGGCATAAATACAAATAAGTGCAGAAACACTTTTACTTGAAGAATATTAAGAAGGTAGGCTACTTACTTTTTGAAAAGTAGGATGGCGATGACAACACTGATGATGAGTACCACGGCAAACACGGGACCCATCACCCAGAGCATTTCTGTCTGTTCCGCCCCTTGAGCCAAAGACTGCGAGGTGACCTGGATCAGGTCCGAATAGGGGCTGGCGGAAAACGTCATCTGATGGAGTAAAAGATATGTGGGAGTCAACACTAAATAACTGTTAAACAAATCAGGTTACAAACCTTTATTGATAGCAATAAGGGTCTAGTATTTTGACACCACTTGTCAAATTGAAAACTATTACATTAGAGAGAAATTAATATGAATATGTTTTCCATTCATTCATTTTCCGTAATGATTATCCTCACAAGAGTCAATGGGGGCTGGAGCCTATCCTGTCCAACTGTTGGCAGTAGGCATGGAGGTACACGGTCAATTGGTCGCCGGTCTTTTGGTCGCCGATCTTTTGGTCGCCGGTCTTTTGGTCGCCCGGAAGGTTATTGATAATTACCATTTAAATCGTTGTTCAAATTCCCTAAATACAAACTGTGAATTACTATTTAGTCATACTTAATGCCCTATTAATTATTAGGCTAAAGAAAAGCTCCAAATTTCCCGTACTTTTATTGTTTTTTGTTGGAGAACTTGTTAAGACCCTGACTGACGTCGCTTCTTAAAGGGACAACACATGTACATACAAACTCTTATACACTCACACGTCGGCTCAGTGAAACTGAATTGGTTGCCAGCCAATCACAGGGCGCACCAATACAAATACAAAATGACCCGCAAACCTAAGGAAAAAATCAGTGTTCAATCTGGGATAGCATGCATGTTTCTGGGATGTGGGATGAAACCGGAGTACCCATTCAAACTCCACGTGGGAATATCGGAATCCACCTAGGATTGACCTTTCGATCTAAGAACTCTGACATGCAAGTGCTCCATGTCAGCTTCCAAAGTGGGCTTAATGACTTGGTGAGTTACTGATTTGCTAGTTGATTGTGAAGTATAGCAGAACACTTGACTTCTCAGTAGCATGTGTTTTTCAAATGTGCCACATAAGAATAAGCCAAGACAGCCCGGTGAGACTTGAGAAAGGTGAACGAGGCGATGCAGAAAAATGTTCACTCCGCCCTCGGGTCCACTACACAAAAATGGAGGGCATCACCTCTTCTTCATTAGTGTGGGCGGCATGGCGGTTAAGCAAGGGGAGGAGGCGGTGGCGACATGGGCATGTAGCAAATGAGACATCTCCCCCTTTTCGCTCCTTCGTTTTCAGATGACGACGATGAGGCGGAGGGGTGAAGGTGTGCGGTGGAGGTACGGGGTGATAGACGAGAGCGCGGAAAAGCTTCTTGTCATTAGAGCTCAGCATGTTGCTCATTGCGCGGCCAAGCGGGGGTGCGGTTTGGGAAGGGAGGGCTGCGGGTGACAGTTCGTGGGCCGTGGCGGGGGGAGCTGGGCTCCCAGCGTGTAGCAGCACCGGCAGGCGGCGGTAATCCGCATCATTAGCGGCACAGCGGCCCGCTCTGCGGCACAAAGGCAGATATTAATTGGAAAGATAAACCAAGAGGGGTTCAATGTTGTATAGATACTTCAGCTATCGCAACTCGGGCTCGAAAAAATGGCGGATGTGCCAGTTGCTTGAGGGGGAATGTGGGTGCACACTCGTATACACACACAGTAAGTCAAGTGTGAAAGTAAAGCGAAGACAAAAACAGGAAGGACAAACCAGAATTAATGAACTGGGCATTGTTGAAACTTTTCGGGGTGTGTCCAAGCTTTGAATTTGTGCTAACCTGGCATGTCACATTGATTGGTCTCTATATCTGCTAGAGAGCTTGTTGAAACCACTATTTGGATTTTAAAGACTTCCTAGAAATGGGTAAAATCATTGAAATTGAGACTTCTGTCCAAAGTGGCAGCCTCTTTGAGACTTTTTTTGTGGGTCTCTTCATGACAGACATGCAAAATCTGGTTGCTAAAACCCATGCCTGGCTCTGGTATCAAAGGTCCGAGGTCTGGACATTACTTCGAATAATAGTCGCCTAGGGTTCTCTCCTACAGTTCAGTAAATTAACACCCCTTACTGTAGTACCAGCAATTGTAATATTTTCATATATATTTAAGCATACCTAATTACCTTAATCACCTTCAAACTTTTGAGTGGCCGCGTAATTACCGTGAGGCATTTGCAAGTCTACCCATACATTAAGAATGAGATAAGACCGTTTACCGCTGTAAAATGGGTTGTGATTGTATTTGATTGCCTGCGTCTTGTAGTTTACCTATCCTTCTTGTTTACAAGCTCTTTGCCAACGAGCGAAAATGCTTTATGATACATAATGTAGGGGGAAAAAAACAGGACCCTCTACTGCAGCGAGGGAGAAGCGCCAATGCTCTTGTGACTGACTCCACAACCGTCAGCGTATTGTGATGCCCCTCACAGAAACTGCTGCGTGACCAGGCTTTTATCAGATTTTAGCGCCGTTTAAATGGATGATTCTGAGTCTTTTGCCGTGACCGAGGAAGATAAAAGCAGCCTTTTTATGTTTAGGGTGGTTTTCCTTTGCGTGTTCCCTCACTCAAAGCACAGCTGCATTCATTTGTCACGCCGTGGGGGTTGTAAAAAAAAATTCCCAGGATTTCCCGCGGGGCCACATCCTGAGGCTCCTTACTGTCCTGTGGTAGGAACAGGAAACTCTCCATTATTTGTGCTGTCCAGTGTGTCAAAGTTCCATTGTTTCAGTAAGTGGAACTTGCAGACCAAAGACTCAACTGGTGTGTCTTTGACAACCAAATTGTCTTTATCAGAAAGCAACTGCACTGAACTTTGACAACTGATCTTCGATGATGTGAATATTTTGGGGATGACACTCCAAAAAACGAATGGCCTTCCACTACTTGACTGAACATTGAAAAGTCATTCAAGTGCGTGAATCCTCTTGTTCGTGACGGATCAAAGATGTGACTTTCGAAGGACATGTCTTCACTGCAACTAGCCAACTCATCTTTGAGTATTTGAAACTTTATGTTCATGAGCATCAGAAAACCAATTGTCTTTTTAAAGCCCCAGGTGAAGTAGTCCTTGACAACTATACTTCAAGTGTGTAGACCTTTTTATGACTGGTCAAAGACTAACTGTCTTCATAAGGACCTGGATGAATTTGATCTTGAACACTTTTGTTCAAGTGTGTCCTTTTATTTACGACAGAACCACGACTTAGACCTGTTTCTGTAACTGGCTTTGCTACGACATATGCTTTACACGTACAACAGCAATATCCAGATTTATGCGGGGAGCAGAGGCCAGCAAGTACATTTCAACTATTTACATGAAATTTACATTATGGGTGTCTATAATCAAATGTTTGGAGTGATGACAAAGAAAGCTGACCTTGATTGGAAGAATAAAAAATATTTTCAGGTCAGACTCAACCGATAGTTTTCCCATTTAACCCGACTCTTCTTGGGTTAGTAGCTTTTTACTGATTTATAGAAGTGTGTTTTATTGCGTGACCGGACGTTTCGTCAAAAGACGTTTGGTCCCCGGACGTTTCGTCAAAAGACGTTTGGTCGACCGGACGTTTGGTCGACCGGACGTTTGGTCGACCGGACGTTTGGTAGAACGGACGTTTGGTAGAACGGACGTTTGGTCGGCGGGTTCGCTCGCTGTCAAATTATGACAGAGAGTTTACTGTTGATATTTTGATATTAGATATTTAGATATTAAACTCACTATCTCATGATTATAATTTTGAGAGCTGGTTTCAACAGTAACAACCCGGCGACCAAACGTCCGTTCTACCAAACGTCCGTTCTACCAAACGTCCGTCCTACCAAACGTCCGTCCTACCAAACGTCCGGTCGACCAAACGTCCGGTCGACCAAACGTCCGGGGACCAAACGTCCGGGGACCAAACGTCCGGGGACCAAACGTCTTTCGACGAAACGTCCGAGTACCGTTTTATTGACACACGGGAAACATCGTCTGTGTTCGCAGTGGCAGGTAGTAGTCCAGAGTGAAGAAACAGCTGATAAAAGCTGGGATACTGCAAAGATATAATTGAAGTAAGCGATGTTATACTACTTGCACTATATCCAGTCTGTGATCTGGCCTGTGGGCTAAAAAGCCCCCCCGCCACCCTCCCTGGAGCTCCCAATCGGCAGTGCGCAGCAAAAAACACCACCACATTTGTTTCAACTGGCTATTGACCCTACGAGTCTCTTGTCTTTGCCAAAATGCCTTAAATAAGCCGCAGGGAGCCGTGTAGCCACGAAAACAAACACGCGTGTAAAGACAGCCACCGTGTGTCTCTTGCCGCCTCCCCCGGGCAAACCCACGCTCTCGTCCTCATCTGAGCATAACAGAGCTGGCGAGGGGACGCCGTTGATGAGACAAAAACTGCAAGTTTGGTGGATGATCATGCACTCCCTGTACACTGAACATCAAAGACACAAGAGTACAGCCTACATTTGCGGGACGGCGTATGTTCGCGCAGCCATGGCGGCTTCGTGTAGATAATTTAACGGGTGCCAAAATCTGATCCAGTGAGAATTGCTGTCAACAGAAAGGGGTGTGTGACTGTTGGGTAGTTTTGTCTCTGATCCTGAAGCCAGAACTCTTGTTACCTTGACTACATACAACTTTTTCCACATCGCAAATGACAAGGACAGCAATTCGGCAAACAATTATTCTCGGATGGTCCTTGTGAAAGGCAATAAGAACATTTTTAAAACCCCTACAGAAACGACGGGCATTCTTTTTTGCATCCGATTCGACATTCCCTCCGAAGCTCTTTCAGCAATAGACTGCTGCACCCTCATTGTAGGAAGGAGCGCTTCCGCAGATCCTTCCTCCCATCAGCTGTCAGGATCTTTAACAAAACAAATGGCTGAGTGTTAAGACCTACCGTATGCATGCATGTACATCTGTGTGTATCTATGTATATATGTGCTTATATATGTATGTATATATGTGCTTATATATGTACATGTATGTATATGTGCTTATATATGTATGTGTATGTATGTATATATGTGCTTATATATGTATGTGTAGGTATCTATATATGTGCTTATATATGTATGTGTAGGTATGTCTATATGTGCTTATATGTGTGTAGGTATGTATATATATATATATATATATATATATATATATATATATATATATATATATATATATATATATATATATATATATATATATATATATATATATATATATATATATATATATACATACATATATATACACACTTCAGCAACACGCTTATTTATTTATATATTTATTCATGTATTTATTTATTTATTTATTAACTTACTTATTCCCTATCTATTTATGTCTAAAATGCCCTTCCTATTTCTGCATCCTCACCCTTTTGCTACTGTGACAACGAAATTTCCCAAATACGGAATGAATAAAGTTATCCAATCCAATCCAATTGTACGCAGGCAAATTTGCAGCTTCGGAAAATTGTTGGCTTATATTTCTGTTTTCAACGGTTAATGTGGCCATCGACTCTGTTTTTCCGCTATGCCTGGTCCAAATCCCTCGTGAATCGTGTTCAATCCTGGATCACGACCCTTCATAAGACATTTTGAGCTAATATTTTTACGATATATCACATACACTTATAAGACATTTTTACAACAATCTCATCCGCCTGTGCCTTTTATCACAGGCTGGGAAGGACGGAAGGGCTCGCTCTCTTATTTCCCACCCTCTCTGCGGCATCACACACTATTTCATGCTCGCCCCCCTCCCTCTCGCATTAAATGATACTGTTTATACACAGCAGCATCTATCATCCCATTTCACACTTCCCCAGGCATGTTTATCTGCTTCGGGTTCTCGGGTGACGTGAAGGCGCGCTACTCCCTCTTCCTCACTTCCTTCCTTCCCAGCTTTCCCATCGCCTCCCAAGATCGGCTGCTCAAGGCCGCTGATGGACGAAGGTTTATTAAAACTCAGTTGCTGCTGTTTGATCCGTGTCTGGCGGTGCTGTCGCTTGTTGTCCACCAAGGCATTGCTTTTATAGCGAACAAAGTCGCTCGTAAAGGAGTTTCTGTGATGCAATCAACAATAGCTGCTTCGTAATCACCACCTCCGCCTCACGTCAAGACTATTGCGATATTCACAGACTGTGTTTACGGTACAGCGTGTACAGTTATCAGATTCCTTTAATGTACTTTTAAAGGTGAGAAAAAGAAAATTCCACATGAGTTTTGACGCAGTGTGCAGCAAACCCAAAGATGTTTTTTTTGGTCCAAGATTTGGACTGACGGTTCAATGAGAGGACAATCTCTGTAGTTCTACTTCTGTTCTGGCGGGCAAAAATAATCTCATTTTCAATGCCAGTTCCAGTCCAACACCAGATATAATTAACTTAAGGATAGAGCCACTGTGAGTAATGACTTTTGCTAATCCCAAAGAGCATGAGTCACGCAAATACACGTGTGAACTCTGAGGTGGGAATCTAAGCCGTTTTCTTGAGTGTTATGCACTAAAGTAACTAAGTAACTCAGTAAACTTTCTGAAAGCAGGCAAAATTACACAAGTATTGAAGAATTTGGGCATTTCTCACAATTTAGATGATTAAAATCAAATAATAGTCTAATAAATGTCATATTGGGTATTGAAATTGAGGTAATTCCCAATATCGCCTATATTCGCCTATTTTTTTTTATTTGCGCACTCGCTAGGTCGTTGACACTTGAGGTTTATAGATTTATATTTTTTCATGCTCTCACCCAAGATGATCAAATTCTGGTGGTTCTTTAGATCACATCTAACAAAATCATGGCTAATTATTTTTTTTCTTTTGGGTGGCACGTGAGATCAATTAAAACAAAGTCATGTTCTGTTCAGACAACTGCAAAATTGTAGCACTTTTGCTGTATGATGATAATGATCCTGATAAAATATTGAAATCAAAGTGTGTCTGGTGCAGATGACTTTCTAATTTGCAGTGTTGTCAACACAATCCAAAGGGCGAATTCATAAGTAAGTAAAAAAGCACATCATGGCTAAAGCTGCTAGATTGACACGTTCCCGATATTGATCGGAATGAGTGTAAATGGCCTAAATGTATACGTGCCGCAATCTTATTGAGGTAAATTGAAGACATTAACTGTGCTGTCGATAGGTATGCTGCTTGTTAGGGCAAAATGCTGCAATTGAAGCGAGTGATTAAAGGTGGACGAGCTCTACACAGTTCAAGGCAGTCGACAAAAAAAAAAGGACGAATATCGAATCCCATTATATGCAGCCGAGTGTGTCCGACAGGCGTCCAGGGGCGAGGGGGCCTGCCGGCGAGAATCCCCTTCTAGGTCGAGCGTATCACAACTTGCACTCAACATTCTTAGTCACACCTTTCTATCATCCTTCCCAGGTCTCCCTTCTGTTTATTATAACACTGTAAAAAAGTATTTTTATTCCTTGGACATTAAGATCAACCATGAGATCAAAAAAATGATATTGTTATAATTGTTGAATTTTGACAGCATTTTTGTTTAAGTAATGACACTTTTAACGATTGTTGTTACACTTTCATACCTGTCAACCTCGGCCAATTGCTCTCCTTATTAATGATTGCAATTCCCCTTATCAAGCGAAAAAAACCATACAAATGCAACGCGGCACATATTTACTCGGTACTCGGACGTTTCGTCGGAAGACGTTTGGTCCCCGGACGTTTGGTCGACCGGACGTTTGGTCGAACAGACGTTTGGTAGAACGGACGTTTGGTAGAACGGACATTTGGTCGCCGGGTGATTACTGTTGAAACCAGCTCTCAAAATTATAATCATGAGAGAGAAAGAGAGTGAGTTTAATACCTAATATCAAAATATCAACAGTAAACTCATAATTTGACAGCGAGCGAACCCGATGACCAAACGTCCGTTCTACCAAACATCTGTTCTACCAAACGTCCGTTCTACCTAACGTCCGGTCGACCAAACATCTTTCGACGAAACGTCCGGTCACGTATTTACTCACATAGGGCGCACTTAAACCTCTAAAATTTTCCCTAAAGTGGACGTATACTGCCTAATCAGTTGGTGCGCCTTTTGTATGCACTAAATTCAAGATTCTGTAGATGTCGCTGTATGACGTTGACGGCTTGACTGTCTGGATACATTGCTTGCTGAGGCGCTGTATTTATATAGTGAAAAGGCGGATGTGTGAAAGGGGAATGTGTGTGTGCAAATCATGCTTAATGCATGATAATACTAGCATAACGATAAAGTTTTTATCTGCTAGCAGTGACCAAGACGATCCGGGTTAGAGCCGAAATGGGTAAAACAAGACTGCTTTTACCAAAAAAAACGCACTTTAAAAAAATATTTTCCCCCGTACAAAAGTTGTTATACGGCGTACACAATTTGAAGTGATTAAAATACGGGAAAAAGGTATACATTGACAGCTATGCACTTGAAATCAACGTTACTTTATGAAAATAAAGGCTTTACATTTAATATTTTTTCATTGAACCCAACATTATTAGCCTGGGGAGCCTTTCCTCCCAAGTTGAGCCAATCATGGCTTGGCCAATATAGCCTCAGTCACACCTTTCTCTCCCCTTATATATGGCAGGGGGATTACAGGCAGGGAGGGGGGCCTAAGGGATCTTTAAGGCAGCATTTCAAGAGAATCTGGTCCCATTTACAAGCTCCCTGGGCCCCCTGTGACCGGACCCTCTTCTGCCTCTTCACTCCAGCTGCGCTAATCAATCTCCTCTGCTCTTGTCACGGTAAAGGAAAGAGCAAGCGAGAAGAAAGAAAAAAGGAGAGATGGATGGAAAAAAATAGGTGAATAGCCACAGATTTGCTGGACTCTGCAGGGTTTTTCTTTCCTCGCCTTTGCGGCTCCAAAAGGAAAATATCACACAGCGACACCGCCGGGATGGACTAAAACATGCGGCGCCACAACGGACTCAACGGTCGTTGACAAAAAAGTATTTTAATTCCAGCAAAAGGCTAGATTTACAAATTAAAATTTATTTGATGATGAAACTTCCTCGAGTAGGTTTTAAGTACAGTGGTACCTCGAGATACGAGCTTAATCCGTTCCGGAACTGAGCTCGTATGACGAGGTTCTCGTAACTCGAACGAACGTTTCCCATTGAAATGAATGGGAAACAAATTAATTCGTTCCAACTATCTGAAGAAAACACCAAAAACAGGATATTGGATTGGAAAACATGTTTTATTTCTTATAATTCACCATCTATTAACAAAGTAATAAATAACGAGTGGTTTGATAGTAATAATGTGTTTAATAGGAGTAAAATTAGACACATTTCGCGGAGGGGAGAGAACAACACACACGGAGGCGGAGGGGGGGGGGGACTGTTCGGGGTGACTTTCTCCACGGCAACATTGCACTCTTAAACGAACAAACAAATTTAAATTAACTTGGATAACTAAAAAAAAACAGATACTCAACCTTTAATGTAACTTCAAACAAAACTAAATTCTAAATTAGTTGTAATCTTTTTTACCTTACTTAGTTCTACGGGTTGACACCACCTGGCCGCTCCGCCGAAGTCTTCAAAACGAACGCATCAAGAGTTGTTTGTTTTTGTCTACCCTTCAAAATATTTCGATAATGTAGCATACAAATGTCATCATAATACGATGATGTGCGACCACTTGCCAGTTTGTCAGGGTGAATCGTTTCTATAAAATCCGAAACCTCTTGCTACTTCGCGAGCATGTCTTTGATATCTTTTGTAGCCGCCTCTTCCACCGCCTCCTCGCTACTAAGTTCCGGCAACAAATGTTCACGCTCCTGTAGGTCGATTAAATCCTGTGTCATGAGTTCTTCGTGGTGCTCGGCGATTAGGTCATTCACATCTGCCTCATCAAGTGCTCTTTCCAAAATTCACGAAGGGTTAGCTCTGTGTCATCTGTCACATCGAAGCATTTTTTGAATAAATTGTACACCAGTAGTGGCTTAATTTTACAGTCACCGCTGGCATTAGCACACAACGCTAGCGTTAAGCGGTCTTTCATAGGTTTGTGTCCCGGTAATGCCTTCTCTTCTGCCACGATGAATGTTCGCCTGGGCATTTTTTTCCAAAAAAGACCAGTTTCATCGCAGTTGAAAACTTGCTGGGGGTGTAATTTTCCTGGGCGATAATCAAGGCAAATGTCTTGATAAATTCCACCGCAGCTTTCGAATTGCAACTCGCCGCTTCTCCGTGTCGGATTACAGAGTGTATTCCAGATCGTTTTTTAAATTTTTCGAACCAGCCATGACTCGCTTTAAATGTTTGTGAAGTTGTTGAAGGCTCTCCTTTCGTTGATATCAAATCTATGTAAATTCGGCTGGCTTTTTCACAAATGGTAGACTCGGCCAGGCTATCTCCTGCTAATTGTTTATCTTTTATCCACAATAAAAGAAGGTTCTCCATCTCGTCGTGAATGTCACTGCGCCGGTGGGAAATGATAGATAGTCCTTTGGTCGGCCTCTTCTCCTTAATTGCGTCCCTCTGCTTAAGGATGGAGGATATGGTTGACGTATTCCTCTCGTATTGCCGAGCGAGCTCGGTAACACGTACCCCACGCTCATGTTTTTCAATTATTTCGCGTTTCATGTCCATTGTCAACGGTCGCCTTTTCTTAGCAAAACTTTGCCGATCCATTGTAATACGTATTGTTTACCTGGTATGTAAATGTAGACCAAGTGGGGGGAAAACGGGTGTGGAAATGCAAAGTCCGCCCACCAGTGCTCGTAGACATATTTTTTACACGAAATAGATGCAAAAACAAAAAAATGCCATGGCGACCTGGCTTGGTCGCATCATGAAATTTTGACCGCATCACGGGCGAATTATTCGATCGAAATTTCCCCCGTAAGACGAGCATTCCGTATGACGAACGGTCGTATGACGAGGTACCACTGTATTGACCTTTGCGTTTTTCCGATCGTAAAACTGTACATTATTCGTGAATAGAAATTGGGATTTTTGTTTTTTTCATTGTACCAGAAGCATATACATCACAGAATTAATTTGATAACAAACTGGAAATATAACTGCACTTGTCAAATGTTGCCAAGAACAGTGAAGCAATGCCCCAGGCTAGCAAACGTCATTCATGTAGCAATAGACTTTTGGCAATGGCTCCAACGCAATAATGAATGCCATCCGTGTTTTATGGCAATTGCATAATTATCCACGCAGTTCAAGCTGTTACTGTCTGGATTTTCCCTTTCCTTCAAAAACAAATTTGATATGCTAACACTTGCCTAAAAGATGCCATGATTACCGTTGGATACATTTGGGGTGTCCAAACCTTTCTCGCCAAAGGAAGCAAAAAAAAATGCAAGGTGCAATTAGAAATATTTCCAATTTCAGAGTCAGGCAAAAAGAAAAAAAAATTGGGTTCTTAAATGTATTTTAAGTTTGTACTAATTGGGGGCTGACAGCGATCGAAGGATGCCCAGACATGACGACTCAATACCGGGGTTCCAAGTTAAATGGATGTAAATGAGTTAAGGGCTACAAGCAACCAAATAACTCTAAAGTATAAGGATAGTCCAAACTATATCAACTTTTATTTACACTGCTGATTTTTTTTTAAACATTTGTATCAACATGTTGACATATTTTGACCCCTAAGCTAATGGTAAGACCCTTTTTAAGTGACCAACTATCTAATGTTCAATCTGAGAAGTGGAATGTAGATTTAATTTAAGCTTTTAATCATTTGCGGTGGGAACAATAGAAACTGAGCAGTCAGCCAGCTGGGAAATAGTTTGGACACCCCTTGATATGCATGATTTTGTTTATTTGAAAATATTTAATTCATTTTCTCACAGCCAATTTTACTCACTGACAATGTACGGGGGAAAATTTTGGTTTGCCACGGGTTACTTTTCTCCCAAAACAATGCATACTAAGGACAAAGATTTTCTTTTTCATTCATTTAAAAAAAAAAATCAATAATTTGTTCCTACACATGCAAAAGAACTTTTGCATATAGCTTACGGTTTTGTTACTTTCACCCAAAGGCAAGCGAACAGTCACATTAAAACCAAGGAATGAATTTTTGGCATACCGTGACACCTGTACAATATGCTACATCTACTGGTATGTCGCAACGAGCCCTGATTTGCACTCACTTGCTTGGGGGCATCGGCGCCGCCTACTAAATATGCATGCGCGGAGTCGAGTGACAGCCCAAAGCAATCGCCTTCCTCATTGTTGGTGGAATCAAATTGACAGGGGGGACGAGAGGGTGGGGTGCACTCTTATTTTGACACCCACTTAAAAAGCCAACGCGTCTAGTTTCAAAGCATTGTAAGGAAAAAGCCTGTGAAAAGCCGCATCTCCGAGGACTCCAAGGGGCCAACTGGGGGCGGGGATGTGGGGTTTGCGGGGGAGACTTAGCGGGACAAGCCGCAATGACTTTTAAAGGCGGCTGTATTAAAGGCTAAGTGGCAATAAAAACAAGCGCTATTTGGCTCGCCATCGCCGCCCATTCTGGACACGCTTTAGCGGCGGCGTAGTTAGAGCCTGGGGATGGGCGATAAACTTAAATAGTTTGTCAGGCGAGCCGGCTCTGGGCCGACTCCTTTTTAATTTGGCGAGTTGGGGAGGAGGCTTTGGGTCTGAAATTGAAAAACTATTTCGAAGTACTTACAATGACATAAATCTCACATCCGATAATTTGACAATTCGCTTGCTAGTTTGTTGCAATTAGAGACTTACGTAATTGGAGGTGCTGTCGGTTCCTTCGCTTCGTAGGACGGCCAGCACGAAGCAGACGTACTCTTGCCCGCTGGTCAGAGGCTTGTTGTAGAAGCCGTTGTAGGGCTTTTCGTCGCCCAGCGTGAAAGTGGGCGGAAGCGAGGCCAACTTGGCGGCGATGTACGGCTTGGAAGAGTCCAGGTGGCGCCGCCGCCTCTGGGCGGGGCCTTCGCTCGATTTAAGCAGCTAAAGAAACAAAACCATCGTAGTTATTTTGTGGAGGCTTGAATAAGTACAGTAATACCGTATTTTCTCGCATATCTACGTATAAGCCGCACCCTAAAAATTGCCAGCAAAGGTCGTAGACCAGGGGTGTCAGACTCGGGTAGGTTCGCGGGCCGCTTTAACGTCAACTTGATTTCACGTGGGCCGGACCATTTTAGATATAATATTTAGAATTTTTTTTTATATAAATGGATTAAAAGAACCGGATTAAAAGCCCTGAATATTCAGTTTTTTATAGATCTAAAAGAATGTTTATTTGAGCTTTTTAAAATATATTTTTAGATTTTACAAAATGATTTTTGAATGAAAAACAGAAAAAATGGATTAAAAAATTACAATTATGGATTTAAAAGGGGGAAAATCAGGAAATTTAATATACATCTATACTCTTCATTTTAATTTGATCCTAAAACAGAAAGTCGGCACTCGTGATTTACTTTCCCGGGCCACACAAAATGATGCGGCGGGCCAGATTTGGCCCCCGGGCCGCCACTTTGACACATGTGACGTAGACGAATTAAAAAAGGAAGTCACGTGAGCAGTACAACCAGGACGTGTGTCCGTAGCGGTCTAGTTTTGTTATACCATCCCTCATCACCAAGTCTCTGGATGCAATAATAGCATGAGATACACATTACGCAGGTATCAAGGCTGATATTTTAATGATCGACTGCAAAGGTAAAAGCGTGCAATGGCAGGCACAAGTGAGTTTTTTCATGTTTTATGCAAGATATGCTTTCTTTTTTTTCTTGAATTTCATTCATAGCTGTCGAAATAAATTCTGTTTAGCGTTTTATCTCTTAATCTTTTCTCTATTTTGAAATAAATGACCGTATCGCCTGCATTGTCTTGCGTTATGTCGTTTCGTCTTTGTGACCTTGCAGTTTTGTGCCTGCTAATTTGTGCACATTTTTTTTTGGTTACAATTACGGCTTATAAGCGAGAACAGGACTCTAATTTGTCTTTGGTGAAACTCGTGGGCAACAGGACTGCGGCGGCATTTTGTTTAGTGTCAAGCGCCGCTCCAGATGCAGCGTTATTAAATGATGATGTCGCAGAGAGGAGACAATGGGCCGTTCGTTGTTTAATGACTCAAGGAGGCCCCCCTCTTTCCTTGCCAGTCTTGTGCTTTATTTAAATACGCTGCTATTAATATTCACGCTGTCATTACGCTTCAGTCCCCTCGTGGGACAAGAAAATCTTCATTAAAAGGAATGATAAAGTAGTCATCAAGACCATGTAAAATGAGGATGAAGCCTCTAGGATGTCTGCAGGTTTAAGGAGGACAAATTCAAGGCTTTTTACCGAGCATTCTCTCTCAAATGGAAGACCTGTGGTTAATGTGACCGTTGTGAGTGGGCAATATTGGCTCGAAGTGACAACACAATTAGAGAGGTCCCCCATCCAATCGTGGGATTGGAAATCAGGCCACATTGCGTCATTTTCAGGGGAATCAAAATCGGGTAAAAAACATATACATTAAGTATTATTAGTAGTTTGACTGATCGAATGACATTAAATACAATACAACACAATAGAGAGAATTATTTGACAATGTTATCTATATTTGTCCTTATTATTTTTGTAATTGATTTATTTTTGTATTTGCCAATGATTGATTAATCCCCTAAAGCGATTTTTTAATTTATTTTTTTCTAATTTACGTTGATTTCCTTCCGTAAACAACCATTCCTACATCCAATTAAGGGATTTTTATATGAATTGTGTGGGCTACCTTCCACTGTGTTTATTTCTATTGTCCTGTTTGGCGCCTAATTATTCAGAGTTTACTGTGGATGGTGCAATGAGCAGATGGGGACTGTGCAGACCTGGCACGCAATAATTAGTCACCCCCCACTGCACCACTGCCACCGTACTCCGAGCCCTAGAGAGCGATGGAGATAATTGGTAACAAGTGGACACTTCCTGCCCAGTTGGAGCTCACGGCGACCTTTCACCCGTCATGTAACATGCCAACCAGCTGGCTGCTTTCTACTTCTCACCTCGTCCAGGTCCATCTCGTCTGGAGTCTTCCAGCGCCATCTCGACTGGGACACAGGTAGAACCACGATATAGTACCACCTGCCAAAAATAAACAAACAATAACATCTAAACGCCATGATATACAATGCCACATTGAAGGATGAAAATGACCCTTATCTTTTTTTCCAAGATGGCGCCGTTCACGCGGGAGCCAGTGGCAGTAGCTCTGTACACTCTTATGTTTTTCGTGTTTTACAGCCCTTCTATCTTTTTCTTAATTACATTTTAATATTTCTTAATACATTCCTTTTTACTTTCTTTACTTTGTACTTTATACTTTTATCTTACTTTAATGTTTTTACAACTTTCCTTGTTCTGTTAGCCTGGCTTCTTTCGGCTACTTCTTTTTTGGAACCATTCAGCCATGCCTACGCTGTCACACACATGGGACTAGCTGTTACAATACGCAGCAGAAGGAGCAAAATCTCGATGCCGCCGGAGATTCGGAGCTGGACAAAAGTGCCTGGAGAAGAGGCAATGCTTCTGACCAACCATTCCATCATGGGATAAGATGGAAGAGCTGTCGGTGCTTACCAGCAACGGAGTCGAGGGGCTCTACTCTGCTACTGTTGTCTTTAGCTCCAGACTACTGGGGAACTGTGCGGATAAGCTTGGAAGAGTGAGTGCATATTCTCTAGCTCGGTCGCAGTCTGTAGAAGTTCCCCATCTCGTGGAAGACTTCCTGTGTGTGGTTCCAATTTATGTCCAACTTTACGTCTTTTGAGTCTGTATCCGTTTTTGCTACCACAACCAAAATGGCGCCGTTCAAGTGGCAGCCGGTGGCAGTAGCTCCGTCCACTCTTGCTCTTTTTGTGTTTTTGCTGCTTTTCTGTCTTAATGATTTGATTTGGTGATTCTTAATGATCCATTTACTTTGATTTGCTTTGTACTTTGTGCTTTTGCTTTGTTGTTCTGCGGCCTTTGCGACTGTACTGTCTAACTTATAACTATGCCTTTTCTTGCTACTGTCACAATGAACACAACTCCCGAACACGGGATGAATAAAGTTATCCAACCTAATCCAATCCAATCTCCGAAAAATGATGGGATAAAATATCATCTGCCCCACATACACACGCTGTCATCTCCAGACAAGTCAGGAGCTCAGAGGGATGCCCGCAGGACTCGTGAGGTTAACAGGACTCCTTGTGTGAGGAATCTCTAATTGCTGTCATTAGCGAGGCCGCAAATAGAGCTGAAATTGAGCTATTTAGGACATTTGGGAATTGCAATACATCAATATGTTGGGGAAGACATCATCTATGCATAAAAATTTCAGTGGCCGCCTCTCCCCCAAGAAATGACAACTAGGATCATTTACTTGACACACCAACGCTCGAAGCTTGTACTTTCAGTAGAGAAGTTGAGAAGAGGAAAAACACAAACGTAAACCCTCGATGAACACAATACACCGCGTTATTGTGAAGCCTGTTCCCCTTATGTCTTCAAAGTTGACAGCTTTAAAAGTTCCTTTCCTGCTGCGGCACATGAGCACTTTTCCGCGGTCTGCCGCAGAGAGCCCAGGCGCCCGCTTACTTCTCGTAACAATTCGGCGTTTGTGATTTAACAGTCAGCCAAATACCCAAGTGCAAAAATTTAACAAGACCTCCTCCTGGTCCCGCACTTGCATTTCCAAAATCAAACCGTCCAAGTTGCCGTGCATTATCGGTCAAACCCATTCATCATTGCGAGTATTCGCACTCACCTGATGCGAGTGGTGGTCTGAACCTTGGGCAGGCTAATGGTCATCATGCCACCCAGCGCCTGATGAGTGCTGTACAGGGGCTTGGTCTTGATGAGGTCAGGGGCGGTGCGGATAGACACCTGCTGCTGAAGCCCCCCGGCAATGTTTCCGCGACTTGTCAGCACGAAGGAGTAGTCGGTGTCAGGCTGCAGCTGCGTGATCAGCTTCCGCTTGAGGTTGCCCTTCACCTCCACGCTTTGCTGGTTGTACAGGATCTAAAACGGCAACATAGAGTCAAAATAACAATCCACAAAAATGAAAAAAAATATCATTGGGTGCTTCCTTGGACACTGTATGTTACATGACAAATGTAAGTTTACTATGGTGTTACTTGTACTCTACACACACTGTCTATCCGTCACGTACGTTCTTTCACAATACATGCAAGAGATAATCAATCCTATGTGGTAATTTGCTCTTCCTTTTAGCAGCAACATTAATTTAGGTCTAATTCATGTCTGAAGATTTGGAAAGGCAATGCAAAATCAACACAGAAATCCCTATTACACCCAAAAAAAATCATATTCTTGAGACCATATTTCCATTTCCACAAGGCAAAGTCAACCTAAATTGAAAGTTATCTTTGATTTGGGTGCCAGCTTAACATTGTAGGGTCTTGGTGGGTCCTAATGCCAGACCAGAATCACTGTTGTAAAAACAAGTAACACTCCCAGAATCAATCCAGTAAAAAAATGGCACAAAGTGCTTGTCATTCATAAAAAAAACACTGACAAAAAAGCCCATGACACTTCCCGTCATGCATTTGTGAGCACAAAGTATCCTTCAAATAGCTAATATATATATAATAACTGAATCAATACAACACTAACCACACACAATAACATTCATTATGAAAGGCTTTCCTAAAAATAGATACGTTTGCTACATTGTGAATCTGTATTATTGGACACCCACCTTAAAAGGCACTTGAGATATATAGTTCATTGGCAAATCCCAGGTGAGGAGCACCGATGTCTTCGTGACTGCTTTGACGCCAAAGTTCAAAGTGGGAAAGTCTGGAGCAAAACGGGAGGAAGGAAAACCATTAATGCACAGGTTAATGTAGGGGTTGCTTGTTCCACAACATGAAAATGTTCTCCACGATTAGCTGAGAGGCGTTGGCGTAGAAAGCCTAGCATTAATTCACACAATGATGAAGAGCATAAAGATGTGCTGTGCATGTGACGGCAGGGAGGATGGTGTGACTGCAACGTTTAATGAGATTAGTCAGTCATAAATCAATAAACACACACATACAGGTGTGTAGAGAAGTGCTCACTGAGGAAGGAATGTATTTGATGGAAAGAAAATGAAGCCTGAGCCGTTCCAAAAACAAAGCAGGTGACGTAATGTTCAAGAGTTGAGGACTGTAAATGTACACATTTGGGTTTTTGTCAATGAATAGTGTTATTTTTCTTGCAAAACATGCACTGAATGCCGTGGAGTAACTGCACAGGGATGGCATGAAGCAAAAGTCAAAGGCAGGGGGAAAGGATGCATTGCATAATTCAAAAAATATGTTACATTGGAAGGTGTGCTTTCATTCCAATTTAAAATGTATGTATTATGTATGCATGTATTCAATAAACGTAGTTTTCTAGACTCATCAAAGAACACTCTTCTCTCTTAAGTAAATCTAACAATGCTTTGATGAACATCAAAGACACCTTACAGTGCTTAATGAACCTAAACTGTTTTTTGTATGCATCTAAATTAGGTGAACCTACCACCCATGTTTTAGGGATAAATTCAAATGTTCAATTAAACGAATGGAAAGCTTCATGGAATCATTAAAGACTTGCCTGTACATTTTTTTTTGGGGTTTGTTTAATATTTTTTAATCAATACCATGAGGTGATTTAGTCTTAAATGAACCAAACTTCCATGTTAATTTGGAAAAAAGTGGATTTAGATTACGAAATATATCGATTTTAGATCAAATCACTGCCCTCACTGGAAGACATTGCCAGCCTTCGATACCTCAGCAGAGCCAGGAACATCATCGGGGACCCATACCACCCTGGTCACATTCTGTTCCAGCTGCTGCCCTCTGGCAGACGCTATAGGTCCCACAAAGTACGGACAAATAGGCTTAAGGACAGTTTTTTCCCACATCCATCAGGACTCTAAACTTGCGGTAACACGACACACAATCCTTTCTGAGTAATAACTTCGGGGTGAGGTAATATGAAAAGACGTTGGGCGGTGATCTGCCTCCTACTGGCTGACTGAAGGTAAGTGAAAGACAGTGAGAGGTAAGTGATCCGCTCGGGGGGTGATGCGATGTATCCATCACGGCAGAATGCCAAAATTATCACTTATTTGGGTCTTTTGCCGGGAAAACGCACCTTATGGAGAAGCACTACCAATTTTGTCATACGCAGTTTCTGGGTATGATGACAATTAGGCTTTTTGTCGACTCAATGATGATGACAAAGCCTATGTCCGATTATTATAAATCAAAGACCAATAGGTCTTTGCTGAAGCTCACATGTGTACTTTGTTAAACAAAACGGGGAATTTACCATTTCCAATAAATGCACATCTTTGTTGGAAGTTGCAAATAATTGAGTCTTCAATGGACTCTTTGACATGAAGATTCTGTTAAGTGTCTGAAAACAGGCCACAAGTAAACACAGTACTTACCGTTAGACATGGTCCTGCTCTGTATACTCGGGCTAAGGGGTCCTGGACCCTTGTTGGTGTATGCCTGTATCCGGATGTCATATGTCGTGTCAGGGTTCAGCCCCATGATGGTCATGCGCGTTTCGGCCGTGCGGTTGGTACTGTTCTGCTGGCTGTTGATGTCCCGGTAGATCACAACGTAGGAGACAATCTTCCCATTCCGTTCTGCCAGCTGGGGCGGGTCCCACGTCAGTTGGGTGCTGGACTGGGTCAGACCAGTCACTTGCAAGTTCAAGGGGAAACCCGAGGGAACGTCCTCAGGAGTGCCGATTTCTTTGGTGTAGGCCTCGCCCACGCCGGCGCGGTTGCGAGCACTGAGGCGGAAGATGTAGGTGGCGCCCTTGTGCAGCCCAGTCACCGTGTAGTGGTCGTCAGTGCTGCGCAGCTCACGTGATGTGAACGTGTCATCGTCGTTGCGCTTATACTGCAGCTGGTAGCCCATCAGCTCCCCCACCATGTCTTTGGGGGGCTGCCACTGGATAAGTGCCGTGTTACCCATGGTGGCGCTGATCATCATGGTGGGCTTGCCTGGAACTGGAATCATCAACACAAGATTGTCACAGCATTGTCTCAAATTGCTTAAATTTGGACTATAAACATATTAGCTGAAGATAATAAACCGAAGAGAATAGTTAAACATGTGGTTTAGATCAGTGGGTGTTGTTTTTGACTTATGAATGACCCAAATTGTGTATCTTTTTCACTTGAATAAGTAAACACACGAACATAAATTGTTCAAACTGTACTGTGTTGTATGAATAGTAAGTTCCACGTGTGACATGTAGCTTCAAGGGTTAAATGACTGTTGAATGTCAAGTTTTTGGGTATAAGCTATGGCTGATACCAGCTCATGTGCGAGGTAACTGAAGATTGCATTTACCCGCTGGGTGTCCTAAAAATAATCCTTCTAACTGTGGTTTTACTCCCAATTCTGTGGCATTAGCTTAATGAATACACTGAAATGAAAAAAAAGTATGCTATACCGGGAAAGACTATCTCACCTGCTCCGGTAGTCGTGACCAATTTAGGTTTGCAGCGAGGTCCATCTCCTCTGGTGGTGTACGCCGCGACAGCAATGGAGTAGGTGGTCTCAGACTGCAGTCCGGTAATGTAGGCCTCCTGCATTGTGGCGACATGTACACAAAAATCCTCAAAAATGACCACACAAAGAAGAATTCTCAGCCAAGTTGCCACAAAAGCAACTTGGCCATCATCTATTGATAGTGTCCTCGTCAAATCTGTCGACAGCAAAAAAACAACAACCTTGGAATCTTCCAAAAGATACACACAAGCGGAACCAGGAACTTTTCTTGGCCAAGAAAAACTCCCCTCTCCAATTGCAAGGCACACTCCAAAACCCATCAACCAACCAAATGAGCAAGAACATCACCAGCGTGTCAGTGTTTGTTTCTGTCGCTCGGGAGATCATCAGAGGCTAAACTCGCTAATGAAGAAGGATAGGCAGTGTCGTCCAATTCTGTGGGCTCAAATTGTTGCTTTGCAAGGGTGAATTTAGATCAGGCCAATGATTAAAAAGTGTAGAAATCATTCCATCAGAGGTTTGTGTGCTCCCTCTAGTGGTCTGGAGAATAAATAAAAATCACACAATTACTGCGAGTGCCAATTTCGATCAACTAAACTGTTTTGCAAATACAAAGTTGTATTTCATTTTGAAGATCAAGACATTTGCATTAATCTTGAATAAATGTATTTAGCTAAAAACTTTATCCAGCGTGTGGATTAATTTTAGTATATTTTTTTTCTTACATCGTAAACTTAATGTTTGTTGCAGTCAATGGTAATAAACGCCCAATCAATTTGAACTAGGAGAGACTGCCAATGATTCTTTTTCCCAGTGTTATTCATTATGAAAGTATCAAGAATATTTTGTATGTTGAACTTACTGTGAAAGGCTAAAAACTACTGAAATTTGTTATATTTGGTTTGACGCCAGTGATGGTCATTCCCAAACGCGATGAACACGGACACGCTTGAGTGGGAAAACACACAGACAAACACTCCACTCAGACCAAAAGAAACATCAAAAACACGATCAACCGCACACGGGCATACTCACCAATGACAAATCTGCTTGTTATTTATTCATTATTTGCTTCCTATGCATGCAGACAAGAGTCAGCTCTCGGTACAAACGCCTGTAGCTCACATAAGAGGAGAGGCAGTTGTCATCTTGTGGAGCCACCAAGAGGGCAATCACAGCTACAAGCCTCCCTGCTGGCTAAACGCTACTCTTGGAATGATGCCTTATTTTCCTACCATCTGACACCCTATGACCTACTTTATAGCGTTGTGCATCAACAGTGCGCCACTATATAAGCTATTACATAAGTTATTATTAGACTTTCAGGCAAATGCATTACTCCGATATTTGTCGTTAGACATGGTATTAGTATTAATAAAAACAACCACGACAAAAACATTAACTTTACGCAATAATCCTATTACTTTGATCAAGAAAATGGCGACCGCTTGAAATTAAATGTGCATACAGGACATTTTTATCAATATTATATTTCTTATTTCTGTGCTGAGAACTATTTTCCACATTCAGAAGTTTTATAATTTGATGTCACAACTGAGTGGTGAATGCCCACAATTAAACTTTACAATATGTAGTATTGATGTAAACTACAACAAATGTATGTATCGACTGTATATAGAGTATCTATACTGTATTTGTATGGTGACTGATGTGATATTATGAGCGGTTCAAATCATTTTTCTGTCATAGTAACAGATGAAGCACATTTCTGCAAAAGTGTGCAGATGAAGATAAGATAAAATCGTAGAACTGCGCGCCATGTAGAACAGCATTGACAACAAAGATTAAATATGCGCACGTATATGGACAAGAGGTAAGGTTTAATTAATATCTTCCAACAACATGAAAACAGTACATGCCAATTGTGACATAAAATGGTCGTCACAAGATGGGCACGTAGTCATCAGTAAGCCTCTTCAAAGCTGAGCTCACGATAAATATAGACTAAAAAGTGGAATGGAGTTCACTATATGGCGGTGAGTAGCAGAACAGGAACGATGTTGGATAAGGCCAGTCTAAACGAGCGGCTGTTGAAATAACGGAATAGAAATAGTTGAAAAAAAAAGCCAACCCCTAAATTTGGACTTTTCCGCCTTGGAATTTAAATTGAAAGTGGAATTGTTACTGTGTGTATTTTTCCCCTAAATTAATCGCATTCTAATAATTTGGGATCGATTGTATCTGCAGTAATGTTGACAACAATTTGCATTCGCTTAATTGCAATGAGGCAGCAAACTAATTCTTTCGATTGTGTTTATGTTTAAAAATACGGGCAAACGTTTGAAAACCATTTGTTATTTTCTATTTATTATACTCTACTATTAAAAAACAATTTCCTCAATTTCATCCAGTCTTATTGCTGCATATCTATTGCAGTGCTGGTCCTGCGAGTCCGCAAACCAAATGAATTAAAGCCACGGCACGCTCACACAATCACACGTTCAATCCACACACGCAAAAACACACACAAAAACACCCCCAAACTCCGGATTGGGACCCTGCAATAAAATGGCAAACCCAGCAGCACACATGAGGCTTACTCACATGCTCGGTGACCTCCGTAATATTGAACTGATGGGAGAGAAGACAAGACACAGGACACAGGGTGGGGTGCATGGAGGAGGAGAATGAGTCTAAAGACAACACAACAGGCATTTGGAAAAAAAAAAAAAAAAGCTCTAGGACTTTTTTTTGCTGCAAGACAGATGAATGTAGGTGTCGTGCAGGGCAAGCAGCAGAAACAGAGAGAGAGAAAGAGAGATAGAGAGAATGAGCCCGGATAATAGAGGAGAGGCAGTAAAAAAAAGTTGAATGCATGTGATCAAGGTCGAGAATGATTGTGAAACTTTCTGGTGTTATGATGCGCTGCCTTGTTTCCCCTCCTGTCTATCAATCTTAAGAAAATGCGTTCCCACACATCTCCATTAGTCGTAACTGCGCTAGACATTTCGGGTGGAAAGCGTTTCCCTCTCACCCTTTTTTTTTTATTCATTACATTTCAATGTGTTTTCCAAATGTTCTCCTTTGCTCGCCCCAGGAGATTCCCGAGGGACGCGAAAGCCCATTTCCTGCCGCCGGCTCCGATGCCGAGCGTGAAATCTTATTACCAGCGCCACTGTACTTGCGCCCCGACATCAAAACCCGTCCGTGCGGAATGCAACCACTTGGCTTTTGCCAACAACTTGCTGCCTAGTTCAACAACTCGTGGGCTAAGTTCAACGATTGGGGGTGCGGGACGGGGCTTGTGGGTCATTGTGAGAGCTCAAGGCGGGATTAAAGAATGTTGGGTGTAGGTGAGCATGGCTAAACTGGAAATAAACCGTTGCTGAATGATAAAGTGGGGAGGTGCAATGTAACAAAACGTGACTACGAAATAAAATGAAGGAAAATACATATATCCGGCCCAACCAATTAGCGACCTAAAATGACTGTCGTTGAAACCCGACATAAAGCGGTGTCTACATTATTATATTACGCCCACTACATACCTGTCAATTTATAAATTTTTCCCGTTTAATAATTTTTTTGATCATTTCAAAAAGTCTACGGTGTATAACTACTTTTGTACGGCATTTTTTAAGTACCTTTTTTGTAAAACCGATCTCGTTTTACCCATTTCGGCTTTAATCCAGATTGTCTCGGTCACTGGTAGCCTTTTCACTATATAAATATAGCAGCAAGCAATGTACCCAGACAGTCAAGCTGTCAGCGTCAGTTTTTTTTTAAACCTAGGCCTACAATGTCTTCTGTGTCTGTGTTTGCTACTGTCTCGCTACTGCAACCACAGGAATTTCCCAAACACGGGATGAAATAAAATTCTAATCTAATCTAATCTAAATACAGTGACACCTACAAAATCTTGAATTTTATTGTATAGTGATTGGGCACCCCATCCAAAATTTGAGACTTTTAAATGAGTCCTATGAGAGTAAATATGTGCCGCTTGAATTTGTATTTTTTTTATATCACGTAATAAGGGGAATTGCAATCATTAATAAGCGGAGCAATTGGCCGAGGTTATCAGGTATGCCACTGTGACCTGTATCCACCCCCTTTTCTTTACTTGTCGTCGGGTTCACTGTGACTAAATATTAGAAACACCTCTCAAAAGGATAGACATGATCTAATTGGTTCATTTGCTTTCCTTCAGCTTCCCTTCACGTCTTGAATATCATCATGTCTAAACTCGAGGCGATCCTTACAAATGACTCCAGCGTACATTTATATTTCCAACGCCACGGCGAGCCGATAAGCGTCATCGCCGCCGACGGATGCAAATGTGATGACACGGGCTGAAATTTGCGGTTTTCAAAATGAGAATGAGGTGGCGGGCGGCGTGACGAGTGATGTGGAAGAGAAGGAGTTGTCATGATTGATAGAGGGTAACAGACTGAGGTGCTCTTTTTTTCTCTTCTTTATTCCATTTCTATTCAACTCCTATCTGAGGTAGTGGAGCGAAACGCACACGGAGGAATCGGCACAAACACGCGTGAAGTGTGCTATCGCATGAACGGTCAAGCAAAATGGAGCCGAGAAAACGGGTGCCGAATGTCGGCAAACATGGGCGGTAAGACTAGGAAAACATATGAACAGATGCAGTCATCCACAAAGCAGACTATTTTCCGATGGCTGTTATTGATAATTGTGTTATGGTGTGCCTAATTTAGTCTGACCTAGCTTTGCCACCTTCATACACATTGCACATAACATGTCATAATTTTGCATTATTAATGGAAATTGTTGATTTCTCACCAAAGGCTAAATACTTGTCAAAATAATAAACGGAAGATGACGTTAGGATGCTGAAGCACTGACATTCAGTAGCGCAATGAGCGATTGTTTTTTACTTTTATATTCTTGCTGGACATTACCGTATTTTCACGACTATAAGGCACACATAAAAGTCTTACGTTTTCTCCAAAATAGACAGGGCGCCCTTATAATCCAGTACACTTAATATTTGGACCAATTCTAAAAATTTTATCATGATAAAATAAAATAAATCAGTCGATAGGATGCACCATCCTCTACAGCTCTAACAACTACGGCAAGCAGCCCCGACTCTACTATATCCCGGTAGAAAAAGTACTGCGCAGTGACTGCTGGGATATATATTTTTGTCAATACACCCAATGGATTGTTGCCTGGACATTTGACATCAACACAGCTTTACGAAGCATGGAAGACAGCGTCAGAATAGTTATGCTAGCTACTAGCCAGCTACTAGTTGCGAATGGATTGTGGCCGCCTGGACGAACGTATAAAACTCAGCGTTTTCGATGACTCATTTGGACAATTGTTCAATTCGGACACAGAAAATGAGGACTTTGATGGATTTGTGGGTGATGATGACATGAGTACATTGTAAAATTGCTAAATAAAGTACAACCAAACTCAGCTTTGCTTCTGTTGCCTTTTTAAAAACGTGTTTTTAGCGTGTGTCCGTATGTTTAAGCTGGTGTATGTTTTGCCATGCCCGGCTGCGTCTATAAAAACGGTGCGTCCTTTGTGTGTGTAAAATACAGAATAGCACTCGTTACTGACACTGCGGCTAAACGATGCCCCGTATTGTCGTGAAAATACGGTATTTTTTTGCAATATACTTCATGATTATTTTGCTGTTTCCCTGCCATTGAACGTTATAGACATCAAATCCATTTCAATTGTAAAAGCTGGAACTGAGCGATTTTGTTTCACTGCCATCAAATTATCCATTGAGTTAACACTTAAGAAAATAAATACATATATTTTAGGGCTGATTAGGGACGGCAACTAGAAAAGGGGCTTTTATCACAAGTAGTAATTGCTCAAACGTTGGCCTAAGTGCAAAAACTGGAGGTGGCCCATGTTCAACATCCTCAAAAAAAGGGGTCGATAGCATCACACGGTTGGCGTCAGCCTCTTTGTTTAAAATTAGCACGTAAATGAGGTTGCTGTGTGGGCTGGGGCTTGACGAGAGGTGCTTCTAGCACGCAACTACACACAAAGTGCTTATTCTAGCATTGTGGCCAAGCATGAGGTAGGATCTGCTAGTTTATAAATGTGACATCACTCTACCCCTGATAAACTTTGGTGTTATTTCATGGCCAATATAAAAAAAATCGAAATACTGGGTAAAATGAATAAATTAAAGGCATACGTACAGTAGCAGTTTGCATTGTTTTTTCAGTTCTTTGTTTGATAAATACCATGATAATTATATTTGGACCCATAGCATTTTTTAATGCCTCTCTGTTTGATATGTCAACACAATTGCGGTTGGGAGGTGAAAGACAACATGGGGGCTGATGCTTGGGTGAGAAAACGACTGCTGGAGTGTTATTTTGATATTTGGCTGGCTGTGTGGTCCTTCTCTTCGCTAACATCCCGGCAGGCCCGTGCAGGTCGCCTGCTCGAGATGACTTAATTGAGGGGAACCGACTTGCACGCAAAGGCCCTTATGAAATGATTCAAATGGCTTGTAGAGTCAAGATGAAGGGGAAAAAAACAAAACAAAAAAAACAGCGCGTGATGGAAATCTGCCTGAGGCAAGAACAACTGGTTTGAACGAAAGAGCAAGACAAGCATCGTCGGAATTGGCTTGATAGGCAATTTGCATGATGTGTTAATTGTCTGGACCGCAAATGAGAGCTGTTAAGGGATGAATGTTTGCACGACAGGTCTGGGTCACGTTAAGTGCAACGACTTAGGTTGAGACTTGTTCAAGAGGCTGCCATTTTATTTTTTGCGACAAAAAGTTTAAGTGGCGGTGTGTGAAAACAGCAGGAAATCCTTTCATATAGCGCATACCTGTCAACTTATAAGTTTTTCTGTCTTTTATACATTTTTTGATCATTTCAAATTGTCTACGCCGGATAACAACTTTCGTACGGGATTTTTTTAAAGTACGTTTTTTTGTAAAACTGATCTCGTTTTGCCCATTTCGGCTCTAATTGGGATCGTCTCAGTCACTGGTAGCAGACGAAAATGTAATTGCTGACTGCTAATAGTATTGTCATGCTTTAAGCATGATATGTGCATGCGCATTCCCCTTTTGACTATATAAGTATAGCGCATCAGAAAGCCGTACACTTTGTAGAAAATTTCAGACTTTTACGTGCGCCCTATGTGAGTGTGCGTTGCATTTGTATGTTTTTTATTGCTTAGTAAGGGGAATTACAATCAATAATAAGGGGAGGAATTGGCCGAGGTTGTCAGGTATGATAGCAACAAAAATCCCAAGTACAATAATTTTATCTTTTTATTCTGATGTAGGCTCCAGCACCACCTCGACCCTTGTGAGGATAAGCGGTACAGAAAATGAATGAATATAACTGATTACTGTCGATTTAAACCATTATTTTGCGGTCTTGTTTTCAATTATAGTTTTGCGTCTTGGCCAACAACCTTAAAGTACGATAACAGTTTTATCAACAAATGATACGGTGGCGGAGAGTGGGTGTGTGTGAAATGATTTCTTCTTCCGAAGGGCGATGAGGGGTTGAGAATCAGTAGTTTACTTTGCGAATCACTAAACCTGCTATTTATCCAGCCAAAGCTGTCCCATTTGACCCCGAGCTGCCCTGCAACTAATAATAATTCCATGCCTACATCTGTCCACAGCAACAATTCTCATTAGACCTTTTACAAAAGGCCATCTCCTCACAAAAGAAGATCCCAGCTACTTACTTGGTTGACCTTGACCGTGCGCGATCGGGTGAAGACGACGGGATGTTTACCATTGCTAATGAGGGTTAATAGCCCACCCGCTCGAGGGCGCATCGGTGTGTATTTGCCGGGGGAAGTGGACCGGTGTCCCCGCTGCTCTTCCGAAATACAAGCGTGTGAAAAATGGGATGTTTTTTCGGAGGCGGCAGAGGGCGGCGCGCGAATGTGTGTTCCCGTTAATGGTAGCAGCCAGCAGAACAAACACAATCTGTGTTTTATTAGGTTCTTAAGATAGTCATCAAACGATGAATAAGGCAATGCATGGTGTGTTGTGAGATGTAAAAAACGGGTAGTTGACTTCACGATATGTATGTTTCCAGGGTTTATTTTTTTTCTCCTTTTTTATTTTGCCAAATTGTACTCGGCTCCCTGGTGAGCGAGACACAAATGACTCAGTGTGGCAATTTAGCTGATTTGTGATGACTGGAAATAATGACAAACAACTACTTCTGACAGGCTCTATTTATATTTTGTCCATTTTGCCCCCAGGTAACTAAAGCACCCACTTACGGAGAAGCACAATGTGCTTTTTCTCATTAGCCACACTAGACTATATATACGCTGTATGGGTTAAAAATGGCCAAAAAAGTAGCAACTTAAAGGCAGTTTTCTGAGTAAAGCACTAACAATTTTGTCATGCGCAGTTTCTGGGTGTGATGACAAGTAGGCTTTTGTTGTTGATGATGACGACAAGGCCTATGTCCGATTATTATTATTATTATTATTTCAAGGCACTACAATACATTGTATTCCATATCTGTCAATTTACACGTTTTTCCCTATGTACGTTTTTGATCATTTCAAATTGTGTACGCCATATAACAACTTTTGTACGGGATTTTTTAAAATATTTTTTTTTTGTAAAACCGATCTCGTTTGACCCATTTTGGCTCTAATCCGGATCATCTCGGTCACTGGTACCAGACGAAAACGTCATTGTCGACTGCTAATATTGTCATGCTTTAAGGACGATAAGCCAACGCCCATTCCCCTTTCACATGTCCGACTTTTCACTATATAACTATAGCTCGTCAGCAAGCAATGTACTCAGACAGTCAAAATGTCAGTGTCATACAGCGGCATCTATAGAGGTTTTTATTTAGTGCATACTAAAGACGCACTGACTGTTTGGGCACCCTGTCCACATTGGGGAAAATTTTACACTTTTAAGTGCGCCCTATGTGAGTAAATAAGTGCCAGGTTGCATTTTTTTAAATCGCTTAATACGGGGAATTGTAATCATTGACAAGGGGAGCAATTGGCCGAGGTTGACAGGTATGTATTTCTTAGTTACACTATTAGGAACCAATCATTACAAGCGTGTACGAATCGTGCATTTATGGCAGTGTTGGTAGACTATCAATAGATTTTTTGTGTTGAGTATAAAAAGGTGTGAGAGGCAATTTTAAAGTGAGTGTCAGACAGAGTAGAAAATTAAGAAAGGATAGTGGACAGAGAGGCATTTGTGTGCATGCAAGATGAAGTGTTAGCTGATTTCAAGTGGAAGTGGGGGAGAATTGAACACGGATTAGTGGATATTTGCATAGCTATGGACAATGTACCTGCTCCTCTGCCAAGACAACGTCCAGGATGTTGGGCTGACCGCGCGGCTCGCCATTTTCCACCAGCGTGAAGGCCACCTGGTAGCCTCGGATCTGGCCGTGCTGCTTACTTTGCAGCGGCGGCTTCCAGGTCACGCGAATAGCGGTGGAGTTGACCGCCTCGGCTTCCAGCTTCCGGGGTGGTGCGCCAGGCACTGGAGGGCGAAAAGAAAGTGGGGAAAAAAAGGCTGAGTTGGCGATTTTCACTGTGCTTTGATGAGAGACGACTGATAAGAAAAGCGGCGTTGGCGGCGGATCAACAGCAACTTTTGGACCGGCGAGAATGTGGGCCAGTGTGTGGGTGCGGTGATGGCGTGAAAATGAGCTGAACTTCAAAAACATTTATTGCAGACTGATTTCTCTAAGGGGAAGGAAAGAAATGAAGAAGAAGAAAGGGGAGCAAGGGAGCAGGCGTGGTGTTCCACTTTAGAACCTGAATGGTGTGTAAACAGTAAGGAAGGGAAGTGACACACAGGGAAGTCCCGAGGTGATGAGACATAACCTGCAATACACTTTCAAAAGTTGAAACAAGGAGTAAAAGAGGTGAAAAACCAACATGGCACCCCTCGTGGCTACAGAAGCGCCTCATTAGCTTGCTATGGATCAAAAAGAGAGACACAAAGAAGACAAAGAAGATGGAGACAGTGAGAGAAAATAAGAAAATAAGTCTTGCATCTTTTTTTGCCTCAAACAGTTGTACTGCAATACTACACTTAAAATATATGTACCGTATTTTCACGGCTATAAGGCGCACTTAAAAGTCTTAAATGTTCTCCAAAATAGACAGGGCGCCTAATAATCCAGTGTGCTTTATATTATGGAAAAAAATTAAAATGTGTCATTCATTGAGGGTGCGCCTTATAATGCGGTGCGCCTTATAATGCAGTGCGCCTTATAGTCGTGAAAATACGGTACTAAATAATTTGCGCAGTCACTTTGTTTTTGCACCAAAGCCCGACTTTAAGTAAAAACATTAAGACAGATTGGTACAGAACACACCCTAAATAAAACCAAAACAAATAAAAAACCCACAGACAATTCACCATTGCATTACCTGCATTTAGTAGTTAGTGGGAATTCTGTGCATGCTGCTTATAAATGTTAATGTTAATGAGAAAAATAAAATAAATGATTATCAATGTCAATTACAATGTTAAAAAAATGGAAGCAGATAAAAAGCACCCTAAAATTTGGCAGATTGGAAGAGAAATTTCTAAATCAGTGCGATTATTCCACTTCAGGCATAAATGTGGACTACTAGTCTGTTTAACTTCTACTTTCGATGGCGGATTACTATACAAGGTCAATAAGAAGGAAATCATTTGTGATAAAGTCAGCCATGGTTGAGAATTTTATTGAAACAAGGAAAGCAGAGTAAAAAGAGGAAATGATAGTAGCAATATAGATGAACATGAAGTAACTAGCAAAAGATTCAGGAAGTAAAAGACGAGAAGAGGAATTAAAGGAATAAATATGTTCCTAAGTGAAATATGTTGCCGGCTACAAAAAAAAAAAAAGATTCATGACTAATCTCTTTCAACTTGCTTTACACCACTACCACCATGGTGTCTAAAATTCTCAATGTAATTACAAATGGTGTATTATTTGAACTATTATTATTATCAAGTCATAAAGGTTTGCAATACATAATGGTTCAGCTCATTCATTTCTACCATTCTTCAGCTAAGGCTTAATAACTAGAACTTATTTTTTAAGAGACATTTTTTTTTCCCTTCCGTCTACTTAAGTGCAGAGTGTAATTGTTTCTGCCACATCTGACGTCAACCTACCATCCGGTTGGGTTTTCATCCTCACCGGGGCACTCTCGGGGCCCGGGCCTGCCTTGGTGTGGGCTCGCACCCACACCTGATACTCAGTCCAACGCTCCAGATCTTGGATGACGTAGAAGGAGGCGGCGGCTCCGATGCCGCTCACCTCGTGGCGATCCGTGTCCTCGCCAGTTAGCGCTTGGTAGCTGACCGTGTAGCTGACGATGACGCCGTGGCGCCGACCTGCCGGCGGTGCCACCCAACTCACCTTGAGGCTGGTGGAGCTCAGACTGAACAGGTGCACATCCTGCGGTGGGGCCGAGGGGGCTGCGAGGAAGGGAGTGGGGTGGGGGGCACAGTCACAAGGGAGGGAATGGGTGGGCGGATCAAGCAAACGTAAAAAAAACAAAACAAAAAAACTAAAAGATGAACAAACAGAATGCAAAACAATGGAAGCCTTTTGTTCTACAAGTAAAAATTGTGGGAAAATATTGAGCTCTTAAAAGCTTTAGCTGCCATTTTGGCTCTGGTCAGGGTTAATTTTTCTCATCTCATCTCATTTTCTGAAATGAGGCTGGCAGTGTTTTTGTCACTCCAATTATAGACCCTGGAAATTTTCAGCTTCTGTCCATTGGAAATCACAAACAATTGATTCATGGAGAGTGACCTAATAATTTTGTGGTACTCGGACGTTTCGTCGAAAGACATTTGGTCCCCGGACGTTTGGTCGACCGGACGTTTGGTAGAACGGACGTTTGGTAGAACGGACGTTTGGTAGAACGGACGTTTGGTAGAACGGACGTTTGGGCGCCGGGTTGTTACTGTTGAAAGCAGCTCTCAAAATTATAATCATGAGAGAGAGTGAGTTTAATATCTAAATATCTAATATCAAAATATCAACAGTAAACTGTCATAATTTGACAGCGAGCGAACCCGGCGACTAAAACGTCCGTTCTACCAAATGTCTGTTCTACCAAACGTCCGGTCGACCAAATGTCCGGTCGACCAAATGTCCGGTTGACCAAACGTCCGGCGACCAAACGTCCGTTCTACCAAACGTTTTTCGACGAAACGTCCGGTCACGTAATTTTGTTTATGGGCTTCAAATTGTATGGCCAGCAATTTGAACAATATGGATACAAAAAGCTTCCACTACACAAGTGTTACCTTTGGACTGAGATTTTTGCTGCACTATATATACATATACAGGAGTCTGCTGTGTGTATGTGTGTTTTAGAACTTAGGACCGTGAAACCTCGACAACAGGAGGAGCATAATAAAAAATATCCCAGAGAATTTTACATGTCAGTGTTTTCATAAAGATGTAATTTACCCTGAACGACGATAGCCCCTCCCGATGCTCCCTCGGTGAAGCGAGCAAATAACTGCGCAAGAGTGCGAACGACTGTCAAGTGATGTTTGCACGTCGTTGCCGAAGAAGCGGTGTGGCGGCGGCGGAGAGTTTCCCGACTAATGTGTCTGTACGGAGTTGCTACTCATCGCTCGTTACGGCTAATTAACAGCCACAGTGTGAGACGGTGAGAAAAACTCCCAAGTCCAAAGGTACGCTTTGTAACACGACGACATGCATCTATCTTCATCACAACACTTATTCAACAGCACAAAGGGAAAATAACATGGGATTCAAAGCAAGCATGCCTATGAAATGACCTTCTTAAAATACAGCGTAATGAACAGTGTGTTCCAATGGGAAGCCGATATAACAAATTAACCTCGGAGGACATGTTGCGCCATTCATCTTTTTACAAGCTATTGGGGCTGAGTTGAATGAGGACTACTGCTTGAATAGCGCAAAGATATTCATTTGGAACAGCTTTTTAATCATCTTTTGTTGCTTCGGTTAGCCTAAAAATGGAAAACACGGCAGAACATTTATTTCTGGCAACAAAAATAGATCCTGTCCTATCCTATCCAATGCCATTTTCAACGAACATTTACCTCAACAAGAACTATGCTATGACATTTCAATTTGGACTATTAATGTTTGTTCTGAGAACTATTCATTTAAAACATGCAGCAAAATGTTATTTTGTTTTTTGCTGGGGTGCATCTGCATCCTTATTGATGTTGGTTTTCATTTTATATTAGTCTAGCATAAGGTGCTATTTCCCCCTATTTAAAGCATGAAGCAAGATTTCACATTTTTGTCATTTTCCTTGTTAATCAACTGATAAATGTGTTGCTAAAGATGTTTTATAATGAATGGTGTGTTTAAACGTGTATGGATTTTAAACATTCATCTTTTCGGGACAACTTTAGTCAGCACATTTTTAGGGAATTAAGTTAAATTCACATTTGATATGCTTACAAATGTGAACAAAATTACTAATAAAAGCAAACAAATCAGCAATGACTGTTTATAAAACCTGTTTAATTACTTATTTTTATTTTTTTATAATTCTCTTAAAGGAAAGTTCAAAGGTAATGGCTGATTTTAATTGTTTAATGTCTTTTTTTAATTTTATTTTGAAGGTACTAATTCTGAATTGGAATTAGAACTAAAGACTACTATTCTGTGAAGCAACTACTCACTTTTGTCAGTGAGTTTGAAAATTCAAGGACGTCTCAAGGGTTTAGTTAAATTAGGCTTGTCGAAATATCTTTATAACATTTTAGTGTTCACATCTATCCTATATTATTCTTTTGACAAAAGCCGAATCCGAAAACACGTGAAATACACAAGCCTCTGGGGCTAAAAAAAAAAAGTGAATGTGCGATAAGAACGAAGCATGAAACCAAGATCAAATTAAAGATAAAGTAGCTTCTTTTCCTTTCAAATGTAAAAAGCTTAATGCATTTTTCACAACTTTAGCTGTACGCCTTATTCAAGGGCTTCTTTGAATGACTGAGTTAGCCAATCATATTGAAAAATATAAAAAGGGATTCATGCAATACATGCATGGTGGGAGTTTGACTAAGTGGGTAAAGTAATATGTATGTGGAGGGGACACATAAAACCTACCTTTAACGTTGAATAACAGAGCCTTGCCCTCAGGTGAGTGGAAAGTGTTAGTGTTGTTGACAAGGACGACGAATGCACAAACAATATTTGACGCTACGCCAGATCTGACTTTGAGACTCGGGAAACATAAGATGCCTGCCACTATACTGACTCAACTTTGCGTGCTAAAAAGCGATGACCTCGGCTGCCTGGCGGGTGACTTTTATTGGGTTAGGGGCAAAATACATGATTGACTTACTGGACTGAGCAGTGCGAGCCTCAATGGCCTGGGTGTAGACGCCTAAGCCCATTTCAGAGCGGGCGGCCAAGGAGAAGCGATAGACTGTATCGGGTTTGAGACCGTCCACTGCGTACGAGCCGGCTGGATCGAAAGTCACGTGAATCTGAAAAGAGTGATAACAATGTCATATTTGTGCATCAATTTACACAATGTACGGTATTTTCACGACTATAAGACGCACATAAAAGTGTGAAATGTTCTCCAAAATAGACAGGGCGCCTTATAATCCAGTGCGCTTTATATATGGACCAATACTAAAATTGTTATCACATAAAATAAATCAGTCGATAGGGTACACCATCCTCTACAGCTCTCACAACTACGGCAAGCAGCCCCCGACTCTACTATTTTACCCGTAAAAAAAGTACTGCGCAGTGACTGCTGGGATATATAGTTCTTTTGTCAATACACCCAATGGATTGTGGCCTGGCCATCGACATTCACACAGCTTTACGAAGCATGGAAGACAGCGTTGGAATAGTTACGCTAGCTACTATTTGCGAATGGATTGTGGCCTGGCGATGGGCATCAACACAGCTTTACGAAGCATGGAAGACAGCGTTGGAATAGTTACGCTAGTTACTATTTGCGAATGGATTGTGACCGCCTGGACGAACGTATAAAACTCCGCGTTTTCGATGACTCATTTGGACAATTGTTCAATTTGGACACACAAAATGAGGACTTTGATGGATTTGTGGGTGATGATGATGCGAGTACATTGTAAAATGGCTAAATAAAGTACAACTGAACTCAGTTTTGCTTCCGTTGCCTTTTTAAAAACGTGTTTTTAGTGTGTGGCTGTAGCGTGTATATTTAAGCTGGTGTATGTTTTGCCATCCCTGGCTACGTCTATAAAAACGGTGTGTCCTTTGTGTGTGTAAAATACAGAAATAACACTCGTTACTGACACTGCGGCTTAACATAAGATGTGCCGTATAGTCGTGAAAATACAGTAAATGTAATAAAAAAAACAGGCAAAAAGAAATAAGGATTGTGTTTCTGACCTTGTTGTCTGTACCAGCCTCCCAATATTGTAGCTCGTACTTGATGATGGGGTCTTGGAGGGGCCACAGCCAAGACAACAAGACACGGGTGTCGAGCTCAGTTTCAGCTTCAAAGCCTGACGGCTGGGATGGGACTAGGAGAGAATTGGCATTTAGAAGCCAATACTTCTGATAGATTCTTAGTCTGGCCTACACAGGGTTTTGGACACTTACCTCCCTGCTGGGTTTTCACTTGAAGGACCTCAGAGGGCGGGCCGTCCCCGACTGAGGTGAAGCCCAGTACCCTGAGACTGTAGGTGATATCTGGCGTCAGTCCAGAGATGGTTGTCAGGCGGCTGTCGTCCGTGTTGTGCTTGTGCCAGGCACTTAGAGGCGCCGAGTGGTCCGAGCTGTAGTAGATACGAAAACCCCGGATGTGTCCGTTGGGCTCCTCGGGCGGGTCCCACTGGACCAACATGGTGGTAGCGCTCAGCATCCGGGCTTGAACGTGCAACGGGGGCGACGACGGGGCCTGCTCGCCCGTGCGTGTTGCCACCGGCTCGCTAGGCGCCCCCCTGCCGATGTTGTTGACGGCCATGACGCGGAACTCGTACTCGGAGTAGGGGCTGAGACCACCGATGCTGTAGCGGGTGGTGGCGACGCCCTCCACTTCCTGGAAGCCCTGGTCCGAAGTCTTGGCCCGATACTGGATCATGTAGTAGGAAACGGGTTCAGGGTTGCCAGAGTCCCAAGTCAGGGTCACACTGGTGGCTGTTCTCTCGGTCACCATGAGAGCAGTGGGAGGCTTAGGTAGAGCTACAGAAACACATTTTACATTAGGTTGAAGGAGGACCAGAAAAGGGCCAGACTTTCAAAAGACCTTGACAGGACTCTCACCTTTGACGGTGACTTGTGCCGTGGCTTCAATCATGCCAAGAGAGGACATGGCCACGCAGGTGTAGTTCCCCGATTCGCGGATGTTGGTGACTTCTAGCACGTTACGTCCCATTGGCATGTCCTCCTCGCGGGTCAGTTCTTTCAGCCCCATCATCCACTTGACGTACGGCATGGGCGAACCCACGGCCACACAAGTCAGGTTGACGCTGCCGCCAGGCATCACTTCCTGGTTGGTGGGGGGTATCGAAAACCTGGGTGGGACTCTGCGTACTAAAGGGAAGGGGCGGGACAAGGGTTGGTGTTGTTAGCATTTGATAAATCTGATGTCGATGTGAATTGTGGTGTTCTGTTCTGAGAGTACCTAGTTAGTACATTGCAAGTCATTAAACTTGATTAATGGACTGAGCTTTTTCCATTTGAAACATGCTGTTCAACATAAATATATAATTTCTGTAAATTGTGTGGTACTAAAAAACAGAAAGGGAAAAACTGAAACTCTCTTTTTGAAGATATAAAGTTCAATAGATAACAGCATTATCAAATGTTAAAACAAACAAGCAAAACATCATGGAAATCAAAATCAATACAAAAAAAGATAGCATTTTACAAACAATAACAAAGAAAGCAATAATTAAAAACTATTGAAAAACATTAAGTGCAAAGTAATAAGTAAAACCGAGTTAAAAACCGCATCGGCTTGACTTTACCAGTATTTTTATTATAGGTAACTGATTTAAATGAGGATATTTATAAGGCAAAATGTTTAAAAATGACCACTAATAACCTCTATTTGGGGAAAATATTTTTAAAAGTTGTGTATTTGTATTTTTACTCTTTCTAGGCATACATACTCCATTTCACGTTGCTAAGTTAAAATGGGTTCACGGGCTCAATGGACTCAAATTGCTCAGTGATGTTACAGAGCTACTATTGTTGGTTTTTGGGGCAAGCACCAAGAAAAGGAATGTAAAAGGACTTTTACGAGGCACTCTCAAATAGTGATAAGAGTTGCATCACTGTGGGCCCCTGCAGTCAAGCCATTGTTTAATTTCTCCTCCCTCTTGCCTGCTCTCCCTCTTGCTCACTTGCTCTTCCTTTGTGCAGTGGTGATATGCAGATGGGCTGACATTAAAAAGGGGTTCCCATGGAGACGAGAAGGCTCGCTGACGTCGCGGAGGGACAAGGCAAACACTGATGCAGAAGCTTCAATGTGCCATCTTGGGAAGCCAGGCCCAGGATAAACAGACAGACAACATTTACATATGACTTGTTTCCCCCCCCAGTTTGAATAAAAACAGACCATGGAAGCCCGCCATTTTCCAACGCTCTTGGTAACTTTTGGGTAAACATTGGACACTGTGGCGAAAACGAACTTTTGAATCAATACCATAATGAAGCATGGTATGAAGTGAATTCTAGAGAAGAGGAGCTCTGACTTCTTTTGATTATGGAGAAAATGGAAGCCAAGGCAAACACTTAGCTGCCCAGTGGGACACCTTTATGGCTTCCCCAATACTGCTAGGTGGAATGTATTCAAAACACTATGGCATTAAGCTATCCCTGCAGATTTTATACTGCAGCGCTCCCCCGCACTACTGCAGCATCTGTTTTTTTTCTGGGAAAAAAAGCTCTCAACTGTAATTGCTTCTCTATATTTTCAACAAGTCTCCATTAAAAAACAATTTTCAAATTTGAGGCTTCCTTCAGCTTCTCTTTTCCCAAACTTTTACCCATTCCTCTCCGCCGGATATAATTTCAACTGTAATGTCATTTACCAAGGTGCCTTTCATTATCAGGTGCAATTGAATGATGCAAAAGCACCTTTTGAGATTCTCGTAAGGAAATCGAGTCTCTTCTGCATTTTCATTTTGGTAAATGATGATTAATAGACTGTGGTGGATTTATCCAATCTAAAAATGAAGCTTTGGGCATGTTATTATTTTTGGGCGAAATGGTCTTGAACAAATTTCTTCCTATTTGGAACAGCTACGTTTGTAGAGGGTATAATATGCTCTAAACCGTTAACAACAACAGTAAGATATACTTTGTCAAAAGAAATAGTAAGAATAGTCAAGGACCATAATAATAACCCACCAACCTATAAGTAACCAAAAGGCAATTCCCTAGCCATTAACAAAAAAAATCCTGAGCACTGCTTCATAAAATAATTATTATAACAATAATATTAAACTATGCTGTTGTAGCGGCACATCTGATGGAAATACCCATAGCACAGTTAGTTTTAGATAAGAAAAGCAATTTAGAAAAACTGAAAAAACAAAGAAACAAAAAGTTTGGTATAGGTTTGAACGTTTTTCTTGGAATGAGGCTGTTTTAGACATGCACACAGGTTGTAAAAGAAAGGGAAATATTGCAAGTCCATGAGAAAGACACAAATGACATTCTCAAACTTGGCATGCACGGGAGCCGGGGAAATATAAGGGCAAGGGTTCAAAAGGAAGCAGGACAGGAGGAGCGAGGACGACGAAGGCGCGCTTTGGTCCGATTTTCTCATATCAAGGCCTGGCCAACTGATTTGCAGGGTGCCAAATATATGACAGCTAGTTCTTGGTTTCGTTGGGGCCTTGTGACCCCTGATGTCACTCCCATTCAATGGAATGTGAAGTGAATTTGCACAACATTCACCCGCGAAAAAGGCCTGGAGTCGAGTCGGGCCTAATGTAAGACCATTACGCTAAAAGTGTCTGTTATTCTGTCATGATAGCGCAGACTTAACAGCGCTAAGAGGAGACGGTCAATGGGGCTTGCGTATTTTGAACACTTAATGCTGTGAATAATTCATGGTGTGCGGTTAAGTTTGGAGAGGTGCTGCGGAACTAAACGACTGGAGGCCAGGTAATTGTTATCGATTTCCCTGCCGAGCTGCTAACGCCGACGAGAGTCGCTGGCCTAGATGTGCGATGGGACTCTATCAAAACCACAAATAAAGCCCCGTCTCCACTCAGCCCTGGGTATCTATAAATTTAACAGCATTTTCAAAAGTGCCTGAGGATTGCAGAATGTGTTCTGTCAATCCAATCGATCGAGACCACCAAACTGGCAGGACCAGCAAAGTTCCTGGGTGATTCCTGGCATGATTTCAGCTGATCAGTTTGACGGACAGAGTGGTGCGAGTTCATTCTTAAATGTTGGATCATGAGTTGGCAGTGCAGACATGACTGAAACATTTTCTGTCTCTAGGGTGTTTAGTTCAGAGATGAAAAAAAAAACAGGGATGTCAATGAGAATGAGTTTCTATATTGCTATATAATCTCTTGAGAAGTGCTTTTTACGTTTTGAAGTCAATAGTCGTTTCAGTCTCATTGCCTGAAAACCTGACTAACCGGTCAGCAGAATATAAATGCAATCCATCACTCGTGATGAACCGCCAATCAGGAATGGAAGGCATACTAGCCTGTGGCTGGGGTTGACAGTGACAACAAGGATATGACTAAATAAATAAGAACAATTCAAACAATATCTTAACACCTTGAGCAAACTGCGCAATGTTATGGCAAGGTTGTCAGAAACCTGTTTTGCAGGACATTGGGATGCATGCGGGGGAAGAGGCTTATTCCAAAATAAGGAAATGAAAACACTCCTATTTGTCTGAAAAGGGGAATTCTAGGGTTCCTCATCCAGGTAAAAAAAATCTGCCCTCAAATTAAAAAGGTGGGTGGTGGGTTAGGGTTAAAAGTGAAAGTGAACCAACCTTCGCGCTGATCTGTGCACAGATGAAGTGATTTTGATGAAGGTGAGCAATGGAAATGAAGAGTGGAGAGCAAGACAACACACAGGTGAAAGACAATAGTGTTATGGAGAACAAGTCAGGTGACACAGATGCTAGTGTATACGCACAGAGGTGAAGAAAAGGCTGGATGACCTTCTCCTAAATGGACAACTCATTTTCTAACAATATTTCAGCATGAGACACACATCCATAAAGTTGCATTCCCAGGAAACCTTTATAAATGTGTAGAAGGATGGACAATTTATGTAAATGTTTTCCTTTCCAACACACAAAATGAAGATATTTTGGTCAGGAGAGGGGAAAAAAAAACTGCAGAGAGCGCTAAACTATATCCATGTGACATATGAACGTGTCACATGGATATATGGAAAGGAGCGTCTGCAGACAGGCGCTATTCTGCACGGGAAAAAGCTTTTGATAAATGTGGACGCTTGTCATTCCACCCACGCTGATGGAGTCCTCCCCTCGCTAGTATGTGTGAGCGACCTGCACCTGCAGCACCTACACAACGCTTGTAATGGACAGAGGAGAACGGGGACAGACAGCAACAACAAGAGAGCTCTCTTTCCTCCCTTGTGGTGAAATATGAAGACATCATTCTGCGGCAGCTGTGGAATGTCAAGGCGAAGGGTGGGGGCTACGCTCTGGGCAGCGGTACCCCGAGTGTGGCGAGTGATGGCGGACAAAAATTAGCGTGTACATTTTTAACCTTTAAAGGTATTTTGCGTTAACGTCAACTCGATTTCATGAGGGCCGGACCATTTTAGATATAATATTTAGATATATTTTTATAAATGGATTAAAATAACTGGATTAAAAGCCCTGAATATTCATTTTTTTTATAGATCTAGATGTTTATTTTAGCTTTTTTATATATTTTTAGATTTTACAAAATGATTTTTGAACTAAAAACACAGAAAAAATGGATTAAAAAATAGCAATTATTGATTTAAAAGGGAGAAAATGAGGACATTTAATAAACATCTACACTTTTAATTTGATCCTAAAACAGAAAGTCGGCACTCATGATTTACTTTCCCGGGCCACAAAAAATGATGCTGCGGGCCAGATTTGGCCCCCGGGCCGCCACTTTGACACATGTGATCTAGATAGTTAATTTGATTTTACAAAAAAGATTAAAAAACAAACAGTATGGATTTAGCTTTAGTAGTATAAGTTGTTTTTCCATAATGCAATTCAAAAATATTTTCGTGGTGTTCGTTCGAATCATATACTCCACTGTTTTTGTTCATATAATTATTTAGAGATTTAGATTGAAAGGCAATTTGTTAACTCGCCACTGGCATACTGATTGGTGTGCTAGCATTAATCATGTTGCGATATTTGATTTTCTTCAATGTGTGTTTAATTTTACATGATTAGATTTCAGTAGAATGACTTTGTATTGCTCTGTATTGTTTGCATTATTCATTCTAAGGATTTCTTGAAATTCATATCCGCCCCACTTTCACTATATAACTTCCGCAATACTCAGTTGCTACACTTTATAACTCCATTTGCATCCAAAAGCTTGTAATGTTCCCAGTTTGTAGGGTAGATATGCTAATCCCTTAAATCTTCCCAATGGCGTGCTGGATAAAACGAGACAAAGTACAAACGAGACTGGCATCGTCACTCATGTTTAGGCCAAATCAAAGCCCACCTACAGCCGAGCCTGCGGGTCTGACATTCGCTGTCGCCCTAGTAACAAAGACGGAGCAAAAACAAGTCTGTCTTCCGCCACTGGAGACGAGTGCAGATTTTAAAGGGTTATGCTTGGTTTGATTTCTACCTGTGTGTGCTTGGGGCTGGGGCTAAAAAGGGGGTTTGACAGCTACCTGGGTGGTGTTGGAGACCTACTGGCGCCACGCCACGCAATGACTGTAATTACCTGCGAGAGGAAGCAAAGGCTGCGTCTACCCCTGTGACAGCTGATTAATAGACGAGACCTATATCCCCTTCTATGTAGACCCCCCTCTGCCCCGCCCCCCGCCCACTTTTGCGTTAAGATTTAAGAGCAGAACGTGTCTGTGCTTGTGGTGTTTCATCTAGCAATTTTGATGGCGCTTTTGGCCTTGAAAAGATCATGTAACTCCCTCATTGGAAGCTATTTTGTTGTTGTAGTTTCATTTTTCTAACATGCTGTTTTGAACTCTTTAGGTGTTTACTTTATTTACTGCGCACGCAATGTTTAAATAAAATGGAGAGCTCATAGAAATGGGAAATAAACTGCAACAAAACAGTGCTTACTTTCTAAATCAGGGGTAGGGAACCTATGGCTCGGGAGCCACATGTGGCTCTTTTGATGGGCGCATATGGCTCTGAGCTATAATATTTTGAAACCAGTGGTGAGAGAGCCGAGTCCCGAACGCACCAATAGGAACGTCATGTCGGCACTGTGGCATTGTTTTTTTTTTTTTTTCATGAGTCTTCTGCATTTATTGTCTCATTGATACTCATTGATATTCATTGATTAGCAACAGCGTAACAATGTTGTCAAAAGAATTCAGAGACCTTTTATACTTTAAACGTGGTAAAATGACTAAAAAAATTGCACATTTTCATGTATTATGACTTTTAAAATTTGAGTATGGCTCTCAAGGAATAACATTTGATAATAAGAATTATTTGTGGCTCTCTCTTTCAAAAAGGTTCCTGACCCCTGTTCTTTATGTTCAATTTGTTGTATTGACAAAAATCTGCCCCATTTTATGCCTCTACCCAATTTACCTAATCTACCTTTTTTTTAAATTTTTTTATTTTAAACTGACTCGGTGTGACAAGATCTTTAATCAGAGACCGGAGAAAGGTTATTGACAATCTTTTTTGTCATGCAGCTTGCACGGAATTAAGTTACTCTTTTTTATCATTAGGTTACTTTGTTGGTTGTTGTAGCTCTAACTCATGTTAGCAACGGAAAAAGGTATAAAAAATGTTGGGTATTAAAATAGATCTCACAGGCAGTCAACGCTTTGATGCCGGCTGAAATTATGTTTACTAAATCTGTTCACGTTTTAGGGCTTTTTTTGTCATTTCTAACTAGGACACTGGGAATACATGTACTCGAGGCAGCTTCTATATTTGCCTGGTACAAAGTCGTGAAATGTTAAAAGTGCGTGTGCTCTTCGGCCTTACACTTTCTCTGTCTCTTATCCTTCTCTCACTCCACTAACAACAAGAGTTGCAATTCTGTTTCATGTACTTCAGACATGCTGGTGTTATCTACCGGGTCTGACCTGCACACAACTCCCGTTGCCGCACCGGCGTCATTTTCTTTTTTTCCTCCTACTGCAAAATGTTTGCAGCGTTACCCTTAGCCTACCCTGATTTAGTCCTCTCAGGGAAGCCCCAAAACAAGGACTGGCCAATCCGGTTTGGAGATCCTCACGACACAGTCAAAACAAGACATTTGAGACAGGGTGTTGGTGTGCCCTTTCTGTGTGGAAATTCCGCCTTAAATGCAGCTGTTTGCATAAAGGCTGCACCTGGAGGAGGCGGTTAGTTGATAAAATGCATGACCATGCCACAAAGATTAGTATATAGGAAATAAATATAGCTTTGACGCCAAGGTAGATGGGGAAGAAAAGTACAGGGGACAGCGGTTTGGTTGACTTTACCTCGTACGTAGAGGTTGGCGGGGGCCGAATAACGGGTGCCGGCACTGTTGGTGGCGATGCATTCATATTTGCCCTGGTCAGACTCCTCGCTGTTCTCAATCTGTAGAGCGCCTGTGGGGGTGGAGAGAAGGGATGAAAGATTCCAGCAACAAACTGGACTAAAACACACACTAATGTATGCTAGAGGATGGATCCATTTCAACACCATTTTTCTCTAGCATTCTCTCCAGCATTTTGCCATTGTTCTAATTAAACTCCCAGTGATAAGAATATTTGTTTTGCTATTTCAATCAAAAATAATAATCAATCTCTTCCACACTAATTGCCTGATCATCAAATTGGTGTTCAATTCTCCCAAACAAATGACCAATAAACGAATTCATTCATAACACTGACAATCATTACAGCAATATTCAAGCAACATGTGTGTGTTTAATGTTCCTTGCCTCAGGTCTACCATATTTAATGTTTGTCTTTTTTTTTTTTTTGTTGACCGTGAGTCAACACGACTCCCCTAGGGTGGCGTTGACACTGCCAGATGGCGTTGGTTATAGCTTTTAGCAGGAGCTTTGAGTGCAAACATGTTGTAAAAAATAAAATAAAATCATATATAGATATCTTTATCAAAGTCCAAAGGACAACACGGCAATTTAGACATATTGCACCACGCCTTTCACACTGGACAAAGAAGACACCTTGTTCCCGTCTCGCGATTGTTGTGTGTAAATGGGAAATGAGGGGGTTGAAGTCTTCTGTTGCATCATCCGAGGTGTAACAGTGTTGGACAGTGTTAAGGGTGTAGTGAGAAGTCATGACCAGCTTGTTAAATCTAACACAAAGTGTGTAGGGATGTACGTAGCATCAAGTTGTTAAACAGGTTTTAGGTAGTATCTGCTATCATAGACATGGTCACCATCCATTTTATAATATTGAAAAGTAATGTTAGGTACAACAGAGAGAAGTTGTGACCCACTGTCTTAATCTGTACATCTGGTTGAGTCAAAAGTGATTGCCAAATAAACAACATTTGGATTGTTACACCTCTGAAAAGGCAACGTTGTCACAAGGGGCACTGTGACAGACAAAAAAAACTTACCTGCCTGTCATGACTGACAACATATACGTTAAAACTTTAAGGTAGTGGAACATGTGCTTATGACAACGACAAATATGGCGCCTTCCGAACAGCATGGAACCGACGTCAAAGTCATCCAGTCACCGTGCAGTTGGGAACAAGACAAAACAGTCAGCGTACGATGATGTGTCAGGATATGCTTTTTTTCCACACGCCATGCAGCATGAGATGGATGCGACAAACAAGGCTCACCACAAGGCAACCTGACTACCAAGGTGAGGCTTCTCGAGTAGGAGGAAACCGTGTGCTCAGATCACACGACAGCATATCTTCTTTTCCGAGGTGGCAAACTCGCCGTCGCATGGCTCAGTGCTCACACGCACATGCATACTAATGATGCTGTCACCAAACTGTCAATCTCACGTTGGGTTAGGAAATAGCGCGGGCCGCCTGCGGCAAGGCGGGCGCTTAAGTTGTCAGACCTGCGACACTTAACTCCCGACTTTCTCAGCTCACCCTCCAGTCTGGTTACTTTCAATTTTTTAAGAGAAGTAGTCCTCAAACTAAGGTCTAAGGGCCCCCCACGCGTTTATAGGCCTGATCACTACCATTTAAATATTAATGTCATTTCACCATCTGACAGATTAAAATCATGTTGTATGGCAACGTATAATGACAGTTAAGATTTTCTGATTTGAGTGTCTTTCTGAAAATAAATCAAAAAGACAGGGACCCAATACATTTGGTAACCTCTTCAAAACTTCCACAAGGTCAACTGACTATAATAAAATTAGCGATTCAGAAGCTAGAGTTTAATACTGTTTATCTCAGTCTTAATCAACAGTCTTCCAAATGTGTGCGGGAACGCAAGGCTCACAGTATGGCTTATATGCTAACGACGCATCAATTTACATTCCCGGGCAGGTAGCTGCAGCAACAGCCTCACGTGGCAAGACCGTCCTTCAAGTTAAGATTCAAGACCTCGCTGCTTCGCCTGAACACCAGGGGTCGAGACGTGGATGACTCAAAGTCAGCATTTAAGGTAGCACAGCCAGAGTTGAAGGCCTGCTCGGTCAGATTGTGTCGAATCAATGGCTGAAATCTTAGCGAGGACTAGAAAAAGCAGTGGGACTGTAAAGGGAAGACGTGTGATAATGATCTAAATACCAGGGCTGTTCATTGCAAAATGCCCAGAGCAATTACCAGTTGATATCAAAGGGGATAAACAAAATGGACAGAGCATCTCATGTACTTGATCAGTGCAATCTCTTATGCAAATGAGCCACATTAATAACGATACAAACGCTTGGTATTTACATGCCCTATAGAAAAATCTAAATAAATGGAAGGTCTACCATGGTCCCAGAACAGATTGCGTTCACTTGTTTTTCCGAGGACGTACAGAATGTTCAAGGTAACACCTTGGAACATACCGACAACAAGGTTGGTGAACATTGGGTGTAAGCCGCAATAACCATAACGAACAGACCATGTGCTCGACAGACGAGGGGGGGAAGGAGGAAGAGACCTTGATGGACCCGTAGAAGTGGTGGGTGGTGGTTTGGGTAGAGTGAAGTGGCGGATGCAAAGGGTTTGTTTATGTGAAATGTGATGGAACACCATTTTTTTTTCGTTTTCTCATCCTTACCTCTAATTGGTGTACCACCTAGGTGGGAGTCATTTTGAGGCAAACAGGGGTTGAGAGATTTAGTTAGTAATCCACTTAATCATCAACAGAAGAAAAAATATATATATAAAACATGGCTGTCTGGTAGGCCACAGATAGGGACTATACTGATTAGAAGCGACGTGATAAAGTTTGCTCTCCCTGATGCCGTGGAACAGGTACAGTTTCCAGTCAGTGCATTCGGTTAATCAACAGCCAGGCGTCTTGCCTATCCCTTGTCGTTGTGTGTAATTTTTGTTACACATCTACTTCTATGGCTAGCAGTAAATCCCAATGCGGCAACAGATGTCTGGGAAAATTGGGGGTCATTGATAAAAAGAGGTGTTAGTCTGGTGGTGTATCAGGCTGTTTCCAAGGCAACCAACCTCCCCTCCCTTAACTTCTCTCAATAGAGCAAGAAAACTAATTAAAAGTTTTGCTGCTTGACAATAAGTAATAACATATTATATGACTGGTTTTAACCTTGGCATGTGTTAGTTTCTTTGTGAGGGGAAAAAGTGAAGCCACATTGTAACACCGGTTTTAAAATATTTTGCTTCTTCAAAGAAACTGTTGTAGTACTGCAGTTTAATTTTCATTAGAAACTTTCTATTGTCTGATGCTTTGAAGTAGCGCTTTTAATGTAGCGACGTCAAATGGTATTTGCCTAAATATTTTGATGTAAAACGTTCTTGAGATGGACTGAAACTGCAACACCATGAAATGGCAATATTTTTTGCTCATGGCTATCATAACATCCAAATCTGATAATGACACTGGCAAATAGTATTCCTAAAAATATAATATACTTTTATTTTTTTAAATAAATTACTTTATGGGCAGGCTTTAAGATGGGAGTTTACGTATGGTAACTGGTATTGAGTTCCAGGTTTGTGAGGCACGGACAGAGAAGGTGCTTTGGCTGAATGCTTTTTGAAGGGAACTACACAGTCACCTCTAGAGCCAGCCCTTGTTGATGTGTTGGAATTTTTTTGTACAAAATCTTGCAGTAGAGGAGGAGCTTGTTTTTTTCATCCTATACCGAGTCGCACTGCAGTAAATGAAACCGGAATATGAGAATATACTGTATGAAGTTAAAAAATTTGATGTGGGTTTGTAGCAAATATGTCATTTCTATCCGTTGATATTCATTGACGGTCTTCCAGAACAACTGTTTGTATTTCTTGAACATTAAAAAAAAGAAAACAACTACATAAATACTGCAAAATGTACCTGAGTGTAGCTGTCTGATGCGTCCATTGCTGCTGCCGATATCAACAGGTAACATATCCTTGAACCAGGTGATCTCCGGATCGGGGTTTCCGCTGGCTGCACACAACATGGTGGCGGTCCTGGTCCGCTCCACCACCTTCAGCTGTGGGCCCATGTCGATGGTAGGGAAGCCATGGGGGATTTGGTTCTCTGTGGGAGAATATTTGAGAATGATTTTTTGTTAGTAAAGCCTGTGAGGAGGAATGCAAGCAAGAAAAAACGCTCTGATGTTGAGAGGGCTCTCAGCAGTTTCAAGAACTTCAAGGATAACAGCCATGCAAAGTACATAAGAGGTATTCATTGAAGAATGAGGAGGTATTCACCATACATGAAGCAACGCTCAAATAGAAATGACGAATAACGCATCGCCTCACGATAAGAAACGTTTTCTTTTATCTGTGGATTACTTTAAAATCGATCCGTTTTCATTTCTATAAAATAGAAAGAATAACTTAATATAATCATAATTTAAGAATGATTTATTAACAAGGACGGCTTGGGCACATTGATATTGATGCGGCGTATCAAAATGAATGAAAATATAAAAATAACTTTAGAAAAGCCTACAACATCCCACAACCCAGTGTTTACATTACAGAAGCAGAATATTTGTATTCATGTCGCAGCGTTTTTGGCAAGCTAAGCCCTTTTCGCTTTCGACATCAACAGGGGATATTTGAGAGCAAACAATGTTGTACTGCCACCCATATAATATTTATGATTAAGATTATTGGTGAGTGCTTCCGGCTGGTGAAAAATGCAAACACAGATATAACATGAGCGGGAGGTGCGGTCCTATCAGCAGAGCTTAAACGAGGAGGGAATAAATCAAAAAGGCTTTTACATGGACCTGACACTTTTTACGCTCCGTTTGCACAGTAGGTGAGCTGTGAAATCCAAAACAAGTGTTTTGCACTAGGAATTAAATCCCGTCGGGAATTTTAAAACAGAGTAACATTGGCTGACCTGAGGAAATTTCATGAACATCCAAGTGTTTCAAGTGATAACAGTGACGCTTGCAACACGTATTTAACAACCTTAAACTTTTAAACCAAGTGAAAACACCAAGGTTGTGTTGAAACTGTAAACTAAAAAACCTTAATACAAGCTTGAAACCTACTTTTAATACAATAAATTATAACGCTTTGGTCCAACACAGTCGAGGTTTCTTTGAAACAATAGTAACAATCAACCCAATACATTTGCAAGACACTCAATTGGTGAAAAAGTTTCCTATTGTTTGGTTGGAATAAAAACCTGAACCCACCGTGGTCCTTTGTGGGTGAAATTCTCACTCTGGATGTCTCAAAAAAATAATAAAATAAAAATCTTAAGACATGTTTTTCGTCACTGGTTGTGTGTAAAACGGGTTTGTTCGCGGGCCGCGTTAACGTCAACTCGATTTAATGTGGGCCGGACCATTTTAGACATATTTAATTTTTGGGACTGGATTAAAAGCCCTGAATATTCATTTTTTATAGATTTTAAAACAATGTTTATTTGAGCTTTTTTAATATATTTTTAGATTTTACAACATGATTTTTGAACTAAAAACAGAAAAAATGATTAAAAAATTACAATTATTGATTTAAAAGGGGGAAAATTTAATATACATCTATACTCTTCATTTTAATTTGATCCTTAACAGAAAGTCAGCACTCATGATTTACTTTCCCGGGCCACACAAAATGATGCGGTGGGCCAGATTTGCCCCCCGGGCCGCCACTTTGACACGTGTGTTAATGCTTAAATCAGCTGCAGCATTGGTTATTTTATATAATTTCCAAAATCCTGAACATTTTGCCAAAAGTAGTTGAACAAATTTACATATCACACTTGCATGGTTTAAACCAATAAAATAAAATAAATGAAAGTCGGACATATGAGTAGTTGACAAGCTATTGTGGAAGATTTGAGGCCTGCATGGTTTCCAGACTCTTGCAGCTGGTCCATTTGCCAACTTGTCATTCCGGGCAAACAAAGACAAGCCTTTGTTCATGTCCTCTTTTATTGCCAGGAATGACAGAGAAGGCAGGCAGGCAATGCCTGGAGGAAAGCCAATAAATGGAGAAAAAAAACATGCGGTTTGACAAACTAGTCCGTGCCACCCTAATTTAAAACGAACTATCTCCAAACCCCGGCTAAACCTTCATTTAAAACCTTAACTCTATCTCGACATCTCACTCTCACCCTAGTTGAACACCTGCTTCCAAACACTAACAATATCTCCAAACCTGCGGGAGGTTAATGTGGTTTTCTGGTTGTTACTGAATCAGTAAAGCATTGGAATGGGCTAAAACTAAGGACGGCACCCCTAATATAGTAATTACCGTATTTTCACGACTATAAGGCGCACCGCATTATAAGGCGCACCCTCAATGAATGACACATTTTATTTTTTTTTCCATATATAAAGCACAGTGGATTATAAGGCGCTCTGTCTATTTTGGAGAAAACGTAAGACTTTTAAGTGCGCCTTATAGTCGTGAAAATACGGTAATTCAATTAAAAAGGCATGACGCTGCCCTTAACTATTGAGGCAAACCCTGAGCATGAGGCAGGTGAGGGGAAGAGGAAATAGGAAAGCGAGCAAGGAGAAAGGGGGTGGGCACCAGGGAGGGTTTTACATGCCAACCTCCTGCCAGCTCCAATTACCAGCGCGAGTAGAGCGTGGCGACGAGGGCGATGGCTCTAATAAGTGCCCCACTGAAAAAGACCCGTCCTCATCCTACTGTCCCGCTGGGAAGACCGGCGGTTGGCAATACCGGGCTAATGTCAGAAAACGTCGAGGCGCATACTCTCCCAAACGTTTTGACGGGGGAAGCAAGCGGTAACTAGAAAGGCCTGACACGCCAGATAGCGCACTTGGATCTAATTTTCATCTGGCCGTGTGTTCTCATTACTCGGTTCAATTTGCAGTGCAGGAGGCAGACAAATGTGCTGCTGTGAATCTTTAACGTGTAGGCAGTAGAATAGAAGGTTCCTATAGTAAGTCGATAACGCATGCAGTTGTGAAACATAAGGGGAAGTGAACATATGCCTGAGAATATTCATGAGAATAACACATTTCTCCACTTTCACATCAATAGTTAACAGAGACGTATCATGCAATTTTTCCTCCCAATTAAAACAGGTCCCAGTTGTCTGAAACGTGTTGAACATGTTAGAGAGTCATCTATAGAACTTTAGGAATACTTGATTGTCAGTTAAATCTAACTTTGACAAAGAGAACTTTAGCTTTGGAAAAATCATGTATCCAGGTAGTGTAATTAAAAGATTGCTGGGCCGTCACCAAAGGCCTTTTATATGGTGCAACTTTTTATCTAATTTATTATCATTTAAAATGTAGTCCTGGACAATAAATGGATGCTTTGAATTTTTTTTTTTAATTTTTATTGTGGATAATTACATTTAAAAAAAATCTTGCACTGCTCCAGCAGCAGTTTATTAGATAACTGCACTAGAAAGAGTTTTTTTTAGTTATTACTTTGTATTCCTGACAACACAAATTTAGAAAGAAAATATATTTAATGTTACTGTTGTTCAGGTACTGTTTTATTCATTCATTTTTACAAACATTTTCTATAGGCAAATGACTTCTTTCTTAGTATACTACCTGGAATAGGAAACTAGATATCAGAATCATTAATTCATTAGGCGAGCCTATCGTCAGAAGGATCGCGGGGGTGCTGGAGCCTAAAATAATAAATTTGTTGTCAGCCAATCACAGGACACAGGGAGACGGATAACTGTTCACACTCCTTCTCATACTTAAGGACAACTTAAGTGTTCAACCAGGTGGTTTTGGGGATGCGGGAGGAAACCGGAGTACCTGGAGAAAACCCACGCAAACTAGTGAGGGGACGATATTATTCAAGTTAACCTGACTTAATTGTCACAACGTCTAGATGACATTATAGAAGGGATTAAGGAAGAGACCCAGACCACCTGCATTCGTATGAAGAGTAAACATTAACAGCTTTCTTGACATAAAAACAAACTAAGCCCTTTCCCGCATCTCATGTTTTGCATTAGTCCCCCCCAATCTAGTTTATTCAATAGCAGGTCTCAAGCGCAAGCCTTTTATAATTCAGCAGCAAGGGCAAAAAAAAACTAAATAGCACTAAAGGTGTTGTTTTTGCTCCAATTGGCTGTGAGTCAATATGGCACTGAAAGGCACAAAGTTGAGGGGGAGAGAGATGGGGTAAAAAGGCTCACGCCTGTTTTCCGTTGGGAGCATCGCAAAAGCAAGAAGACATTTGCATGTACCTCATCCATAGGGGTGAGGTGTCAACACTGTGAGGAAAAAGATGGAGAGATGGATGTAAAAATAAATGGGCAAGTTCAACGAAGAAAAAAAAGCTGTCTGACTTGATGTAGTCTCTTGTCGACATGATTCACATGTGCAAGATGTAATTTTCAGTTTCTCAAGACGTCTTTGTCTCCTATTCCATTCTCGTCAGGCTAAGCTTCATTAACCTTACCCACCCTATTACTTTCAATATTGCATTTTGCGAGTCCTTTAAATCTTAGAGGATATGTATCACATTTGGGAGCAAACTATGTAAAACCAATCGTTAAATAAAAGGTTTCCCAAAAAAACGGACATGGTGATTTCTTGTTAGGTCTTCGATCTGGGAATGTCCAAGTACCGTAGCAATAGTGGTAAAATTCAGTTTAGTTGTTAGTAGTTTATTCTTAGAATGCCTTGCTTAAAAAAACAATGGTGGTAAATGTCTGACTAGGTAAAAACTTTTCTTGCACAGTCTCTATTTTATCAACTTGTGGATATTCAATGTAAACACAGTCTTGACGGTTTCATCCCGGATGGACAAACCGTTTCCTAGCTTTTGAATATTTTTCAACTAACGGCTGCTGGCATTCATCTCACATTGCTCTCAGATATTTGTCTGATTTGTCGCCCTTTGTAGTTGAAGCCAAATTATACGACAGAAGACGAAATCAATTTCAAGAAACACCTCCCGAGTCTCCACATTATTATTCAATGATAATAATCTCTTTGATGGAGGTATTTCGGAAGAAAAATGAAATCAACATCCAAATCCTGACTGCGCTCTGGCATGAAACTTTCCATTCACCACTCTCACGATCCTCGGCCTTAACGAACGTTACGGAGGAACGCCAAAGTGTCTAGGCGTTGCTATGGTGCATCAAACAAACGCTACGCACACCCTGAAACACCTTGTTGCCACAGAGTGTTGCAAAACACAGAGTTACAGCAAACTAAAGAAACCCTGCAACTGCTGATTTGAACACGATTGCCACAAGATGTAGTGGCTCTTAGTACGCTGTTTATCCAGAGTAAAATGACTGTAATGCATTTCTGCGACCTTTGAAACAACATCCTTTTTTTGTCTGGCTGAGCAGAACATTTGCTTTTATTCCCCGCCAGTAGGCACATAATCAATAACAGTCATCTAATTCCCCAGTACATCCCCCCCAAGTCCTTCCTCTTTTCCTGCCGTTTTATCATCTTCATCTCTTCCACTTTTCCTATTTCTCTGGTTCAGGCGATCTGATATCATACTTCCACTGCCATCAGTGTGATCTACGGCCCTGCCAGAATCCAAGCGTTTCTTATTAATGCCGGGGAGCATTCTTTTAGTACATAACCCTGGCCTTTGACCTGACACGACAAGTCCGCGGGTGGTTCGCCAAAATATGCTGGCTTCTGCTGACCGAGTCACCTTGTTCTCTGTCAACCAAGACTATTCTTGCGCTCGTTTATATTCTATCACTGTTTCCTTCTCGTCCGTGTAGTCAGTCTAACTGGCAGGGTCTTTTCCTGCATATCTTCCGCCTAATTACACAACTCTCTAGCTCATTTTTAATGACTGACACAATATAAATCACATATGCCAAGGAGTTTTCTATTTGTTGAGTTTTTGTCTAAGTCAGTTTAGATTCTCACTCATTCAGGTCAGTGTAATCCACAAAGATTCAACTAAAATATGTTAGTTCTAGTACATAATTAAAGAGGCAAAATTTTAAAAAGCCATCATTTGCTTGATAATATTTGCACACACAGCTAGAATGCGGATACAGATGATTTGAAGAATACCACATTTTGTTCAAATTGAGCCTTGAAAAACCCTGGACAAAAGTCTGAAGATCATCAAGATCACGTTAACAGGATGCACACACATTTTCCATTTACGTCTTTTCAAGCACCAACATCTAGGAGACGAGTAAACAAACCAGGGTGTGTGTGTAATACGACTTGACTGTCTGTCCTGGAGTTGGAGGATAAATACGACAAGGATCCGAAAGCCAGGAGAGCGTGACGATTTGTTCGAGCAGAGCAACAAGTTTGTAAACAAACAAATGAATCAATCATCTCCACGCCTCAAATTAATCACCGGGGAAACTTTGCCGCGACAAGCTAAGTGTAATTACAGGCAGATAGGAGAGACTTTTATCCAGTTTGGAGAGTAGATGGTAGCGGGTTGGCTTAATTAAAATGTGGCGGTCTTGTGACAGGTTTTACTCATTTCCCTCAGTTGGACATAATGAATAATATGCAGTCCCTGTCAACAGCGTCAACTGTGATTATAGAAGAAGGGTTCAAAAACAACCTGCAAACTGTTTAGACATGGAGGTAATTGAATCAGCGTGTTGGACAACAGTTCAGGTGCCTGGAAGGAAAGATAAATACATGGAAGGAAAGATAAATACACGACCTTCAAGCTAAACAGCTAAGTTGCTTCAGTGATTGATTCATCAGATCAGTGTGCGTTAAATGCCGTGAGCTGCGAACAATTATTATTATTTTATTATAATTAGCCAAATGCTAAGGCATCAACAACTATTTCATCTGTCTGTTTCCACATGTAGTTTAGTAAAACCCTTTTTAAAATTCCAAATATTCATTTAAATGATTCGGTACGCCTCACAGATACCCAAGTTTGAAGACCTCAAGTTTAAGATTTTATCTTTGTCATCAGTCAACACAAGTGAGTATAATCTCTTGCGCCCCTCCCTACACTTTTTCATTTTTTTTTTCTCTTTTCTGGCACAGCGCTACATGCAGGTAGAAACACTGGCCCTACGGTCATTTTTTTAGAGGTTTGCAATGCAGACAGCGATATTAACGACTCAACACTGTCTTGACAGATATCTTTATCTGGGGGCGGTGGATCATGTTTCAGTCAAGACATGAGTGAGAGTGGTTACGATACCATCCTTATCTTAAATAAAAGTAAACACAGACATTAGGTGTGACACTGCAGGTGTTAAGAAGCAGGTCAAACCCAGGTGAGATCATGTTTGCTAAGCCAGCCATGCCTTGCATAAGTATTGATGCAATGCAGTCATACACAAGCAAATGTGCCTTTATCACTGGTGACTGAATGACTACAAAGGCGATGCCTGTGAGAAATCAAGCGGTTGGCTGACTGATACGTAATCTCCGTCTAGTGGAAAATGGTTCTATTGTGTTGGAGAAGAAGAAAGAGGGTCAGGTTGAGAGGCCTGCCATTAGCCAGGTCATGGAGCACAGGTAAGAGGACTCCCCCGCTGACGTTCGCTAAGGCCCATCCATCCATAGCTCGTCAGGGCCCAGGGAGCCGTTGACTCGTTGGCCTGCGAAGCCATTAGGTGGACCTTGCTCTTTAATAGCAAGGTTACGGGCTTGGAGCGCCATTATTAACAAATTGGATGAATGAAACAGCTCTCGGCAGGCAATTAAGCACAAAGCATTGTTAAAGAATTAGCGTTTCATGCTTTTATGATCCTGAAATGAACCATTTCAAATCTCGAAGATGTTTGTACCAAGCGATACCGCAAATAAGATATTAAAATACTTAACCCTACCTTCCTGCTTGTCTGCAGCCCTATATTGAGGTACCAGGGACAACAACACGCTGGGTCAAATAAATTCTGTCATAGTTTTTATTATCAAGTTGACCCAAAAGGCAGAGAAAATTTAATCTATTCAAGAATCTCAAATGCATCGTATAATTGTTATGTGATCATAATGTTATACAACATCAGACCCTTAGATATACTTAAACGGGTATTTTTGAGAATTCTTGAGGGGCCACCAATGGTAAGCCTGCTTACCAAATATCATGCAGTTAAGTAAAAATAACTTTAGAGCATTCGTTTAAAAAAAAACTGAAAGGGAATAAAGATGAACTTCCTGACAAACTAATACAAGTAGCTGCTTTTTGGGTATTGTTTCTAGAGAATTTCTCGTGAGTCTAGTCGTAATAGACATTCCGACCAAATTTTATGCTGCAAAGGGGCGGTGATATTTCTAAAAAGAACAAACAATAACACGTTTTCCAACACAGATAAAGACAACTAGACTGACTCTAGAGAGGAAAAAAAAGAATATGGAGTTGTTTTCAGTCTTTGCAGTTAACGATAAAGGAAACTAAAACTAAAGTGCCACCTTGCAACATTCCAGATGACTCCTGAAAAGAGCCTAGTGTCACTTACCACTTTAGTTACTGCTAAAGAAATGTCGGCACCTCTCAGAAATCAAGTGTCAGACATAATTGATGCTGCCTCGATTTGATTAACACGAATAATTCCCTCCAACAGAGCCATAATAATAGACAGCAGGAGAGTTAAATTATTGGGAACCACAACAGGCCAAGTTAAAGTGGAATAAATGTGCACCACAGTAAAAGCTACAAGTAGACATGACACATTAGTCTTGATAATCAGATCAGTCATGCTCTCTTAGGACTTCTGGGCAAAGTCTCGTATTAGTGATGAAAAACGACTGGCTTGTGGATATTTAGCAGCCACATGTCAATTTCCAGACGTCACTGTCTGCTCTTGACAATTGGCAGATATTAGAGGAGGCCTGTGCCATGTCACATCTTCGATATCTTCCCCGGGGCCGGTGATGATGAGTTCAATACAGCCAGAGAATCAGCGACCAAAACAGATGGCGTTTTCACTGCACTAAAAATAAATTAAATAAAATAGCACAAACTGGCTTAATCCAAGGATCGTTTTTTTTGTGGAAGGGGGCCTTCAAACCCGTGACACCAGGGTGTTAGGCTTTTTATTGAAGAAAAATTTAAGATAGTGTTTACACTGAAAATAACTGCAAAAAGAGCACCATAAAAATGAATGAAACTTGGCAAAAACCAGAATACAACAAAAATTATAAAGACAAACAAGTATTTTCTTAATCAATTTTGCATTGGAAGACAGCGTTGGAATAGTTATGCTAGCTACTATTTGCGAATGGATTGTGGCCGCCTGGACGAACGTATAAAACTTAGCGTTTTCGATGACTCATTTGGACAATTGTTCAATTCGGACACAGAAAATGAAGACTTTGATGGATTTGTGGGTGATGATGACGTGAGTACATTGTAAAATGGCTAGATAAAGTACAACCGAACTCAGTTTTGCTTTCGTTGCCTTTTTAAAAACGTGTTTTTAGAGTGTGTCCGTATGTTTAAGCTGGTGTATGTTTTGCCATGCCTGGCTGCGTCTATAAAAACGGTGCGTCCTTTGTGTGTGTAAAACACATAAATAGCACTCGTTACTGACACTGCGGCTAAAAATACGATGCGTCGTATAGTCGTGAAAATACGGTATTATTAATATAACAATGCTATTACTACTATACACTTATCCCATCAATGAAGAGACATAATTTTTCCCCACGTGTTGCCGTGTTTCAATTTCTAGACACTAGTGCGAGCGTCCCGTTATAAAACTCCTGTTCCTTGCTCTACGTTTGTATTTTCCAAACAAACACTCACAATCACTATTTATCAGGAAACTTATATATTTCAGGTACATATTGGCTTTATTGTCAAGAGAAACCCCTTGTTACCACTACAGAAGAGACCATTTAAGTCTAACTGTGTATAATTATCAATATAGCTAGTGCTAGCCATTTAGTCGTGTTAGAACATCCAAACATTTAATGAAAAACGCACATTTTCGAGGACAGCGAACAGCTGGTCATAAGACTAAGCCGCTGTCCACAGCTGCAAAGACATTGAGCATGAATAAGCCATTTAATGTCTCCTCAAAATAACACACTTGAACGTGTGAAGAGAGCGAGAAAGAAGCCCACTGCGAGAGAACTTTCATGTGCACACTTGAAACCCCAATGAATGCGTCTCAAATGGAGTCTTTTGGCATAAATCTGTTCTCCAGCTTGCAGATGTGTTTGGTGGGTTTCTAATAGCAAATTACACGTTTTCCGAAATTTTACCAAAGGGTCCACTTTCGGAGCTCTATAATCTTCGGACAAACTCTGAAAATTGCAAGCCTCCCTTCTGGTTTCCTTGTCCGCAATCCCTAACTTTCTTGTATTTTTAGTCATTGATTGAGGTTCTGTCGTCTTCTTTATTCCCCTCCCTGGCTTCCTCAGTTCCCCGAGGCCACAGACGTGATCATCACTGACAGTGCAGCATTTGCTCTTTTGCAGATACGGCTCGCCAAAAGCACACGGCAATTGATGGACAAGTAGAGATGATAAAACGCCGCCCGAAAGCACTGACAAGCTGCTCTTCCAACGCTAAGGAAATATTCCAGCAAATTTAACTTTTAAAGGAGTTTATCAATCACTTGAAATGTGCCGTATCATTTATCGATGGGAGCGAGGGAAATAATTCCGGCGTGAATTGCGTCTTGTTGAAGGACACTGCAAGGTGGCCTCGAGTATTTGTGATGCGGCAAAATGTTGAATTACTCTTTCTGACTAATGCGAGAGTGCATCCACTCGAAAATCAATGTGAATCGTAAACTTGAATAGTTTAGAACATCATTTGAATACATTAAAATATTTACTTCAACAGTATAATCGGAAATGCTATTGTGCCATTTGAATCATTGCATTAAAAGGATGAACATGAATGGTGTAATAGAGAATTCTCTTTATTCATTTGACGATTCAATCACGTATTTTATACATCAAGGTCATATAGTTTTTCAACGCAATGATTCAAATAAACCAATAAAATCCTTACTAAATAAATAAAAGTAAATGCAATAGTCTAATTTAGCAACTCCAGTGGCATAAATCGCAGCCCATAACAACAACATTGTCAGCAAAGACCTACCGTATGCATGCATGTACATCTATGTGTGTATATATATATATATATATATATATATATATATATATATATATATATATATATATATATATATATATATATATATATATATATATATATATATATTCAGCAACACGCTTATTTATTTATATATGTATTCATGTATTTATTTTTTAACTTACTTATTACCTATCTATTTATGTCTAAAATGTCTTTTCTGTGTCTGTATTCTCACCCTCTTGCTACTGTGACAACGAAATTTCCCGAATACGGGATGAATAAAGTTATCCAATGAATAAAGTTATCCAAATCCTCCGAACAACTAATAAACAAAGACACGCTACTTAATGTTAGCAACTGACCACACTACTCGTTTTTAAACAGCATCTCTCCGAATCAACACCTGAGTTCAGTTGGAATGATAATTTGCAAACAATTTTCCTCCGTTTTTTCTATTCTCTGTCCTATAAATACCCATAAAGTTCTTGGAAACAACGGTGTAAGGGCGCAGACTGCTACGTTCACCCTCGCCATATTGTCTAAGTCCTTGGGAGAGGCGCACAGAGACAGATGCAGTTTATAACTGTCAACCTGGATATGATATACGAGGCCAGACCTCCAGCCACCAGATGGTGGGAGATATTAAATCGGGAGGCTCGTTCGGCCACAGTGGAACTGGCAAAATATATACAGGCGGATGGAATTGGCAAAATATTTATAGGCGGAGGAATGCACCCCCGAAGAAGCCAAATAGTCATTGTGTATTTCTAAATTGCAAGTTTACCATTATAAAATAATTATCATTTAAAGGTTAGGTGAATCAAAATGATGATTATGTTCATGCCCATATTGAAAAAGCACATTTCATTTAATCGGAGTGTTCAAAAGATTTCTAAAGAAGAAAAAGAACCTATTATAAGAAAATGAAATACAAAAAATATTGAGTGACAATAAATAAATATTTCAATTTTTTTTAAATCTAGAAAATATTTAATGAAAAGTATATATAACATATTATTATGGTTAATTATGCTACAAAAAAGGTTGATTTGACAGAAAAACTAAAACCGACTCAAATTACCCCCAAAAAAGATTGGTAATTTCAATTTAAAAAACATTGCAGTTACCCATGATGCATTCTGCCATGTTTCGGAATACATTTTGTTTCCAATTAAATGAGGAAATTCAAAAGATAACATTATATTAAGGTGTATCATAACAACGTGAAGCGCTAATACTAGCAGTCTCGAAATGTTGTCACGGTTTATCGGTAAAGTGTAAACCATCTGAGCTACAATATGTTACGATAATAAACAGCAGAAGCATTGTTATAAACCACACCTGGCCGCCACAATATTAAACCCGCCAAAGTGACATTATATAAAGAGATGGCGAGCAGAATTGAAGATTTGGGGAGCATATCAGTTCTACAACACACTTATTTGAGTCATTGTAGACAATTTGAATAAAGGCGAGCAAAGGAAGGGATTAAGTTGTCGGAGGAGCTCGGCTACGTGTTAAATCATTCCAATACAGCTCGCGTACGCATTCAGGGCGCAATGAGATTTCCTTGCTATTTATCCCGCTCGCTCTGTTTGTCCACACTTGCCCATGCCGACAAGATATTTATTACCGAGTATTGTATCGGAGTCATTTCCCCGCTCTGAGCAGGGGAGCAGCTCGAGCCGGACGAGCAAATAAAGGTCTTCTGTGAGGTTGCGCTGTAATTTGTTTACTGCTACCAAAGGCAGTGCCACTAAATGCAGTCAAGCTGCGGCATGGTCCAGAAACCAATGAGGTTTTCACACAAATGTCTCCTTTTGCAGCATAAATTGAATTCATACGTCAAGACTATTCATATTCCGGGAGCCGGGTCGCTTGGCGGTTTTCTTTTCGGCATCTTTCCGACAAGTTATTTTTCCTCGAAGTATGGGATAAATTGCTTATTTCTTGCTTGACCTTTTTCCACATGTACAAACTTTGAGAGTTCAAAGGGAGTTGACGGGCTAACTTCTTCAAAAAAGAACATTTCTAATTTACGCCCTGACAGGGGAGGAATTTGGTAATGATGGTGTGCTTTTGATCTGTTACCATTAGATAACGTTTCTCCTGTCTGGAGACACGTCTGCAGTCTCCCTGAGGACGAGACTCAGCTTTCCAAAGCACCTTCATTTCTAATACTCAACATATCGTATCATTGGCTAGACCAGACATGGGCAAATTACGGCCCGCGGGCCATATACGGCCCGTTAGGCCTTTTAATCCGGCCCGCCGATGTTGTCGAAATTATTATATATTTTTCTATTTTATTATTATTTTTTAAATTATTTTATTTTTATTTTGTTATTATTATTATTATTTTTAATTTTATTTTATTATTATTATTTTTTATTTTATTATTATTTTATTTATTTATACATTTATTTTTTATGCGGTCAAAATACAGGAAATCATTGGATGACCTGCATGAGCAATTCTGCCGTCGGTTTTGTGATTTTGGAAAAATTGACAGCTGGTGTCATGTCCTTTCTCACAAGACCCGGAAACGGTTCCACAGGAGTTGCAGTTGGAACTGATTGATCTCCAATGTGATAAGTTCAACTCCCTGAAAGTTTCTGAGTTTTAGGCTTCATTAAGTGCAGCCAAATTTCCAAACATCAACAGAAGATGGCACAGAGGATTCTGGTGTTATTTGGCTCTACATATGTGTGAACAGACCTTTAGTCTGATGAAAACCAAGAAAGCACCCCATAAATCCCAAATGAGTGATGAGTATGTTCATACTTTAGTCCTTTTTTTCGGTTTATGTTTCATATGTACTGTTAACGGATGCAGTTTTTTATATGTATCGTATCTTGTGCCGCCTGTCAAATTTTTAAAGTCAATGTGGCCCCCGGGCCGAAAAGTTTGCCCAACCCTGGGCTAGACGAAGCAATTAGGGCATTTTTTTTGCATGGACAAAACACTAAATTTGCAAAAAAAATGGCTTCTTCTAATTGGTCTGCAACATTTAGCACATCTTATTCCGAGTGACGTGTCACATCCCGAGTGTTTTTCGCAGTTCTACCACTCGTGTCGCTTCTGATGTCTTCTCTGCCGGCGGGATTGTTTTTTTTCGCACGTCGGCCAGACAAGCGCCATTTAGCAGGACATTTACTGAGGCGCTTCAATTCAAGTCGGGGTGCTCGGGGGTCAGAGCTTAGGCATCGTTACCCATGTAACGAGTCATTGTTCCCTCCGGTCATTTGCGAGTATCTAGTATACTCGGCGTAGCGATAAAAAGAATTTAGCAGGGATGAAAGAAGCGGGGTATGACGCTGATAATTATTTTGTTATAGGCGAAAACAATGAGGACTTTGGGCCTCATTTGAAAATTTGGATGACCTCTCAAAAAGAGAAAGGGCCGTGAGAAAAGCAGCACAACAAAAGCGCGGGAGTCTTAGCAGCGTGACAGAATGAATTACAGAATGACTGGATACTCGTGACATGCCAAAGTGCTAAAGTCCAACTTGGCAGAAGGTCGGGAAAACCTGCTCTAGCATCTCTATGATGCCATTGTTTTCGACTGTCTTTTCGTAGTAACTTCAGAGCTCCAGATTATTCATGGCCATTCGTTTTTAGTTACCTTGTAACATTTTAACTTTACAATTCACTCATAACTCATTCCTCCATTTTCTGAATTGGATCCCAGCCAATCCCAGGGCACATTGGGTCGAATAATCATTCACGCTTGTACCAAAGGACAATTTCGATTGTTCAATCAGCCTAGCACAAATGGTTTGGGTAAGAAAACCAGAGAAATGCGTAGAAAGGTCTGAACCCCTCAGGGACTGAACCCTTGGTCTCAGAACTGTGAAGCGGATGTGGTAACCACTCAACCATCGTGCCACCTTACTTAAAACAGGTCAGATTAACTGTTACTTTTTTATCAAATGCATTTCTTCCCAAGTACAATTTAAGTTTTGAATTCACACAGTAGCACTTTCAGTGAAGTAAACACTCCTCACGTTGCAGTTTTTCAGTTAATGTAACAACCCCCGCCCCCCCAGCGAATGTTCACCAATGTCTCCCCTCCCCCACCATCATTCATTTTCATCAGAGCTGCTGTACAACTTCTCAAAGCTCCGGGCTAGCATGCGGTCCATTAAGGTTGGCCGGCCATTAATCTCAGTCTGCTTGTGGGCTGCCCTGTGTTTTTTTTGCACCGAGTTCCGGCGCCATGAACTTGATGCATTGCCATGGCCAAAAACAATAGCCTAAATATAGTCGGGTGGGGCGACTACATTGCCCTTTGAAAAGATTTGTTGTCCTGAAAGTAGTATACTTAAGAGTACTTAACCAACGAAAAAAATATAGAACTAAATACAATTGGGAAATTGCTATGCATTCTAAAAGGTGTTTATTATTTAAGCTTTGCCCTATTTTACCTGACGCAAGATAATCAGGAAAAACCTAAGAAATCTAGGGCAGTCTTGTATAGTCAGTGCCAACACCAAACAACATCAGCCATTGTACAACACGAGTGTGTTTTCACACAAGAACATCTGTCTCTCTTATGTCAGAAATGAAACCTTCACCTTCATCGGGCGCCCGTTTGCTTTGGCCGCCTGCCCGTTTCTCTCAAGGCAGGTAAGTGCAGGCAGCCGGGATAGGCTTGCCTGAGCTTGTAGGCCGAGAGCACCTTTTTCACGCAAGATAGATGAGCTCACATTGTTTTGCTTTTGTCGGATCAAAACAGTTGACTGTTGTTCACCACTATGAGGGTTTTTTTTTTCTTTCAAACCGTTGATGGAGGACCGCGAGGAATGTTAAGATGTCTCCTGAAACCTATTGAGACACAATCTCTACAACAGAGAGTTGTTCCTCATCTTTAAAGATGAGTTAACTTTTGAAAAGGGCAGGAGAGGGAAAAGCTACAACGCAAATAAAACTGAAGAATGTCCATAGACATGAAAAAACAAACATTTAAGAACCCGATGCCAACAATACGTACAAGAATGTTTAACGCACAGCTGGGGTAAGCAAATGTTTAAACATTGTCTTTTCCTAAAGAAATACTTTCAGTGACATTAAAAAATATTATATAAGAACAAAACCAATAGAAAAATGCAAAATGTTCCTGTTAGGACAAAAAACATTACTGTATTTTCACGACTATAAGGCGCACATAAGTCTTAAATTTTCTCCAAAATAGACAGGGCGCCTTATAATCCAGTGCGCTTTATATATGGACCAATACTAAAATTGTTATTACGATAAAATAAAATGAAGCAGTCGATAGTGTACACCATCCTCTACAGCTCTCACAACTACGGCAAGCAGCCCCCGGCTCTACTATCTTCCCGTAGAAAAAGTACTGCGCAGTGACTGCTGGGATATATAGTTCTTTTGTCAATACACCCAAAGGATTATGGCCTGGCGATCGGCATCAACACAGCTTTACGAAGCATGGACACTAGCAACTAGCTAGCTACTATTTGTGAATGGATTGTGGCCAGGCGATCGGCATCAACACAGCTTTACGAAGCAACTTTGATGGATTTGTGGGTGATGATGACGTGAGTACATTGTAAAATGGCTAAATAGAGTTCAACCAAACTCAGTTTTATTTCCGTTGCCTTTTTAAAAACGTGTTTTTAGCGTGTAGGTGTAGCGTATATGTTTAAGATGGTGTATGTTTTGCCATGCCTGGCTGCGTCTATAAAACAGTGCGTCCTTTGTGTGTGTAAAATACAGAAATAGCACTCGTTATTGACACTGCGGCTAAAAATACGATGCGCCCTATAGTCGTGAAAATACGGTACTCTATGTCATTGTAGATGTTAAATCGAATAAAAGGGACAGTTAATGGTTAATTTGAGCAAGCCTAATTATGCCATAAAAAGTATGAATACAACCAATAATCAGTTTGCTGGCCTAAATGATGGACCCATCTCTAATGAAACAATATAGTATTCAATGTTTCAATTTTGTTTCTATAAAACCTGCAATAAAACAGGATGAATATACTGTTTTTTTCTGTTGGTTTGTTTATTTTTTAATATTCTGGACATGCAGACATTTCTAAGCCTCTAACTTCGTGGGGACAGTTGGAGAAGTGTCCCCACCGCCCAGAGGACAGTTTTGGACTGACTTTGGTGCGAAAGGATCCCATCAAGCACCTCTGGGATGAACTGCAACAAATACAATGAGCTACGTCCTCTCTCAGGGCCCAACATGAATGACAATAATCCCACCGACACACTCCAGAATCGTATTTTTTTTCCCCCGGGAGAGCAGAAACTGTTTTCCCTCATAACTCCAACAATAACTAGGGGGACAGTGGACTTGTACTTGGGCCTAATACTATGTGACTCGTGTGCACCTCGTGCCACATAATTCCTCACTATGCACAAGATGAGGACAAGTAAGCGAGAGTTGGGAGGGTGGGTAAGAAAGTAAAGCAAAAGTCCCTTTGGGAAGATTACGCAAGTCCCGACCAATGATATCAAATAAGTGCGGAGGGGAAGGGGAAGAAGTGGGATCTTCTGTAAGTCCGATGTGTCGGCAACGGATGACCCTCATCCTCCCACTGGCTCTCGCTCGCAGGCTTTTTTTTTACTCTAATGGAATCAAAGCCCCGTAGTGACTTGCATCCACATGACAAAATTACAATCAATTAGGGAGGAAATGCATGCTCACGAGCTACTGATATAGAACGCGGAGCGGGGGACGGGGGTGCGGAACCTCTGTCCACATACATCACGTACATTAACGCCACCGAGGAGGAGTGGGCAGGAGGACAGTGGGGTTTTAAGGCCAATGTGTGAGGGGGAAAAAAAAATCCAAAAGCTGTTTGTGTGATTATTCTGGATGTCGCTCACTGACTAATTTACATGTGCGGACATTTTGGGGATGACACGGGGTGTTGGAGTCCCTTTTCAGCAGATCCGTCGACCTTCCCTTCAACGTTTTATACAGTAATCCCTCGAAATTTGCGGTTAATGTAGACCAGACATGGCTGCGATAATCGAAAAATCGCAAAGGAGTGAATTCGTGATAATCGAGGAAGACTGTATGTATGTATATATAGACATGCAAAATGTTTTATTTTTATGCAACTTATTTTGTGTATAACTTATTTCATCTGTTTGAAATGTGCAAATATATTCACAGAATAAAGGAGAAAAGTTATGAAGGCACTTTGATTAAAATTTTAAGTTATACGATGTTGTTACTGTTATATATATACATACAAAATGTTTTTTTTAATGCAACTTATTTTGTGTATAACTAATTTCATCTGTTTGAAATTTGCAAATATTTTCACAGAATGAAGGAGAAAAGTTATGAACTCATTTGACAATTAATGAATCAATTTTCCCGCTCATCTGTAGCTGAAACTTTTAAAGTCAATGTTAATTTCACTAAAATTCCTCCATATCAACACTGGCCACCGTGAGGGATCATCACAGCGTCCATGTGCAAATAAATGCATAATTGATGCCGACCATTCCGGGACGAGTGCCAAAATGGAGGAGAGGAGATCCTTGACATACCTTCAAACACTGTCAGCTTAGCGCTTGTGTTGATCTCTCCGGCGCTATTGGTCGCCGTGCACTCGTAAATGGCCTCGTCGCGGTGCGTGCGCAGTGGCTGGATGCGGAGCACGGACCCCGAGCCGTCGTCAAACTCGATCACCTGGGAAAAAGCAGGGGGTAAAGGGGGCTCGGTTCAGTTTTATTTTCTTGTCATTTGACTATATTGCTGTAATGCAGCAGAGGAGCAGCCCTAAGGGCAGCAAGCACACAGACGTAGCGACAAAGTGGAGACTGTCAAATATAAAAGCACCCAAAGCTAAGGCATTGGAGCAAAGTACGATAATGGAGCACGAGGGTCAACTGCATTGATGTTTCGGAAGTGAAGAGACGAATGTTACCCCAATGCCAAATTTAAAGTACAGTTACATGGAAAGTTACAAGCGTCTGCATTAGAAATTACTTCGCTTAGCCTTGATTTTTATGGAGACGCTATTAAAAATTTGGGAAACGAGACAAAAGAACCCTCGTCGTTTTTAGTCGGAGATGGTCGGGAAAGCATTATGACGTATCAGTTTAGTACATACATGTTGAAAGAAGCGGCGGCGAGTAAGGCATCAAGAGCGAGGCATGGGTGGAAAGGACATGGCCGAGTAATGCGGGGGCGGGAATACACAAAGATGAAGTGGACTACTCTATAAACTGAGACGGAAAAAGATGAAAGCCAAAGGGTGTGAGGCTTGTCTGGTCTTGCGAGGAGTAAAGAGGCCACATTCCTTTGTTTGAGGATCAATAGTAATGGGGAGGAAGGACGTTTGTGCAAGTCAGGAGATGCAAATGCCTACCTCAAAGCGTTGAGAGCTGACTTTTTTGCCCTTCTTCATCCAGGTGATTCGAGGTTTGGGCTCTCCGATGGCCTGACACACAAAGGACACGACGCCACCGGAGATTCCTATCTGGTCCTCGGGGGATTTGATGAAACTTGGCAGGCCTGGAAGGGGGTGACAGGGAATTAGACAATTTAATTATTGATAATGATGGTCAATGTTCACTCTAATTTTTTGTTGGTCTGGGCAGAAAGACAACCTCCCTGAGCATACTGAGTACCGCCGGTGTGAGCAACATCATCATTGCTCGCTATGAGCACACACCAGTATCACACCTGCCATAAGCAGGTGCATGTCTACTACACATAAATTATTTAGTAATCATAAAATGTAATGATTAATATCTATGAGTGGGGCGGCGCGGCGAATGACTGGTTCGCGCGTTGGCCTCACAGCTAAAAAAAAATTTAAAAAATTGGGATTTTATTTTGTGCGCTCCATATGATTTGCTGTGCGCAGAGAAGACGAGACTAGTGCGCAATTGCGCACGCGCGCAGCTTAGAGGGAACATTGATGATGGTTCGAGAATTGAAATACAGATACTGACATACATAGAAACTTGACCTGGGAATAGATGGCATAAGAACCAATGAAAAACTACATAGCCATTTGGATAAAGACAATTCTGGTAAAAAATAAAAAAAATAAGTACATAATATTTAAAAAATTAAGTACAGAATATTTTAAAAATGGGTATTTAGAAAATTGAAAGTTTGCAAATGAAAATTATTTTAAAACAATTAAAATACATATAAAAATAAAGAGGATATCCTTTTAAAAAAAATGGTTCCTCTAAATTGTTTTCAAAGAAACCTTGTTTTCTAGGACCAACGCCCCAAACACAAGTGTTGATAATCTTTTGACATTTCATAAATGACCCAAGAGAGATGTGGATTAACCAGTGACACTTGTTGCCATGCACCGTGTTTGTTCCCAAGGCATCAGGGCAAGCTATCAAAATTTAGCATGCTTGCTTTAAGAGGATTAAAGAGAAAAAGAAAGGCTCAACTCCGTCTCTACTTTTCGCCCAACTCCCATGATTTCTTAGACGTCGCGGTGCCAAATGTTTGTCGCAGCAGCAGGAAGGTCGTGCCTTCTTAATTTGAGGGCTCTTTTAATGCCGTCTGATCCACAAAGTGAAAAGTCTCCACATTAAATTTAAACGGAAGTGTTATGACTCACAAAACAGACTCTTGAAGTCAGAACCGTAATAATCGGGTGTTTAGGATTCTAGGCCAGAACCCCTTCACCAGCCCAACCCCTCCCTCAAAACTCCTTAGCACGCACCAAAGCATGCTCCGGCATAAGAGCTGATCAGGTTGCGATCATTACTGCGGGTTGGCGCCTGCAGGGGAAAGAAAAGGATTTGCACTCTAAATATTTTCAGTGCAACAAGAAGGACCAAAATAACAGTCAAATGTCAGCCGGGTTGACGAACAATAGGGTGTGTGTGTTGGATTATTGTACGTGGAATAACAACAGACACACTAGAGCGTCTTACGTTATTTAAATGAAAAGTGCAGCTGGGAACGGCCATGTTTAATTCAAAGACAATCTGGCTAACCTCACATTTATATTATACACAGTCCCCCAAGTATACAAAAAAAAATACAACAACCCTGAAGCAATTTGTGCAAAGTGACATTTGAGGTCGATTATCCTGTTTGAGCCTTTAAGCAAAAAACTTGCTTTATATCTCCAAGCCAATATATTTTTTATTTATTTCTTTTTGCGAGCTTGCAAGATTTCTATCTACTAACTGGACTTGTCCAGTGACATCCAATGCGAGACACTCGTTTGCAGGTTAACTGTTGTACTGATTGAGTTTAAACACTTTATTTCAATCTTTTTCCTCATAAACCTTTGTTGTGCAGTGATATGATCATTCACATAACTAGGCATCAATGTAACAAAGAATTTAACACACAGTTTTGCTCAGTACTGCAGTGGCTCATAAACGTGAATTTTACAGACGAAATGGGCGTGATAAACATATTCAAATCAAAAAAACTCCTAACAAATTCTCATGCCAGCTTGGCAGTTGCCACATATGTGGTTGTTAGATTTGTAGTCAGGTTTAATTTACGCTTAACTTGGCTAAAATAACACACACGGGAGTTGATGTATCATTTTGTTGGCGGAAAAGGCAACGTAGAACATATAATAGAACACGTAGACTACATGGGGGTGTAACTACAAAGGCTTGGGAAAATATATGGGATGGTTTCTAAGTATTGGATTGGATTGGAAAACTTTATTCATCCCGTATTCGGGAAATTTCATTGTGACGGTAGCAGAGGGTGATTAGACAGAACAACAAAGCAAAAGCACAAAGTACAAAGCAAATCAAAGTAAATGGGATCATTAAGAATCACCAAATCAAATCATTAAGACAGAAAAGCAGCAAAAACACAAAACGAGCAAGAGTGGACGGAGCTACCGCCGCCAGCTGCCACTTGAACGGCGCCATCTTGGTTGCGGTAGCAAAAACGGATACAGACTCAAAAAGACGTTGTAAAGTACTAAACTATGATAAGGAAAATATGAGTTGGGTAATTTGGTAAAAACAACTACTCCAACAACAGCGCAGGTAGCATCTACTCCAAAATGCTTTTTTACCATTCATATCTGTTCTCAAAGGGGAAAAATGTGTGGCTTTTATGTAGTCCAACGGTCTACCAATGTGATCCAAAAAAATAAATGAAAAAAATGTGGGCAATTTCGGCATTAGCTTACTTGCCAACAGTGATTATTGAACAAAGTGGTGGAAACCATCGTAGGAATTTCCCCAGTGGGGGAACACTGGCATCTCCTTTGTAGACATGATTCCAACCCTTGTGTGTGAGAGTGTATATGTGCGTGCGAGAGGGTGCATGGCAGTTTTGGTGTTCTCTTTCCCGCTTCCTATGTGACTGTAGAGATGTAACACAAGCTGAAAAGAGAAGTCGGTATCAGGTATATCACTTTGCCACTGGTCGAAAGCAAGGATCGTATTATTCTGGCGGTAAATAAAGCCGGGGTGTGTCCATTGTCGCATTGACACGCCATCTCATTGGGTGTGGCGCTTAGTCAAGGTAAACAGGTTCACTGTTGTTAGAAACACACAATGAAAGACTAGGCGTTTTGGAAAATTGTGGGTTTTTTTATCGTTTACACGCAAACTGGAAATATGCTTATTTCTAAAACACGTGACTTTACATAAGGTGGGCGGGATCAAACTTTAGCTTTGGATATAAATTATGTTATCAGTGTAATGTGCATACAAGTGACCAATTTATAGTGTTCTATATTAAATATGTACAAGGAGTAAACACACAAATATGCATTTATGTGGTACTCAGACGTTTCGTCGAAAGACATTTGGTCCCCGGACGTTTGGTAGAACGGGCGTTTGGTAGAACGGACGTTTGGTCGCCGGGTTGTTATGGTTGAAACCAGCTCTCAAAATTATAATCATTGAGAGAGAGAGAGAGTGAGTTTAATATATAAATATCTAATATCAAAATATCAACAGTAAACTCTCGGTCATAATTTGACAGCGAGCGAACCTGGCGACCAAACGACCGTTCTACCAAACGTCCGGTCGACCAAACGTCCGGTCGACCAAACGTCCGGTCGACCAAACGTTCGGTCGACCAAACGTCCGGGGACCAAACGTCTTTCGACGAAACGTCCGGTCACGCATTTATGTTATATATAGGGTGTTTGAAAAATAACTCTGTTTGCTCAACAACTGATTGCGACCAATCTAGAGTGTGTTCCGACTTTCGCACGATAGATTCCAGCACCCCATGACAAGCAGAGTTGAAAATGAATACAGATTTTTAATATTGCCATTTTAATATTAAAAGACACACATTCATACACATTTTTATCTAGCCACATTCCCAAGAGGTAAGATATACTGTTTCACAATACTATACATTTCGGTGTGGGTGTTCCTCCATCACCAGTTTAAGGTTATCAAACTGTTTTATTTTTTCGCCGCTTCTTTTCTTAAACCTTTTTTCCACTGCCTGTGTCCCATTTTCTTAGCTGTCAGGCAGTTGTCACATGAAAACAAAGATGAGGATGAGGTGAAGAACACATAAGCCTACCTATGCAAATCTTCCCCCTCAGCTGAAGTGCACAGTCACTCTCCTTTCAAGGTTTTTTTTCTAAAGAACGAAACTCCAGTCTTAAAAAAAGCTCCTTCAAGGTGGCTATGTCTCTGCAGGTTTAAAGTCTGATAAATAGCGTTAGATTGTCTGTTATGATCGAGATATGACCCAATGAAATAAATTGACTTGTCACTGAGTAAAGACATTCATTGTGAGACAGAATTCAGTGAAATATCCTCAACAATTTATTAAATACTTAGCCTGATTTTTTATTTTTTAATACCGTGGTATTTTAAAATCACTGTTCATGTAGTAATCCTGTGCTTTATAGTTCAATCATTATTACAATGTTGTTTTATTATGCTGTAAACCATCAAAAGTAAGATATATTAATTTTAAAACTGCCAAAATCAGAATTTCAGAGCTCAGTCGACATGTTTTTTTCATACCATAGCTGAATCATTACATAAAGAGAATATCCAGCCAAAATGGTAATTTTTTTATTTAAAAAAATGTGGGTATGCCAGATTATGCTGAAAACCACCATAGCCTTCACTTTAAATCACTTGTAAATTTGTTTGGGGGTTTAATTTTATTGTCAACATCATTCACACAAATGTGCACAAAGCCCACCCACTCATAAACCGACAAAAAATAAAAAAATAAACTGCACAGCGGGTATCTAAAACCCTTCTAGAGTTCCTGCAAGTGTAAATTGCTATTCATTTGACCGTGGTTGCAAGACAAAGTAACGGAAAATCTGTTTGAAGAGAAGGCGGAAACAAATGCCTGCAAATGAGGTGTCTTGTGTGAAAAAGTATTTTGTTTGTGGTTATAAAAGCAGGCTGTGGTGTATTACTAGTCTGAGAAAATTGGAATAGCTAACAGCTTTTCTATCTTATTTTGTTTGCGGTTGAAAATCAGCGTATTCCCAAACTTGCACTGCCTGAGAGCTTCCTCTGCAGTGTCGAGTATCAGGGATCGATTTGCAAGCAGTAGAGTGAAAACCATTCATTCCTATTAATAATAAATTAGCAAGTTATCATTTTCACTAGGCGACACTAAGCGGGAATACGTCTGATGCCATCAGAGTGGTTGGCTTTAATAGAACACTTCCATTTAGGTCTTTTTTTGAAGGCTATTAGTGGGCAACTTGGATGCTATTAATTCCAAATAAAGCCGCTTTGCCTGTGTAAGTTATTTACCACAGTGAGATTGAGGCAGTTCAGGATGTTTAAGGCAATAAAAATAATGCCTACGTTTGTGTTTTGCACGTAAAAATAAGGACTATGTATCGGACAGAATCTCAAAGACAGGGTTCTTTTGGGGAACGTCTGGGATTTTAAAAATAAATGACAAAATTACCCAAATAACATAAAGATGACTAAATTCCTGTGTAATTTTAGGCATGGGATGTTGACACTTTTTTAATGCCAGAATGTACAATTAAATGTAGAGCCACACTTCCTCTAACTCAGGGGTGTTAGACTCGGGTTGGTTCGCGGGCCGCTTTAATGTCAACTTGATTTCACGTGGGCCGGACCATTTTAGATATAATATATAGATTTTTTTTTTATAAATGGATTAAAAGAACTAGATTAAAACCCCTGAATATTCAGTTTTTATATATCTAAAACAATGTTTATTTTAGCTTTTTAAAATATATTTTTAGATTTTACAAAATGATTTTTGAACTAAAAACACAGAAAAAATGGATTAAAAAATTAAAATTATTGATTTAAAAGTGGGAAAATCAGGAAATTTAATATACATCTATACTCTTCATTTGAATTTGATCCTAAAACAGAAAGTCGGCACTCATGATTTACTTTCCCGGGCCACACAAAACGATGTGGCGCGCCAGATTTGGCCCCCGGGCCGCCACTTTGACACATGTGCTCTAACTCATTCTAAAAATAATAATAAAATAAATTTAAATGCATGGAGCGTCACACTAAGACAAAACAAAGTGCCTGATCATTTAGAAGCTAACAAATTTTACCCATCGAAATCAGAAATGCAATCCAATGCCAATACTGAAATTTCCATCTTTAGATTCAAAACACGCAGATTTAACTCATGACACAGCAATAAACATCCCAATTTTTTTCCTGTCACGATGAGTGAGTCGGAGATTGCCGTTTTGCCCTTGTGAAATTGGACAAACTACACGAATCATTGCCACTTAGTAGGCGTCCTAACATCTAAAACCATAGCGGCGAGAAGCAAAGAGGAAAACATCAAACTTTCAATACCCCAGCGTACCATGAAGATGCAGAAGGGCTAGCGAGGCGGAGGGGAGATGCTTTCTATCAGCTCGCCCAGCTTTCGGTGAATTATTCAAGACAGCGGCAAAAGAACAAGAACTCTAAGTGCAATTACCCTTCGTTCCTCTCTTCCCTGTGTGAGTCGCCGTTATGTAATGGCTTTCATCTTCTACAGCCCGATTATGACTTTGGGAGGCATCCCCTCTTTAGACGGCCCAATAAGCACCATGTGACCAAGAAAGCAAAACAGGCACTGTGATTTCAGAAGCGACCTGACGCCCGGAGTGGCAGATGGTTCAGGAAAAAGCTTTTGTTTTTAATAGCAATCACATTGGGGACAAGACAATTACTTTGATTTTAGACAGACGTACGTGTCAAACCTTTTAGGCTTTTACCTCCTTAGTGATTTGTCATCTTACAAATGGCAACCCTTTAGCAGTGCCAAAATCATTTGATGCTTTTCATCGTTCTCTATTGCTACACAGAATGAGAAACTTTATAAAAAAGGTCTAAAGCCACTTATCGTCCTAACTGTCCTAAAATGTGGCACTCGGACGTTTCGTCGAAAGACGTTTGGTCGACCGGGCGTTTGGTCGACAGGACGTTTGGTAGAATGGACGTTTGGTCGCCGGGTTCGCTTGCTGTCAATTTATGACAGAGTTTACGGTCGATATTTTGATATTAGATATTTAGATAGTAACTTTCTCTCATGATTATATTTTTTTTCTACCAAACGTCCGGTCGACCAAACGCCCGGTCGACCAAACATCCGGGGACCAAACGTCTTTCGACGAAACGTCCGAGTACCGTCCAAAAATGTATACTTACTCACTTTTTCAAGACAACCAGACGCACAATAGCATCAAGGCAATCACAGGTTCAAATGCTTTAATAAAACAACTACAGACAACTAGGAATGAAACACATTTTAACTGCCATTTGCCATCGTAATAATCTTAGAAATGGTGCGCTTCCATTGTGTACTTCCTTTCTGAGGATTGGCCAAGACTGACCATATTTAAAATGTACAGTACACGAACAATAAAGTGACAGCTATGGAAATGCACAATTGCTTCTTGACACATATTGTGCTACGGTTATTTGCCATAATTGCTTTAGAGCAAAAAGCGCAGGTTGAGTCGTCAACTATTGTGATGTCACAATCGGAATAATGCATATTAAACGCAAATAGCTTTTGTATAATGAATGCTTTCATTCTAATCAAAATTCAAAGTGAGAAGCATTTTGTGCACATGTGGCCTCATCGTAATAGAAATCCAAGCTCCTCTACTAACTGGATATATTTGTACTAGAGCAAGGGCTTTGTTAACGCAGCTGGTTGGGTCTTGTGGTCAGCTACACTACAATTAATAGATCAATGCGGGGTAAATGTTAAGTGTATTAAATGATCCCAAGAGGCGCAGGGACTCAGCTGGCGAAAGGACTCCCAACTTCTTCAGGCATCCCATTTTAGGGGTGGTGTGGGTGAGCTCATCATCCATTAGTGTGCAACTACACCTTAAGCCCTGCTTGTAACCCCACTTACCTAATTAATTTGCCTCCCCTGGATTAACCCTCCCTTTGAGACCCACTATTGTTCTTGCCATCTTGACCACACCACCCCTTTTAGTCTTTACTCATTCAACTATGCTTCACATAAATTATCTTACTTACTGCACTCATAAAAAGCGAGGCAAGTTATTCAAGCTATGATTTTGTTTATTTATATATATATATATATATATATATATATATATATATACATATATATATACAGAAATATATATGTATATGTGTATATGTATATACATACATATATATATACAGAGAGATATATGTATATGTGTGTGTATATATATATATATATATATATAAATATATATATATATAAATATATATATATATATATATATATATATATATATATATATATATATATATATATATATATATATATATATATATACACATACACACACACATATGCACACTATGTATACACGCACACACACACAATGTATACACATGCACACACACTACATATACACATTGGCACAATACGTATACACATTGGCACACTACGTATACACATGCACACACACTACGTGTACACATATGCACACACACTATGTATACACATATGCACACACACTATCTATGCACATATATGGACACACACTATGTATACACGTATATGCAAACACACTATGTATACACATATGCACACACACTATGTATACACATTAATGTACACACACTATGTATATACGGCACAATACGTATACACATTGGCACACTACGTATACACATGCACACACACTACGTGTACACATGCACACACACTACGTGTACACATATGCACACACACTATGTATACACATATGCACACACACTATCTATGCACATATATGGACACACACTATGTATACACGTATATGCAAACACACTATGTATACACATATGCACACACACTATGTATACACATTAATGTACACACACTATGTATATACATCTACCTACATGGGCACATCAGCATTGTGCAATTTCTTACATCCGCAACAAACTTCGCTTGACATCCAACATAACGAGTGTTTTGCAAAATAACTACAATTCATCTAATGACTTTCAGGCAGCTTCAGCAAAAGACTTTAGGTTGTGCATCCGTGCACAATATTGCCTTAAGTGTAATTGCAACAGACAACGGGGGGTTGCTAAGTGTCCACTGTCAATAAAGCTATTTTCTATGAACACAAATTGACATTCCTTACTCGTGGTGTGGCACTGATGGATCTGGGACACAGTGGGAAGGGTTTGGGTGACTGCCTCAAGCCACGCTATCGAGCTCCAATTAAACTATTAATCTCACATCATTAACCCCCACCGACTCCCGTCTAGCTGCCACTTTGTGACACTACTGCACTTTGGCTTATGAAAACAACTCCATTTCCTTTATTTTGCTGATGCTATTATTCTACAAATCGAGCGTATTTTTTTCCCCTGGATCAATTTTCCACCGCCACTGTAGTCCAGTTCTGGTGGGCCAGGGACCGCAGCTGTGTGCTAACTGCATTAGGCTCTCCAAGTGGTTCTCCAAGGTGGATATGGTTACCTTTAATTAAAAGATAATCAATTGTTCTGTTCCCCACTTGATTTTGAACTGGGTGACCATATGGACCATAAAAAAAAAACAATCCAATTTCCACTCGCGCAGCTGCCCGTCTGCTCGCCCCCAGTCCAAAACCCACTTTGGCGCATTCATTACATCACCACATTGAAAGAGGTTTTCGAGATTGCCAATTTAATCTTGTCTAACACGATATGGGGCGATGGTATTTTGGTCCCAAAGTTATAAATACGGATGGCATGATGTGCATTTAATTCCTATAGTATAAATCCTATGTTTCACTAATACAAAAGGGTTACATTTCATCTTTGTCGGACTGATTTCTCATTTATGAATTGTTTAAAATATGTAGTTGTTAGAGCCGTTTGACATGATGTATTTGGCAAAGTTGTGTTTATAGTTCAGCTTTATATGTGATTATTGTTGACCTATTGTATTGGTATTGTTGTAGTTAGTTATTTTGGAATGATGACACCCCTTGGACTTGTTAATGGTATGGTGTCTTGTATGAGTCGTTAATTATCGTACACGTGGTGTGTTTAAATGGGTGTGGAAGTTGAGTTTTTAGGGCAAGTGATACCACATGAGACGCAAGTGAAAATGTCAACTGGACAACGCCAGAGAATTTTAGTGGACATTGGTGGATTTTTTTTTAAATTTGGCAAATACATTAGAACAGGGGTGTCAGACTCGGGTTGGTTCGCGGGCCGCGCTAACGTCAACTCGATTTCATGTGGGCCGGATCATTTCAGATATAATATTTAGATTTTTTTAATAAATGGATTAAAAGAGCCCTGAATATTCAATTTTTTTATAGATCTAAAACAACGTTTATTTTAGCTTTTTTTACATATATTTTTATATTTTACAAAATTATTTTTGAACTCAAAACAGAAAAAATGGATTAAAAAATTACAATTATTGATTTAAAAGGGGGAAAATCAGGAAATTTAATATATACATCTATACTCTTCATTTTAATTTGATCCTAAAACAGAAAGTCGGCACTCATGATTTACTTTCCCGGGCCACACAAAAATATGTGGCGGGCCAGATTTGGCCCCTGGGCCGCCACTTTGACACATGTGCTTTAGAAGAAGGGAAATAAATGGTCGACCCTGGAACCTCAGAAATTTTGTCTTGGTGCTAAATGACACTAAGACAAGACTATTGTTTACGTTAGTTTGTTAGAAAGATGGGATAAGGCCCAAATGTGTCTTTTAGAGAATAGGTTGAAATGAAAGAAAAAAAATTCCTTTGCTTTTTTGAAAATTATTATCAAATGCCACTTTTGAATGGAAAAAAAAAAACAGCAAACGTGTCTTCAGTGAGGACAACATAATTCTATTACTCAAACATGTGGGAACACAATGGTAGAACGCATACAGTCCCTTTTAAAGTAATAAGTTAATTAAGGCTGTATCGTAATCCTAAGGCGCCTCCCCACCGGAGCCCTTTGTGGTCATCCTCGCATGAAAAGCCTGCCTAGATTCTAACAGAAGAGGCGCACAGAGGCGACACATACATCAAAAGCTTATTAACGCCAGCGAAATAACTCACAACAGCAGCGCTACAAAAAGATAGGTTGCGCCAAGAAGGCAGCTGTGTGACTTTGAGGCCGACCTTGCGGGCCCCGAGGCCTATTGTGTACAAGTAGTAGGAGTTGGTAGAAAGCCTCCCTGCTTGATTAGGCTCAGCTCCCGGAGGAGAATCGATGGGGATGTCTGCGATCAGCTCTCACTGTAATAACACTGCACCGTGTGTATTCAATGACAACACAAGATGAACAATGTCACCGAGCTGATAGTGCCGCTCAAGGACTTATTCGCGTTGCCGAAACACAACAGTTTTAATTGTGCAACGGTGCAAAACGAAGGGGTGTTTAAAGGCAACACACAAAAATTTGCCTCATGTGGCCGCTCGGCTTGTTCGCGGAGGGCCCTTCGCACGCCACTTGTTTCAAAGCCAGCTGCTTCAGAGCACCTCTGGCCAAGCAAAGGAACTGACTAAAGATCTTAGAAGCTAAGCCTATTCCTGGCCACGTCCACACACACACACAAACAGTTCTTTTGCATTTCTATTTGTCTGTCCGTTTTTCTTCACTTTATGCTAACATGCAAATCGAGTGTTAGGACTACAGTGGTACCTCGACCTACGATCAGCTCTACCTACGACATGCTCGAGGTACGATGAAAATTTCAATCGAATAATTCAACCTAGATACGATCAAAATTTCGAGATGCGATCGCTCATTCAAGACTACTTCTCGTTGGCAAGTGGTCGTGCGTTATCCTATTGTGAGGACATTTGTGTGCATCATTTTTGGAATATTTTGAAGCGAATACAACAGCAAACAGCCCATCGATAGCGAACGTGAGGGTGGAGGCGTGGCAAACCGCTAAGTGGTCCTTTAATTCTAGTAGCGTGCCTTTCAAATTTGATTCTAAATTGTTTTGAAATAATATCAAGTTCTACTTAAAGGATTTATTTAAAAGCTTCTACCGCAATGGCCACCTGTCTTGTTGCGTTGTCGCTTTCTTGCGATTTTCTTTTTTACTAATAAAATAAATGCCTTACTTTCGTTTAAAAAAAACTCTCATAACACTGCTTTACAAGCTCTGATCTTGACCAGAAAATAGCCCCAAAATGACTTTCTTCTCATGAAACGGGATATGTTTTATGTTCAATATAGAACACAGATGTACGTTTAAACAGCCTGTGAATTCTAGATGGGTGTGGCATTGTGGCAAAAAGTGGGCCTTTTCATTCAAAAGCAAATATTTCAAATTTGAGCGCAGATAATGACTTGCCCACTTAATTGGTTAAGCCACACGTGTCAAAGTGGCGGCCTTGGGCCAAATCTGGCCCACCGCATCATTTTGTGTGGCCCGGGAAAGTAAATCATGAGTGCTGACTTTCTGTTTTAGGATCAAATTAAAATGAAGAGTATAGATGTATATTAAATTTCCTGATTCTCCCCCCTTTTAAATCGATAATTGTAATTTTCTAATCATTTTTTTGTGTTTTTGGTTCAAAAATCATTTTGTAAAATCTAAAAATATATTAAAAAAGCTAAAATAAACATTGTTTTAGATCTATAAAGAACTGAATATTCAGGGATTTTAATCCAGTTCTTTTAATCCATTTATTAAAAAAAATCTAAATATTAAATCTAAAATGGTCCGGCCCACGTGAAATCAAGTTGACGTTAAAGCGGCCCGCGAACCAACCCGAGTCTGACACCCCTGGGTTAAGCAATACATAATCCAAATCTGTAAAGAAGACTAACCTGTATGTGTATGAGGGATTTGGAGAGTGTGGTTGATGATTTGCTCTACAACTCAAGATCGTTGTTCTTTTTGTTGTCAACGAGTCCTTGACTTCGCTCACTTTCTATCACAACATGCAGTTTCCTTTTAAAGACTTTTTTAAGAATGTTGGAAAGAGTCAAACTAAAGGCGTGTAATCACAAACCTGCCATGCACCCATTCCAATAATATCTGTCTGCTGTCTGGACTATAACACAGGAAATCCAAAACCGGCACTATCAAGTTCACATAACTTGGGTTGCGCAGAAATTACAGGCACCACATTTACACAACCCTGTTATTAGTGGTAGGTGTTATTTTCACCCCCCAACGGTTTTATTTTAATTGTACGTCTGCTCATACTTGGCGGTAATAACAGGTCCGTAGTGGCTTTTTTTCCCCCTGCGTGCATGCACACGAAAATACAAGTGTAGCTTAACCTCAGACCAAGGCTAAGGTCTTGAATTTTTCTTCTCCCCTCAGTCAGAATTTGTTCTTGTGCGACTTTATCGACAAAATATATGAGCAAGTGATCGGCTGCCATGTATTTTTGACTCAACTTATAATTCATGACCACAAACATTATGTATCTTTTAAAAGATTGCTAAAAACAATGTTTTTGAATGCTTTTAGGGGAGGAAAATAATTGTGATTGTAAAAAAAAGTAACATTTTTGATCTAGAAAAATCCCATGTGAATTTAACATTATTATTGTAAAGCCTTGATGCAAGACCTGAAAACAACTACAGTGCAAAACTGATTTAATAATTTAAAGAAAGGAGCTACAAATGAAAGGATAAATGAGTTGTTCTCGCCCAAGTTTTTTGGTGTGTTTGTGCAGGTGAGTGTGTGCCCACGGGCAATTGAATTACATTGATGCCCCGACAGCACTATAGGTGAGGTCATGTATTCAATTAATTCTGTTGCTGACCTTGTCTTGGCTGTGACGGAGCCCCTCGAGCCCCCCTGCCCTAAAACCTAAGTGCAGTAACAATGGCACATCCGATTCTAAGCCTTATTCTAGTCTTGGTTGTCATTCACAGTGACAAAAGATTGAAAAAATCCACAGATGGCTGTACAATTAATTACAGCAGGATAAAACCTCAATAATATTACAAGATCAAAGATGGAAAAAATTATCATTAAAAAATACAGCACAGTAAATTAATGAAAGAACATTTGAAAACCATGCGTTTCTAAAGTGCCCATATTATAGAATATTGAATAAAGTGACTTACTGTCTGCTACAGAGGTGATCACGGCGCAGCTCAGGAGGAGGGGCAAGACAAGACACGCCCCTCTACTTTGGGGGGGCGCCATGTCTCAAAGTTGGCACTGCTGCTACTGCTGCCGCCCTCGGTCGTCGTCCCCCTGCTTAGACGCGTCCCGCTTTGGCACGATCAAAGGCTAAAACCTGTAAGAGCAAACAAACAAACATAATTATAGATCATTAACAGTATGTACATTAACAACAATGCATTTAAACCACTGTAAATATGTGATCCTGAGGCCTTTTCTTCATACCTAATGCTATCTCATTCTTTAGCTTTTAACATTTTAGAAGGAATAAATGGCACTTGACTCCAAACTGTGTGTGTTCCCTCAGGCTAAAGATATTTAATGTGTTTGTAAATAATTTTTGTCAGTTCTAATGCTAATTTTAGTGTTGTGCATCAATCGGGTTTTCCAATTCAATGTTGGCATGAAGCTGTCACTCAAATCAAATGCTTGTTGCATTGTAAATATAGAATGAGCATCATTATTTTTGAGTGTTAGTTTATCTCCAACTAAACTTAAACTCCAACTGGGGCGTCATTAAACAGCCTAAAACACACTCATGAGAGGAACAATGCAACATAATGCATTTTAAATACCTTTAGATACCTACATTGTGTTCAGAACAATCAAAAATGATTTATTATATAACTACCTAGTTACCCATTTGAAATATACCCTGGATATCAAAGTCTCAATATTATCATAATTCAGAATTACTTGCAGGATAATTATGGTAATTACCGACTGGCCACCAAAAAAGCAAATGTATATTATAATATCACAGCCCAAAATAGTATCTCAACATCGCAATTTCTTGCAATTGATTCAATAAATATGTAAACAATGCATATTGTGGTGGTAAATGCTTTAAATGTCATTATACTTGTATAATGACAATAAAAGCATTCAATAATAAAACAATGCATATCATATTGTTATAGAAAATGCATAATAATTATTCTAACCACAATTTCATATGGAATTGATGACAGTACACCGAAGGAAAACAATAGCATGATCTGTATAACAAAACTAAACATATTATGGTACAAAAGTAAGCCAATTTACAAAAATCAATTATATTTATTTGCGTTATCCCTACAATGTGCCCACCACGTTTTCAAAATTCTACTCGGGGCAGCAGATAGTACATGCAAAGCGAGTAAACCCAGCAAAGCGGAGCAGTCAGGATTACAAATGGGCTACAATGTCGTAGTTATAATTGATGGGATGAAAGTAAGAGCAACCAAATCGAAGACGGTCTCCCCGGGGATCTTTTTTTTAAAACCCAGAGGCTCTCCCAAAGGAATACCGTTGACACTCTCCATTTGGAAGATTGCCGCCCCATATGGATTGAAATTAAAACGAGAGCAATGATGTCATTGAATCTCAACATGTATGCTTAGCTAAACCCTTGCACCCTTATACCAGTGCCCCCCCAGAAAGACTGCAAGCAGCAGGTGTGCCACAAATGTAGCACAATTAAGCAAGCCATAAAAGCAAAAGCATTGGCGTTAAAACAGTCGGAAGAAATGTACTAGAAGAACAATGTCTCTTCTGAAGCACGCAGGGATTCTTATTCTTTTTAGCAATTAGATTTAGTGTAGGAAATAATAAGATCAAGATATATGACCCTAACTTTCCCCCCCTTATAGCCTGCAGTTTCTGCCTAATGCTATTACAAACAAAGTAACTGTGCGAGTGCATGAATTGCACTAACAGAATTTCTTATCCTTTTGCCCGTGGGGCATCTTTGATGAGCAATTGTAACGCTACAAAGCAGACCCACAATATGTTGCGGATAGAAATCTTGTCTGTTCATGGAATTAAAGCAGTATCTCCAGAGGACTTATGGGATAAAAATAAATAAATACGTAAAATATAAAACGAGCAAAGTTTTTTGAAAAGTTGTCTTGAAGGCCTTCATGACAGTAAATCTTAAGTGTAGTGCATATTTTCATACTCACTGGGTGGCCCGTCTGCTTTAATCTTATTTTTCTCCGATAGATATGTTAGCATGGCAGGGAGACAAAGCCTCCAGTATTTGCAGTTGGGGGAAGGGGGAAGACAAAAACGTTCCATTGTGAAGTGTCTGGAGGTTTTTGAGTGGAGTGTGTTACGCCCAAAGATGTTTCAAAATATCCGTGGGACACCTTTCCAACGACAGCCCTGCAGGTGAATATAGACGGAGACAGAAAAAGCCAAGAGTTTTGAAATGTTTATTCTATGAAAGCGAGTGGAATGACTCAAAGGAATGTAGTGAGTCACCTGAAACCTGAAGCCTGCTCACCTGAGCAGTAAGCCTTTTTGAGCTGCACAGTGCATCGGCAATTTATCGTGTTTTAATTAGGGAGTGTTTTTTGACCTTGTGTTAGAACACAGTTTTCAGCTTCAAAATACTGTTCGAATTTGCTGACAATTTGAAATACATAAGTTTTGTACTACTGTAGCTGAAATGTTGAAGCAATCGTTCAAATTCCCTTTGACTCGAGGAAAATTCCAAGAAAAGCCTTTGGAAATGAACGATACAATCCGACTGGAGGGCTGGCTGCAATTGACCGATCACTAGCAACGCTCTCAGTCCAAATGGATTGAATGTCTCTCGTCGTCAATGACATCTAATAAGGTCAAACCAAAAATTGTACATTAATACGTTTTAAAAACCCGATTCTGATCCTCTGAAAATGACAAGATCGGGCCACAATCCCTTCATTGGATCTGAATAGTAATCATCTTTGAACCCCAAATTCAATTTCCATTTGGTTCCAGGAGTTGGCGCTCCCTAAAAATAAAAAGGATAAATGTAGCACCCATCAGGTTTGTTGGCTGACAAATTAGTTTTGACGCCTGTTTTCATGTGTTCGCTTCGCGAGCTGATAGAGTTGGCTAAAAGCCGTTGCATCCAAACCGTTGGCAATTGATGCTGGATATCTTCCACGACAGATGCCAATGTGGGGCAGATGTTCCTCATATTGAATGAGTAATTCCTAGAGCGATGTTTTATTCTTTGTTCATTAATCGGCACATTTATGCACTGCGCAAGCTTCACACAGGAACGTGTCAGGCAACAGTGTAGATGGTTCCAACATATCCACCGAAGGGAGCAGTACTGACAAGCTTCCCGTATTTAGGAATTATCCATAGCCTCAAGAGTCATTTAGGAAGAAGCTTTTAGGAGTCTAGGGAACCCCCCCCCCCCCTCCCCACCGGTAATGCAGCTAACATGACATATGTGCTATATGTGTAAATAGTGTAACAGACAGAAGTCTAAGAGGTTTACAGAAGTAATTAGACAGACTACGATGAGATGGAGGAAAGCTTAAAATGTTCCAATGGTGGAGGTCAAAAAGAAGTGTTTTATGGGGGTTGGTGAGATAAAATCCACCTTGGTTAGCTACTGTACATCGTGGTCTTTTATATTGTAATTGTCAAGTAGATCCTTTGTTGCTGTCGGGTTGCGCATGATTCACCCCAAAGCCTTGTATGTCAGAACCCCCTCATTTTATGTTGGTTGAACTCAACTTCAACACAAACTGATTGCCTGTGCTTGCACCGCATGCCTTCACGGAGTTTCTTTTACTGGTGAAGAAGAGGCTTATAACTCAGAGAGTAGTAGGGGATTGTTGTGTGTGCCTGCTTCGTTATTTTACGGTACCATATGTCCTCAAACAAAGCTTCAAGTGGCAAGACACTGGGCCATTTTTGTTCGCGGGGCTTATTTGCCGTAGATGTGTACATTGCACATCTGCTGTGATTTTTTTTTCCTCATTGGAATTTATTTCGGTAAGGCATATCTTTAGTCAGGATCGATCTTGATAAGGTTAAGGTTAACTCAACAGCCAAGGTGTTCCACTCTGAAATTGGGTTGCTTCCCAAAAAATTTGGAAGTGATCAAATTCAATTTAGTATCTGAATCCTAATCAACTATTCAATATGGACAAAAACTTTGCAAAATTTAAGGTTTTGTACTCGCCCCTGAATTCACGAAGTAGAAGTTGAACATTGCTGTGCTACTTAAGTTAGAAAAATATTTGGTTGACATTTAAAACTTGACATCCCAGGGCTCATGCAAGGCCTCGAACGACAATATTTTATTATATTTATTCTTCTGCCTTCACTATCAAAGATACTGCGCGTGGCATACTGTCAAAGCTTGATGGTTTTGTGAATTCACCCTGAAAACTGGGGTGCGAAGGCCCACTCAACATTAGTGCAGCACTTCTTTTGTTGTTGTATTGACTAGACACTATTTGATGACAACAATTTACTCATTTGGTCGCAGTCAAGGTTTCCATTCTATTGGGAAAAAGGCTGTGTAGTATATGCCGTTGAAAGACATTCTAATACTAAAGTTGTTTGTATTCCAGTTTGCACAATAGCCCAGTATGCTGCAGGTTGTCAATACTTTACTTTCTAAACCCTGAACAGGTCCAAGTATTCACAGCTTTAGCATTTTCCTTGATGTATTTGTTTTGTACATTGCAGCCAGCTTCTTGATTTATTACCAGCCCTTTGCACCGCGCTTTGCAGTGCAAGCCATTTTCACTCGCGACAACACCGATAATCACCCTCCAATAAATCCAATTGAAAGTGTGTATCATCTCCACCGTGTAATACACATCAGCATAATACCCATCACCTCTCGTTCCCAGATTGATTTGCACCCTCCATGTCTTTAGAGGTGTAAATCCCTTTCTCCGAATAGACTGAATTTATGGTGGTGCTTGAGTTTAGTTAAATGTTCACATATCCACACTAAATGCTCGACATTGCATCATATGTGGTAAGACTAGCAACGGTGGAGCAAGTTACCACCCGTACAACCATTTCATTTTTCAGGTGTACAATTCCCGCTCCTCATGCGTCATGGAAAAGCTGCCATGTGTTGTGAAGTTGAATTCCGCACGTACCTATTGGGGTTAGGTTGCATCACCTTTATGGATAATCTTAAATTAAGTGATTTATTACAGTAGGTCTCGGATTGGATTTTACGTCAAGTGTACTTTGTGATCTGGCGCACTCACAACAGACCGTACAAGCCACTAACATCAACTTGAAATCGACAATTTAGTGAACTTGGATTATGTGTTTCTAGCCTTAACAGCAAAGTAGACAAGTCACGCTATAATTGTAATGAGATCGTTCCAAGTGAAATCAGGAGAATGACTAAAAATATGCAAGGACCAACAAGTCTGCTGCAAGGTGTCATGTTCCTGAGATTGTGTCTAAAGAGTTTTGATTCATGCAAACTGCCACCTTGCCCAATAGAAACGAAAGAACTAGAATTATCTCCAAGTTAAAAAAAATATTGCAAGCTTGGTCACATACACTAACATGCAATGTGCCATCATACAGAGGATATTGTGTTGACGGTTTATCACACTTGCTAGAAAACGACAGTCCGAACCTAAAATACAAGTTATGTACTGCCATATATTTATGGAGTTTTTACTCTCTCCGGTTATTATTGGTAACTGCCACTCAGCTGCACAGTAGAAATAAACGGAATGCCACAAGGCGCTGACTCAGCCCCAAAGAGTCCACTAGTCTGCCACAGTGTCTTTCAGCTGTCTTCTTGGCAGTAAGGCGTTAACAATTAACCCCCTGCAATCGCCTTGTAAACAGACGCGCCATAAAACTCGATAGGTCACAGGACGTTAGCCTTTGTTGGCTCGGATTTCAACGCTGAGCCTTGTCGCCGCAACAGCGAATAAAAGACATGCACCATCGACTTTGCGCTTACAGCAAAAGGCAAAGAAAAAAATGTGGTTATGTTACACTTTAATTTCACCGTGAGGGGCCAAGTGTCTCGCCGTTGTTCTCCCGTGGTCAATGTTTTGAACGCGGGAAAAGCCTTCGAGGAGATAGACAACAAACACAAGAGCCATGTTGAAATGCTCCTTGTTTGCAGAGCCCAACACAAACCTCTTATCACCCTCGCAAAAGGCCGTCATAATCTGGCCATACTGTGAGCTAGTATGTGTACCTTGAGAAGCACTAGACAAGACGACTAAAAATGATGAGGAAAAACTGCCACTTTAGCTCTTTGATTCGATCATCAAGGTAGTAAAAATGTAGGTTGTCATTTATATCTTTTGTTGGGTGTTTTTGTTTGTTTTTATACTGCCAGCTTTTCTGTTTATAATTATATGGTCGGATTGTCAAGCTGCACAAGCAAGACCTCATGCAGCGTGCCATTGTTGCTGAGGTTGGACGCAGCAAAACAGTTGATGGGGGACCTACTCAATAGTGTATCCTACGGAGAACATTTTTTGTTCTGGTTTGGTGTGTTTTTGTTTTTTTGAATGGTATATTTTTTAAAGCAATGTTCTTAAACTTTTGATCATCTAATAAACAGCCTATTTCAATTTGATTGTTTTCAATAAAGTGTTTTTTTTGTTGTAATAATCCCACGTCAATCTACTTAAAACCCAAGTTACATCCAAATCTATTTAAAGGTAAATTTTTCAACAGGTCTTGGGATTTTGATCAGGATGGTACAAGTTTGTTTTGTACCAAAGGAATCAACATAACAGTAGGGTCAAATGCATAGTATAATTGAAAAGACTGAATGTTTACTCACCAGCATGAAGCTTCTTATTATGAATTTCTTTTGAATTGAATCGGTGGCTGTGCACTGAAGTGCCCTCAACTTTGTACAAGTGCATAGATTGGGGCGCATTTGAGACTTTCATACTATTCAGCAGGTGCCTCCACTGTTCTAAATCAATTACCTCCAGTCGGCCAGCACTTAGGGTAGGGGGTATTGTAAATCAGCTTGGTGTCAAGACAGATTACGAACTGTAACTGCCTGTGGAGTGAAGCTCTTTGGCCAACAGGGACCCAATTGCGAGGCCTGTGTGACAGCAACTTTTCCCCCCCACTCGTAATTGTTTGGTGATACTTTCAAATGAAATAAGAGATGGAGAGACACATAACGATTGCTTCTTTTTTAAGGGTGGCCCTGCTCAGAGAGTCATGGTGGCACGATAAATAAGCAACACTGGAGTCCTGCAGTGCGGAGGCTATTACTTTTGCTCTTTTCCAATACTATTTCTATATCTTTAAAATGTCAGAGCACAGTGGGAAAATAATGTGGGATCAATGAAAGGGACTGCTGAAGCAATATTGGATTTGGTGATGTATCGCCAATGTGTGTTGAGACATCGCCTTTGGTGTACGATCAGAGAGTCATTAAGTTGACCTTATAAATAATACATGTCACATATTAGCATGAGTTTTTGACATCAACTACAATGTGCGGGTTTCAATAATTATATATTTAACAAAAAACTGTGAAATTAGAATTCACAAAATAAATCAAAAATATGTAAATATGTGATAGTGTAAACAGAGTACTGCATAACTGCAAGTCAGTCATCATACATACAGATGTGAACATGTAGATTTCTCAAGAAGAATCTGTTCATTTATTGGTTAGTCATTGAAGTGTTGACTTGCCCTGCTTGCTTGTGAAATTCCGGGTTGTAAACCACTGAATTGAGAAACAAATCCATGCACTGTAAACGGCCGCATTGTATTGCGTTAGATTTATGATCGGCACATTTTTGGATTACAAGATAAAGATCACAGAGTGATGAATCTTTGCTTGCCGCATCTATTCCAAAATAAACATAGTCATCATATTTGAAGTCCGGCAAGTTGTACTGATCTTGAACTATAAAAAGTATGCCTGTGTTACAAAATTAAAAAAATGTACATATGAAATAATATCACAGAATTATAGTATGTATTTGAGTGAACACTTTATCGACACTTTGTCCATCCAATCCAATAAACACACAATTTTGACTAGCTCTCAGCCACAAACCCACAGACCATTTTTGACTCACTGAATTGCTTCATCTGGCTCCCAAAACATTCACAATGTATAAATTGTGTCCTCTTGAAAAGGATAAAAATTCTCCCTCTATTTCAAACACAATTGTTCTCCAAATAAATTTGCTCAAAACAAACTACCGCTCATTCCAAAGATGGACATGCAATTGTAGCTTTCAATGCCCACATTCTATTGCAATTCTCTACATGACAAGACTTATTTCATGTCACATCCAGCATTGTTTGTGTGGTTCAAGGGCAAGAGAGTTGACGTTGTAGCGGTCAGTGATGCGATGTTGCTGGTACACATGAAATAGTATCACGGGATTATAGAATTAAGTATTTGATAAATTGAAATTGTAGCCATTTTTACTACATCGTTGATAGTCATACATCTATGTAGTTCAATTTGCTTTAAACCACTATTAATGCATCACAGAGCAACTAACTTGAAAGACAATGTCTTTATACCTAATCCTAATCAATTTAGTTTGGCACTATTTGAACAAAGAGGGTCTCCCGGGGATAAACTTAAGTACTGTAAGTGACCTAGTGATGAAGACATATTTCATGCGTATCAGCTCTAGCGTAAACTGGGGCCTGCCTATCCTGGGAAAGAGCTTCGCCCTAGAGTGGTTGCCAGGGAATAATGGAAGACAAAGATATCATTCACAATTTTAGTCCGACTTTAGTGTATGTTTTAGAATGTGGTAGTTAGCATGTTTTTGGCTACTTTGTGGGAGCAAGGATTATTTCCTCGTCTGTGCAGTGGTTTTGTAAAATGGAGACTTTTTTTAAAGCTAAATTTGGAACGATATGTTCCAACATCTATTTGAGCGAGCGATCTTCCAAATAGGAGGTAAATGTGCTAGTCATTATGTTAAAGTATGCTTTTACTTTGGAACCTTTTGAAGGTACAATCTAAGTTGGGTCACGGAATTACTTCAGGTCTTACATACCCCCAGACAACCCCACAGGTAATGAGGTCATATCTGGACAAAGAATCTGTCGTAGGGGGAAAGATTATGCTTCATCCTTCCTATCTCTCGGGGTGGCAGTCCTGACAGGCAGGAAGAGTGAGGAACAACAGATGAGCGCCCCGATCGATTGCCAGCTGACTGGCGAGGTCCATTATAGTGACAAGCCGAAGCTGTGGCACGATGACCCGCACTCCGACGCTGGCCTCATTACTACCTACGGATCTCTCACTGGGACCAATCTCTCTGGCATGGCTCCCTCATCCCTTTTTTCTTCTCAGACTTTTTTTTACTGAATATCATCTCTCTTTACAAATCACTGCCCTTGATTTTACAAGAAATGTTGCAGAGTTAAATATGAGCGCTGCCTTCCGTGATAAGGAACCAGCCCACCATATGAAATATTACCCAAACCTCATCCTGTCTATCAACAGATATGCTATCATTCGACTGATTATTTTCAAATCTTTAGACCCTGGAAGACTTATTTATACCTTCGGTGTCCCTACACTCAGCATTCGTTGTTCAACAGCGCAACTGTGGATACGATATAGCTGCCATTGAGACAACATCCAGGCCATCAATTACCACTGTTACCTACTGTAGAATCACTGTTCTGCGGCTCCCCGAACAAGAAGCGCACACGGTGAAGACAGGCAGGAAAATGTAGGATACTGCTCTCCGAAGATTAGTTCTGGCCTGGCTGTGAAATTCTTACCAAAAAGGATCTTGCTGCCAATACAACTGACGGGTTTTCGAGTTTTGGAGTTAGACATTTTTCTCAGTTTTTAGCCCTCTCTTTGCATAATAACATAACAGAAGGTCAATATGGCCTAAATTGAATATACACCATAGTCTGTCACTTAGATAAGATAACACTTACCTATAGAGAGAATATACTGTCTATATGGCAAACAAGCACTGGCCGTAGATGTAAAATAAACAAATCAAAAGCAGTAAGTACATCAGGAATGTGTCAACTCAAGGCCCTGACTAGACAACTTATAGCACCTACGTCCTTATAACTTCCCAGTTCAAAGGGTGTGCAAGCAACTTCTGAAGTAAAAACTAAAGTCCTTTTGTGCGAGTCACCAACATCCTGCAGCAGCCAGCAGTGAGCATCAGGATAACGCATTCAGGTTAAAGGCCATAGCCTGTTGTTAATTTGACCGTCCATTCTGAACATTCAGCTGTCTTTCCCCGTGCGCCATTTTTTTCCAAGTGCAACCACAACGCAAAGACTGATGAATCCCACCATTTCCTTGCGGCACTTGTTAAGAAGAGCAGGGCAAGCAGTGTCTGCAGTGTTTACTAATGTTGAGGCATTGCCGTTATCAGGGAAAAGATTTGTAGGGGAAGAGGCTGGGGATTAGCCGTCAAATTGCCAGGCAGACAGCATCCCTGCTGCAGGGTTGCCAAGCACTAATCTCTAGAGCAAGAAGGGGGAGATACCGATAAAGATTTGGTAGTAGGTCTGGACTGCTAAAAACGAGGGGAGGGGGAGCCCGAATATTTATCTGGTGTTGGTTAGAGGGCTCTAATGTTAAGTGGTGTTAAAGTCAAATATGATGGATGTGTCTCCCTACAGTAAATACTACGTAAGTCCATAGTGTAAAGAAAATATCTCTCTATTCACATTGCTTTAATAAACACTTATTAAAGTGTTAATCTCTGTGAACACTCAATTTTCATGAAAGATTGTACGATATGAATAAAAACACCCACTCTAGCATATTTTTATATAAAAGACAAGCTACAATGGTGCAGCTGTGTATTTGATCAAAGTAGGTGGACAAGGCCGTAACGTATTTAAATACTATTTATTCACACAAAACGAGGCTAAATCATTTCAGAACATTTCCAACATTAACGTGGCCTATCAGCAATGTTCCCTCTAATTTTTCGTTGGTCTGAGCAGAAAGTCAACCTCCCTGAGCGCACTGAGTACCAGTGTGAGCGACATCATCGGTACTCGGATGATTCGCCTAAAGACGTTTCGCCGACGGACGTTTGACAGACGGGCAGGTCGCCGAATGAACGTTCGGCGGAACGTCCATTCGGCGACCTGTCCATTTTTCATGTAAAACATGCTGTAAAACACGAAAAACATAAGTGGACAGAGCTACTGCCACTTGCTGCCGCTTAAACGGCGCCATCATGGGGAAAGGGGTAAAAAAAAAAAAAAAAAAAAAAAAAAAAAAAAAAAAAAAAAAAAAAAAAAAAAAAAAAAAATCCGATATTTTTTTTTTTTTTTTTTTACTGCGCGCCATATGATTGCTGCTGCGCAGCGAGGACGAGAGTAGTGCGCAATTGCGCACGCGCGCAGCTTAGAGGGAACACTGCCTATCAGCCTGTACAACCCTTAGAAATTGAAGCATTTGAACGCTCCGAATTAAAAAAAAAACATGAAAATGAATTATAAGCCACGATCACAGTCATGATGGTGATGGTGAAATATCCTGAATGACTGATTTTTCATTCCATCTGAGCTGGACAAAAATCTAATTATTTTATAGTAGTAATGTTAGAAATTCAAACAACAGGGATGGATGTATTTTGTATTAACCTATCACTTTCTAACTCATTGAATAAGACCTGCCATCTGTTTAACTGGCTTTGAATGAGTACACTAAGTAAATGCAAATGGTAGATGTTCTATTATACATGAAATTAACGGTAAACCGTGTATGTGTGTGTGTATAAATATATATATTTTTATATATACACATATATACACATGTATATAGATTTTTTTTTTTTTACGAGCTAACAAATATATCAACATCGCTTAGTGTTTAAGAGTTACTTCAGTAGGAACTTTTTGAAAGTTATGTTTATTTACAGTCTCAACAAGAGCCCCATTATTGTACAGATTATAGTTTACAAAAATAATTTCATTAAAGTTTTGATTTGTCTCATGACAAGAGTGGGCCAAATTTTTATATCCATACTGGTTTATCCCTTGTCACCCATTTTTTCACCGTTGCCTCCGTGGAGAACAACCAACCCCGCCAACCCCCCAGACACAGGAATGTCTCATCAGCCTCCAGCATCCTTTACAGGGCCCACAACGGGGGAAAAAGTGCACAGGCTATAAATAAGTCAGGCGTTCTAATGAAACCAACGTCCATCCATCTTCCTTGAACAAGCGAGGGACTTGGTATTCCAGCGGAAAAAGGAATAGGGACACAGCAAAATTTCTCAAAATGCAAGGCTAGAAATGGGTCGCTATTAGATTCAGTTACGTTTTAATGATAGTTAGACTCTGCCATGTTTTGCTGCGCTACGCTGGGCCGATGAAAATGAGGTCATAACTCGCCGAAGCGGTGACAGCGGGAGCTGATAAAGTAATCAAGCAGAACGTGGAGTCGACACCCGACATTTGGAGAAATTGGGAAGGCCCAGGCACAAACGAGGGGTGTCGAGAAGCAGCGGGATAAATCTGCCAAAAGACTCAGCGGTGCATAAATCAGGAAGCCTTTTCCATTTTTATTTGGTTTAGCAACACAAACTAGAAAGCAGCCTAAGAAATCAAAACAAAAACAAAAAAACGCAGTTTCATCATGTCAGGACATTACACTTATTAAAGTAGTTTTTACGTTTATGAGGCGATACATTTTGAAATATTTTCATTTTGTTGTTGTATATAAAACATTTGGTTGATTGTTTGAATATATTTTTAGGATCGAGTTGATTGAATTGTGTGAAAAACAAAGCGAGAAGTTACGTCTCTTTGCCAAAACGTACTAAAGAAAAAGTTGTCGGATGTCGTGATGTCAATATTATTCAAGGAATGGACGGTCTATCCGGAATAGCAAGTAAAATGGTTATTTTCTGCTGAAAGGATTCAATTATGCACAAAAACAACAATATATCCAAGGACTCCTGGAAACGATGGCTTCTGCAATTCATATGGCAGTGTAATGAGATTGAAATGAGTTTTTGCAAAAGGATGGAAAGCAACAGTGGATTTGTGTTCCTTTGAGAAATTTCCTCAGCTTTTAAGGTTTTAGTGAACGCTGTAACACTCGAAGCACAAAACAAAATTGGGTGGATAGTATCTGAAGTATGAAATTGTTCTTGGGAAATAAGTACTTCAGAGATAATTAACTGGATTTAAAAGGTCTCACGACTTATACTAGCGTTGCACCCTGAAGAAAATAAATGAACAGTACTTTGCCTCATGAAGAGATGGTTATTTACCACTGGTTTGTAGTTTCTAGTGTCGTGCAGGTCATCTTTCATTAAGTCAAACGGTCAAGGATAGATAATACTACACATAGACAAAGTATTGGCTCACTTGGAGTAAATCTTCCATTGTCATCTTGCAGAAATGGCATTTCTGTCCTTTTCAGTAAGACTGTCACATAGAACAAACCTCTTTTGGACTGTACGGAACTTCTACTCCTGTAGTTTATGATCTCTCGGCTATTCCTAATAGTGATCTTAGTGGTAAGGCAGCGTTTTCTTCCTTCCTTTCATACATCTCATCCCAGCAGCCGTCAACGAATGAAGCTGCGCTCTAGGAGCCAAATGTCACAACTGTGCCCGGAAAGTGACTATCAACACAACTAACACATTCGCTCAGTTGGTGGCGGCTGATTGAAGTCGGGTATTATGCGTGACTATCTGGTATGTTCAGCCTCCTTTCACTCTCTTGCTGCATCTACACGTTGTTTAGCGCAGCATAGGCGGACTGGCAATTAGGTTTCGTCCTCACAAAGCAGCTACTTTTGACCTTGTCGCCGACGGGCAGTTAATAATTCCTGGCGCAAAAACCAAACAACTTTGACTTCTTTGAGGCAGATCACAAACATGGCTGTTTTACATCAAAGCGTTGAACCCTGATTAGCAGCGCAAATTAGGGGTGGGAATCGCAGAGAAACTGGCGGTGGTGCTATATGATTAAAAAAAAACTTAATGACATTTTGTAATAATACTTCTGAGTGGTTTATACAATGTTTGGGCAATTATTTATTTATCTTTAGCACTAAACCTTATCCAAATATTTCAATTATAATGAATTGCGTCCTTAGAGAGAAAATATATTCATACGAGTTAACCGTATATTGAGACTGTCATAATAGACACAGCAGCAATATTTTGTTTGGCGTTTTCAGACATCGATCTGTAATTCTAAAGCAACTCTCGTTGGTGTCCCTAGTGGATTGAGAGCGATTAGGGTAAATCCATCATGCGTTAATAGGCCATTAAACATCTAACCAAGTCACCCATGATGAGAAATCAAGTTGAATGAAAAAATCCATTGGCTCCCTTTTATAATTACTTTTTAGCTATCCTATGAGGGAAGATAACTGACGGATTGCCTGCGAAACCCACCGTGATTCATTTCAAAGGAAAGCCTTGAAGTCAGAAAAGGTATTTCATTTTTTTTAATAACGATGACGAGACACTTCTTGGCAAGATGTCCGGTACATTCTAGTGGTTCCCCAGATCAATACCAATACCGAGGGAAAGTCGTAAAAAGTGTCACTGACCAACCATAACCGAGGTTAAGGCGGGAGTGAAGGGGTTCACCCTTGGTGGACGGGAATTGGCTTTGTTTAAATAAATGATGGTCGCTTTTTGTCTTCTTTGTTTAAGCAACTCAACATGCATTCTAACGCCCATCGTGCGGTTGTTGTTGTTTTTTTGCCTCAAGGTCAAAGTTTAAAGGCACATTTTTCTTGCTTTTGTTCATCAACAATCCAGCAATTGTTGTCTTGAGGACTCCTAAAAACCTAAGTGACCATATTGTCTCAGCAACACTAACAACTAACAAAATAAAGACAAGGGTCACCATCTAACTGTTCACGTGTGTTTGTTAAAGCCAATTCCTTGAACAAAAACAATTAAAAGTGGTAAGCCTCGAAAAGGCTAGATTTCCATGTTTACTTATTTGGCCGTAAGACCCCGTTCTTTGAAAAACTCAAGCGGTATAAGTAAAGGTTTACTCGGTCATACGCTCACCGGCCCACTAATTCTCCAAGGCAAAGTTTGGGAATTTTAACATTTCCCTGTGTCCCCCACAGTCTGGAATTTTTGTGGTTGGAATTCTAGCCTCCATATTGCCCGGGGAGATAAAGGCAACTGGAAAAGCAGGTTGTTTGCCCCCGACATAGGCCCTAACGTGGCATTAACGGCAGGGTGCCTCACCTTAGCAGCGGTAGCTAGGGGACATTCTATGGCTCCAATCTATTCAAAGTCCTCCTGAATAAGTTCAGGGAGGGCTCACGGCAGACGGGGCAATTTGCCAGAGAGCCAGCCAATAGAGCAAAGCCAAGATGAGGTTAAACTATTGTTTTGGCTTAACAAGCTGGAGTGAGCAAGGACAAAAGAATAGTGCACAAAAAGATTGAGTAAGAAAATACCTGACTGCTCAAGGGTGACACTTATTTTGTTACTTTTATTCCCGGTTTTAAAACCAGAAACTCCTGTCTCTACTGCCCAAGTAACGCATTCAGCCATACTTCCTCAAAAATGCACCTGCACTAACTAGATGATGTTACAGAAAGTTTCACCTTAGATAAAGACTCATTAATAATGCTCCACTTACCTATTCATGTCAATTATGAATCAATCTTTATTGTTCCTTTTCACTTTTAGGGACTTATTCCAGAAGGAAGTATGGTCTAATCCCAGAAAAGGCAATCCAAAGGTATTCAAGAAAAGATTATCCCTCAAAGTATTCTTCAAATGGTCTTCTATTATTCCACAAAACTTGGGAAGCAGAAGAAAGCGGTCTTCTTCCCAGTTACAATTCCAACCGCCGAGCCGTATCGCGTTTGGGGTCGATCCTTCAGGGAGAAGAGCTTGTTCATACACTGAGAGAAGAGGGTGCTCAGCAATGGCAAGGGACAAGCCAAACCCACTATGTGATGTCACTGGTTTCAGATTTCAGAGGGGAGGAGGGCCGGGGCCTTACCTTGTTGCGCCTAGACCAATGAGCTACAAGTCTGCAGTACACTTTAATGTAAAATTGAGCGCCACTATTCAGTATGATGACACGTGAAGCTATTTTTTTTTAACTCGTAGAAAATTGGCAGCCTCTCTGTCAGTCTCCTTGCAGTGAGGAGCTGATGAAATCTAGCTCCTACACAAGCACGAGATGATAAAGCAGGTCATAAAAAACTCAACGGTATGACCTTGACACAGTCCCGTGGGAATGTGGCAATCGAACACATATTGCGACAAAACCAATCAGATTTACCCAGACTTAGGGGCATCGATTAACAGTGAAAATGACCATTTCTGCCAGAAAAGGGAATGAAGAATATCTTAACTTTAAAAAAAATACCCCTAAGCCACTTAAAAAAAAAAATGACTCAAGATCAAAACATCTTGCACGAAATGCCACCTAAAGGAATATATATATAATAACTTCATGCTCTTTAATGAAGGATGAAAATATAAAAATATAAATTCAGCAGGGTATCGATAGAACATACACAGAATCCCCAACCACACATCCGTACCAGCTCCCGGTGGTCAAACCCTGCTAGCCACAGAGCTAATCATCCACAACAGATGTTCAAAAATGTTCAGCTGGATTTATGACAGAGCTCAGAGGAATAGCCAAGTCAGCCTCTGCTCTGGGTGCTCTTTTTTTCCCCTGTCGTCTGTCCTACAAGGACGAGGGATTGCACCAAGAGAAGGATGTCAGCACTACTATTCTCCCGTCCCCAAATTCCCTTGCTCTGTGAGATTTGCCATCCGAGACGACAGCGCTTTAATAGATCACACAGCCACAGGACCTTGAGAGAAGTTTGCTCATTTATCCCAGTAATACCGCGTGGACTGTAACTTGGCTCATCCGGCAATGCTTCAACCATGTTCCGTCGTCCATGTAATGATTTTTTTTTAATCAGTGATATTGCTGACGCTGCAAGCTATGGCCAAGACAAATGCTTACAGATGATTCCATTCATAATATTTAGCAATAGCAGGGATCAAATATTGCATTTAAGACTATGCAAGTCACCTAGTAATCAACATATTTAAGTTCTTCATAACGTTTGGTCAGACCAACATATCGTAAGTAAATAAGTATCCAAGTGTGCCTTGCTTGGCTCCCATCAATCGTAGTAAAACTGCACTGTTACCGACAAAATACAGCATTTTGAAAGAATTCAACTAAACGATTCAAACTGCTTATGATGGGTTTCCGCAAAGCGGTAACGTCGACTGTCTCCTAGGCTTTAACTCTGCAGCAGGAAATGGCGAAGTGCAATGTGTTCTACATTTCTCTGCGTCGCTAACAATGAGCGACAGCTTAATTTCACCGGCGGCTGCAGATGTGGGCATGCAGCAACAGAGAGCTACAATTGTTTTATCTCCAACTTTTTAGTCGAGTTTGAACAAAAAGGATATGGGTCATCTGATTAAACCGTAATTCCACCGCCTGTTCTGGGTGTCAATATAATCCTGCTCATACAAACTCTTGAAATTGTACAACTATCTGCATAAAAAAAGACAGCCGTGCAGGAATTTTGGAAGCCTGTCATCGTATTACAAAGACACGAGCAAGCTGAGAAACTTCTGGAGAACAATTAGCACCCACGCACCCCTGGAGAAGAAGCAGAAAAAAAAAGTCTGCAACAGACATAAACAGCGTAGGTGTGCATGCTGAAGTCAAATGTCATGTTCTCTCACGATCAAATCGGAAAATAGATGAAACTACCGTGAAAGGTAAAATGAAAGATTCAAACAGACAATTTGGTTAGCAGGATTTCTTGATGTTGGCCAACTTTCCTCATTTGTGGGAGATTTCGACAACTAAAATAGTCATTACCCCCCAAAAAAGGATTTTCTGTTGAAAATTTGTGTGAAAAAACAAAAACAAACTTATGAAATGTCGACACTCTTTTAAGATCCAACAAACAGTTTAATAAATCTCATTTCAGTTAATCTTATTGATAAGCAAATCCGAAATCAGCCCAACGATCATTGCTAAGATGTTCAAACCGTTGCCTCGGGTGCGATCCTTTTACTACTTCCCCACCCCCCATGTTTGGGTAGGCTTGCAAAGACCACCACTACCAACCCCCTTTCCAAAGAATGAATTTATAACATTGTGACAAGCACCCATCCCCCACAACACTGAAATAAGGGTGACAACCTTTTCAATCTAAAGGGACCCCAGAAGCCTCAGTAGTAGAGCGATTGTAGCCGGTGAGGAAACAATGCTTGAGAACACGCCGAGGCTGATGAACACCTGGATCGAGCCAGACAGCTTCACTTGGCAGTGCTCTGCTACAGTCAGCGTTTGATCGGAAGAGAGTTCGCTCGAGGCAGCAGGATGGGGATGAACCTTTATCAATATGACTGTCTGAGCAAGGCTAACAAGTCCAATCTGCCAAAACCCTCTCACGGTCCAGGGAATAAAATCTCCTATAGAGTCAGGCTTGGGCTGGGTGACAACACAGCTGACATAAGGAAAAAAAGCTTTGTATCATTCATTTTGTTCCACTTCAGAGAAGAATGATAATTTAGGCTTCATTCATCACTTCTGTGTAAGAACACCGTTAAAAATCCCTTTTGTGAACACAACTCCAATGCACTTTTTTGTCGCTTCCTCCGCAATTGTGGCTGCGAGCCAAGTAGAAAAATGCTGACCCATGTCATAAACAGTGAGTTGTGAAAGTTAGTGTGCTGCTGTTCCTGATAGTCTTCTAACATGAGCGCTATGTCATCATGGCCAAAGACACAGCTGGGCAACACCTGTTACCAACATGACTCCCTTTCACTCCCTGGTCCCGCCGGAGTTGCTCTTTACAGACGCTTGGCCACTGTTCCTGTCAACTTGTTAGCTAATTTCCCTTTGGACTGCCAGGGAAAAAGCATGAAGTTCCTACAGATAAGGGTCGGACCGTGACTGACAATACAATGAACTATTGGGAGCTATGTGCAAACCAAATCAAATCCCAACCAAAGGGCTTTAAAAACTGAAAATTGGAATGACTAAAGGATGTGTGAGAAAAAGGCAGTGACAGTAGCAAAAATTGATAAGGCAAGGTACAGTCAGTGTTGTACAAATATGTATGTATGTGTCATTCATTGTTCAATCCCAACCGAGGTGGGCGTGACTCGTTTCCGCATAAGGAGTTGTGGGTTACGGGTGGAAGTACACAAGGGAAGGGAAAGAAGATGAGAGGTAGAGACGGAGGAAAGGCGCACATCTTTACCCGCTACTCATTGAAAATCAAAAGCAACGAGCACTCTAAATTACACTCTGCCATTGAGAACCGACGGGACGCGCACCCTCCAACGGGAATGACGGAGAGCATGCCTCCGAATGCGCGCGACAAATCATTTTTATCAGGCACCCCAGCGGGTATTGACAAACTGGGGATGCATTTAGATAGCCCAATTAAAATGAGGAAATGAAGCGCCACTGAAGCGCCGTAGTCCCTCCCAGCCCCCCTCTGCCCTCTGGCCCCCTTCTGCTCCCCACAGAGAGAGGCTGGCTTGCATTGGATGTTCCCTGTTGAAGGAGCCCCATAGTTTTTGAGGTGAACTACGTATTACAGATAGAGACAAAAGTGGCATAACATCATTTCGCACCGCGTAGCTCTTGTTTGCACAGCTGTATTTCTGAGATAATGGCTGCACCTGATTTCGGATGCTCCCAACGGGCACTGAGGCAGCGTGCGAGACAAAGGCTCCGAGGCAACACGATACAACTTCAAAGGCTAAGTTAACGATCAATGATATTGATGTTGTTTTCCCATTTATCTAAACTTATCTTAGGTGGAGACCTCCAAAGGCATCCTTGCTCCCACTCCCAAAACCAAGGAATTGTTCGCTATCCCCGACTTGTTTGCAGTACAGAACCTCAGCAATTAGTTCACTATAGTAAAAGACAGAAGAATGACATGCTCTTCCAATAAATAGAAGTTACAGTATGTCTACTGTATTAGCATTTATATAAGAAGAAATGAGTGATGGCTTCCTTTGAGTGCTGCTTATCAGGTTTATGTTCGAAAGTATTTAGTGTTATTACATACTAAAGCTCAGAAATATGAGAAATGCTGCTCTTGTATTTGAAACCAGCCAGCAAATTATATTCCCCCTCTACATACACCACTTGGCAGACAATTTAAGCTTCTGATTGCACTGTAAAAACAAAAGCAGCAACAATGTGTTGGTCATTCTGAATAAATGTATACAAGGGTCAACTTTTGGTGTTGTTATATCTTGGCTCTGCACAACAAGAGAGACGAGGAATGCTTTTAGCGGCAGGTTTGAGCCCTGGGGAGTGGTCCCGCCTCAGTCAAGCGTCGCCGCTCTCAGTCTCAGACAAGCGTGCCTTCCGGATGCTTCCCCCCTAATATGTTTCTGGCTTGCACTGACGATAAGAAGCCGGCACTCAAAAAGACAAGTTGCCTGACTGGCTACAGTGAAAAGTGTCAACTGCTGCTTTGACACTCCCTAGCTTCACACCTCCATGCCCCTTATGTATTCTATTTAAAAAAAAAATGCAACATGCTGTAGCTTGCAATCTCAAACCTTCCATTGTTCAAATAATGGCTCATTAACAAACTGGAAAAGTTACAGTTAACTTCAGGTTTGTAAACCCATTAACGGAGTCTTGCAAAACAACACGTCAGTTTAAAAATGATGCCCTAAACGGCTTAACTTCCTTGTGCAATGCAACACAAAAATCCCGATAAAAAAATCATGCCAACTACATGCAAGCAGTTACGAAAAAAAACGTAACATCCTTAGTTGTTAAAGAACCACAAATAGCTGTCAAAGGTTAAATAACATTCAATACTAGTAAAAGTACTCAACCGCTGACAACACAGAATCATAAGCAGATAGAAATGTGTTTCCAAATTGCCATGTTTCTCCATGACTGAAAATACACAAGTATCAAGTTGTCAATCAGAACAGAGCAACTAACAAAAGCAACGCCCCCGTCAACAAAACCATGATGGACTCTGGATAGAAGACTTTGCACTAACAATAAGGACATCATTGTTAACTTATTTGAAACGCCACTAAAGGGAACATTGTACACACTTGGAATAACATTTCAACATACTCCCAGATTTTTGCAAACCAAGTAAAAAAGCTGCACTGGACTATAAACCGGAGGCATCATTACTGACAAAAAAGTAGCGGGTCACAGTACCTGAATTACGGTATTTAATTGAAATAGCTTGAGAACCAATAACACTCTCGGACATTCAAAATGTCTGCCTGGTGCGTAGCTCTGCCTATTTCCCCAATCTGTGGATTGATTGCATTCTGTGCATGCATGAACTAAATTGAGACTTTTAAAATAATTTCCAAGCATGAACTATTGAACTCTATTAAACAATTAAAGTAAGACAAAGAAAGAGGGGGAAAGGCAAGAAGGAAAAACAAGTAAATACGCATTCCTAATACCTGACTAATCCTTACATGGTGGTGGACTTTCACGTGAGAGATGAAAAGCCTGCCAAGTGAAGGGAGTAATCCATCACTCATGCCATTTCGTTTCAACATGGGGTGCCTTTCTTCAACGGGGGCTTGACTGACTGCAAAATAATAGCCCAGTGTTGACCAAAGAAAATGGTGGGCAGGAAAAAAAGAAATGACCAAGTCTGGGATAAACATGCATTTTTGGGCATCAAAAGCTAAGGCCACTTAGGAGCAATATGGCTACTGAATGTGGGAAAGAGATAATGACATGCATCCATAATGTGTTCTAAACGGACATTAAAGAACCTCACAAGAACGCTAGACTGCGTTTCTCTCTATTTAAAACGTGTGGTGGGGGGATGACAAATGGACTTCAAGTCAGGCCTGAAAAAAAAATTAAGGGAATAAAAAATTCAACACATACCTTCTTATTATAGCATTGCTGCCTCATACACTAAGCGAGAAAAAATGAGTGGTTTCGCACGCTTGCTAATGGGAGGAGAAAAGGTACTTTCAGCCTCCCTATTTGACTTAATATAGAAGTTCCATATTCTAATTCTTGCATGTGGGGCTTTTTGGCACATTAAATCCACAATGAAAATATCTGGTCCTTAGAAAAGAGAGATCCACGAGGGAGGTGTGAATGAACAAGGTAGTACAGATCTCATCTTAAGAGAGCCAAGAGTAAAATTCAAAGCCCACTGTGCCTCATCACAGACAATCCTTACCATGTGTCATGGTGAAAAGACCTCTTTGAGCTGTGGACAAAAGATGTGGGTAAAATGCTACTTCGGATAGAAATGTAGAATGCGAACGAAGCAATCTGACCGCCGATGTCTGCTTTTCCGACGTCCACCGCGTATATTACGCATTTCTTTTAATATCTTACCAAATGGAGCTTGTGGAACAACTAAACCCGAGCTTTGGCTTTTGTTAATAGTCACAAAGGGCGAGTTAACTGCAGAGTATATTACAACTCTGCTGCTAAGGCAAGTCACCGCATAACAGGGCTGAATTTAGTCCACTTTCACAGCTGTTGTCCCAATGTTTGTTGGGATGAGGGGTGTGTCGGCATAGCAATGAATTCCAGTTTTTCTTTTGATATTTTGAAGTTTTAACTATAATTCTTAGTGTTCTTCCAGATCCATTTTTGACGAAGAACTGAGACATCTGAATGTGAATTCATAATAATTCAATTGACAATAAATGTCCTTTTCATCCATTTTGTTTACAACTGTTTATAACTGATTAGCGTGTTAAAATGTTGCACGTTGTTCCGTGAATGGATTTGTTGTAAGCTTGCCTGTTGTTTCCACAGCAAGGTACCAAACTGTAATTTTTATCTTAGCATTACACCGTCCATTCACTGTGTTCGTGCTGTTCGCTTGCTACCCCGCAAATAGAAAACTGAAACACTGTGCGACCATGTGAACACTTCCCACGTTAGTCATGTTGGCAAAGGGCTCAATTTGGCCGATCAAAATCATTAGCGCAACAAGCCCTGCCAGATTAGGGTGACGTGTTCTGCCAGTTTGTTTATCCACTAAGTGACAGGTTTGCAAAAGACATACAGTTTGTAGTTGTATATTAGCTTCACATTAACTACCATAGTGGTTTGTATTTTCCTCCAATTCTTGAAATGCTTAAATTGGCAAATAAAAGGGACTCAAGTGAAGTTTATCATCAACTAAAAAGTGTAAATTTGATACAATTTCCGTGTTGCCTGAGCTAGTTAAAACACTTAAGTTAAATCATTGAGGATTATTGTCTAAATACACTACCACAACACTGACTGTAAACAATTAGAACATATTTTTCTCTCTCCAGGATTTAGACCTACATTGCGAAGATTTACAACTCCTTGGGGAATTAGCAAACAATGTTGGATGATTTACAAGAGGATGAAATAACTTTGTACCTTTTTTCTCATTTGGCTGACAGCGTTGATTTATTATATTAAATAACAGCTAGATCTAGGCCACCTATATTGCTGGAGGTGTTGGCAAAACTGTGCCCTTATTGCGCTATAAATGGTGTTCAAATGTGGGCACAGTGACAATAAAAAAGAGCTATGTACAGTGTATACATCTGCTGGTTATTTCTACCATTTGAGCAGCACGTATGCAGATACATATTGAAATTCTGCCACCTATTTCTGGCCTATTTAAGCCACAAAATGTGTCCGCCACTGAATTAGAAAAAACATGCAGCGTTTCTTTGAGTGACTATGTAAATTAGCCTACATGTCACACATTTCTTGCTTAATTGGCAATTTAAATGAAGTAAAAAGTGACTAAATAATACAAGTGAAGGAATGAGATAGACTCTCCGGAGGCAAAATATGACAAAAATACTCTGCAAGTTGGCCTAAATTGTGGTTATTAAAAGTGACTAAGTTGTCATATTATTTTAATCTTTAAGTAAACTCATTTCCATTCTCTGTCACCTCCTTGCCAGCAAACAACATTACCAATTATCCTATACATATATAAAATAGTTATCAGTACGTTCCTTAAATAATCTCCACAAAGAGAGGTTAGAAATTGCCAGGTAAATGCAAAGCTAAACGCCAATAAGTAGAGAGGGTCACGGAGCACATTCCTCATTTGCATCACATAGTGGGTCAGCTCCCATAACAGTTCCATTTGGGTGTTAAAGAGGTTGAAATGTTCTGTATTTTTGATTCATCAGACATCTGAAGACTGTCAAATGTATGCGCCATTGTGAAAAAAAAATGGCATAGGCACGAGGTTGAAAGATTGAATAACAATGGTGCAAAAGTTGCATCAAAGTCAAGCACTGATCTGAATTGTCATGTCAATGCCGACAACGGGGGTAAAATATAAGACGAAATGCTTGGCTTTCCATTGATCAGCGCGGAGTTTTGATTCTACTTGTAATGACTAGGTAAACAGATTCAAGGTATCATAAATGACATCAGATGAAGCAAAGGTGAGATCAGTGCATTTGACTTCTTGTTATGATTGTGCACACCACCTGATAAGTGCAAGCCACCTAAAAGGTCAAAAACTGGGGCAGGAGACCTGTTTGTCTATCTTTTTTTCCCAGTACTATTTTGTCTTGCTCTCAAAAGGCAGACAGACAAACAGACATCCTTGAGGCCCTTCTACATGCTTGCCTGCGTCAATAATACAAACTGACGTGCACAAGATACTTTCAAGGAGAAGCCGTCGGTTCGCGTCGGCTAGTGTGCTTGCCGTGAAACTGGGATGAGAACTGACAATCCTCGGGATAGTCTGCGACCCACCCTTGTTGGGTTAGCTCGGTCCCTACAGATTTCCAGGGCTTTTGCTCGCAGCTAAAATAGATAGGCAAGGGTACAGACGAAGACTGTTGATTGAAAATATGAATAATTAACAAAATGTCAAATCTTCAAATCCTTTTGCTAGGCTGTTTTCAAGGCAAAATATTTTTCAAGGATTTTCCTAGGGCACACAAATTTGAAGCTGGGACACATGCAGAAAGATAAAAACCAAGTCATATGATCCATTTCTACAGCTTTAGTCTAAAGCGGCTAATTGGTCGAGACATTTTGCTTAGGTGGCTTAGCATCTTAGCCACAGGGGGATTTGAAGTGGGCGTGGTAGATTAGGATGGACATGGTTTGCTAGGGGTCACGACCTAAAATACGCTGATTCAAGAAGCTATGTCATTTTTCCCCCCAGTAAAGGGCTACGATTCAGTACAATAAAGACCAAACAATGGGACAACGTCCTTCAAAAGTTGCACAATCAATCCTGGGTGTCAGACAAGATGTCAGCAAATCTCCCGAGACTTCAGCAAATCTCCTGACACTTTAGCTCAGTAGATTAACTCCACAGGTATAGGCTGACTAGCAACAGAAATGTCTCTTTAGCTCCTCAGTAGTACAATACCTTTAGATAAGTCAACATTGTGACAGTGGAGGAAACAATATGGTATCATGTCAACAAAAAATCTTAGGGGAAACACGAATGTTGCACCAGGTCATTCTTGTCTACCTTAGAAGAGGTTGTCTCCAAGGAAAATCGGACATGCTATTAGTTGCTTGGTAAATTCAACTCCATCCAAGCTGTTTAGTACAATATGGCCTTATTCTCAATAATAACATGCCAGTCATAGTGATAATGTCATCACCTGTTTTCGACTAGACTAGATTGGACATCAGTTGCCTCCACTTTGGGTGTCTATTAAGTGAGTTATACAAACTGACAGATGATCGGTAGAACCATGTCTGCCCTGATTGTTCAATGATGTATGACAAAATGTAATAGCTAAGCACAGCCTTCTATCCCAGCATAAAAGACCTAGAGTTGATTTTTTTTAACGCGTAAATAAAATCCTATTAAACTTACAATTTAATGTCAAGGAGTTTCAAATCACTATCATTTTCAAACTATTTTTCCTCGACTAGTCGAGCAGTGCTGAAGCAAAGTGAGGCGCGGGATAGACATGTTCATTATCCTATTGCTGAGACAAACACATCTGATGGATTAAACAGTGAAATATTACAAGATGCTTGAACCGCTGTCCTGCTCTGGGAGATCAAAGTGGGCCCTGAGGGTCTGGTGAGCAACGGGGGAGCGGGATTGGTTGGAGCCCAGCTCCAAAGGAACAAGTGCTGGACCGAGAAGATACAACATCAGAGGCGTGCACTGCATTCCCTTAGGCTTGTTCCTTCACAACTGTCAGCTTACCGTGTACAAAATGAGCCGCATATAGAGGAAGGGGTTGGAGGGGTGAAGGGGGGGTTGCCAACATTCTGTCAGGGAGTCCTTCTCATCTTACAATAAGGATAAGATTCGTTTGGTAACATGCCATTGAAGTGAAGATGCCTGATCTTGGTAGGAAATGAAGTTGGGATTTTGTAAAAGCGCCCCTCCTACAAACCTTCACCTAAATCAGAAAATGTGGCGCACACTCTAAAATAGGTCAAAACCAGACCTCCACCAAGGTCCAGTAGCCTTCAAACACTGTTCAGCAAAACTGAAATGAACTTGATCAAATGTGAAAACCTGGCAGTCTCAGGCTGTATTAATGTGGTGATTTAATAACAAAAAGTAAAGATGTCCCCAGTACGAGCATGTTATTTTTCTTGCAAACGGCTAGAAAAGCTAAAAATGTGTTTTAAAAATGCACTCATCATTTAACATAGGAATGCGTATGGTAGTTGCTCTGTTTATCAGTGACAAACACTATTATTTGCCTGTTGAAGGATGGCATGTCCGTGTGCACAAGTGCACAAACAGCAATGGGACAGCCAAATAATACTAACAAAGGTTCTCCCTCCTTGTGACTGTTCAGCATCTCAGCTAAGAAACGCTTGCTATTTTACCTCCAACAAAAAGGTGAAAATTTGCTGGAAATACTCTAGTCGTGTATTTTTTTTCCCCATCTTATCCGTTAAAGGTCAGAGGATTGTAGAAATGAAGTGTTGGTCTGACATTCTGTGAGCTGTTGAAGGTTTTCAGGGTTTCTTTATAGAGGTAAATACCATGTTGGATTGGTGATGACATTCACAAATAAATTCAACTCAATTAAAAATATAGAATACGGTCTCAGTTTTAACAGATACTAAACGATCAAAAATATAATCACAAATTATACTGTACCTTTCCAATAAACAATACAATAGAGGAATATTTACATACCTGCAGTCAAAAAACTTGGTTCCAAGACATCTGATATCTCTCTAGTCAAGAACAACAAAACTTGACTGCTCCGAAAGGCCAAATCTGATGAAAAATCGGGAAGGTACCAACTGATTAGTTTAAAGTTAAAAAAACAAAATGCAAAGCCTTATTAGCCAGCAAGTTAAGATAGATCACAGATACACGATGTTTGAATCTTCTCTAAACGCTACTGTATGTCAAGCCAACATTCACTGACTGGCTCACAGGTGTAAATGGGAAACAATTTTTGATTTAATCAAAATAAAGCAGGTAAATGTGTAGGAGTGTATGTCATTCTGATAATAATAACAAGACCCCCCCAACACAAAAACAAATGATTGAATTTTCAGAAGGATAGATTGTTCAGTTGTATGCTTCAGGCTATACACGATTTTATAAAGCCTTGCTCAAATGGAGTGAAGACAAAACAGCATTGGGCATCATTAAAATTCTAGACAGATGAAACTCAGAAAAATGTCTCCATGTTCCTTAAATTAAAAAACTCTTGCCTGAAAAAATAAATTTACTGCATATATACACATCATATTTACTGTATATACATCTTCTTCGATTGCAATCTTTCTACATTTTAGCATCTCCCATTCATCTACTTAACATGGTTAAAATTTTCTTCTAGTAAGACAACATTTTCGTCCGTTTCAGTTATTTTTTTCCAGCAACCTAAGAATGGCACGTTTATCAGTCAAGTGACTGCGATGCTCATATTTTCCGAGCACTACTTGATCTTCTCCAATTGCTTGAAAAAAAAAAAGGCATTTGCTTGAATTGATTTAGAGTAAATGCAATTGTAGTCCAGACGAGTTTGACACCACCTTGTGACATCATCTTTGTCGGAAGACCACAATAACTTTGATTGGATTAGTTTTTCAGCAAATGATGGCAGATCACTTAACCTCCAAAAATCCTTGCGTAGGCTATTCTCCAGATAGTAAGCCGTTACAGGTTGAGGATTACGATATAATTGCATTTTACATTGCAAATTCACAAATTGGCATCAGATATCTTTGATCTTCGTCATGGCAAACGCAGTGGCCGTAGTAACATATATGATTTATGAGTTGTGTTAAGCGCAATTGTTTCACGTCATTAAACTTGCATAATAGTGCATGGCAGTCATCTCAATAACGTAGCATGAAGCAATTACTAACACACACAAACGCAACACAGCAACACCAGCTTATACAAGTGGGAAGCACCTGCATTATGACATCTTTCGACCGCACCTACTGCTGATATTTTTTGAAAATCTTTCTTCAGATGCACAAATGAGGCCGATTAGTGATATTGCTTTTTTTTTCACCTCAATTTCACTTCAATGTCGACTAAATGTTCCATTCTGCTGGGATCATGTTCGTTTGACAGCCAAGTCGGCCATACTTTTTAACAATAACCATCCCATGGCACAAAGGAGGTGCTAGACAGAGGATGATGGAAAGAAATTAAAATGCGAGAGGAGATGAAGCGAAACAGATGCGCTTCTTGTGCAGAGGGTAACGGCGTCACGTGTCCGCAACAACAGCATATACTGTACAAATGCGTGGAGAGCGGCAGGCAGGGAAGCAGGCGGCGAGCGCAGTCACTCAATCATCGGCAGGACGTGAGCCAATCCATCTATTGCAAGTTGACTAGGATCCAATCACCATTCCCCAACAGGGCTAGAATGAAAGGACGGCTGACGGCCGACAGGCTGCGTAGAAACCTATGCTCTGGTTCTTGGAGATTGATTGCAAGAATCTGAAAGCGCTTCACTCGGCGGGGCGCATCAAGATGAGCGCGCCATTAAATAAAAAATAAAAAAAATCTTGGGTGACATGCCGTACCGTGTATCTGCTGTTCATTCAACTACCCAGAAAATGGATCAGACGTGATGATAACCACTAGTGTGCCGTGCTGCCCAGAGTATCCCCGTTTAAAGTTTAAAACCGTTTCGAAGGAAGAATACTTCTGTTATTTTAATGAAAAAATGTAATTCAATGTCAAAAAAGCAACTCTGACCCTTGCAGAATCGGTGTATTCAAGTGGGGTCAGAATGAATAATGGCTTGTATTCATTTTCCCAATAGTAATTTTGTTGTTTTATGTATCTGCTTAGTTCAGGGGTACGGTTAAGAAAGCCTTTTGGGGAACCTCCCTCGGAAAATCCCTTAGTGGCCCTTTGGCTAAATGAATAATTCAACAAAATCTTTAGGAGGAACAAAAACTATATTTTTCAACTACGCGATAATATTAAAATGGCCTTGCAGCCCAATTTGTATTCATGAGTAAATCCCATAACATCTCTCGGCAAATGTAATCAGCGGCAACATCAAAACTGACAGAGAATGGCTATTCATGAGGTTTGTTCGGCTCTGAATCCGTTTTGCAAGAACATGAATTAGGTTGGGATGTGGTGGTGGTTGTGGGAGCACTTGATTTTACATACTGCTGACCCGAGTCACAATAAAACTACTTAGCATCTGTGTGCTGGTATATTCATCGTACGTCTGCCAGACCCAGTGCGACTTAACGTGGTGACATGGTTTATAACCTTTCATTGGATTTTACCATGATGCAAATATCATGCATTATTTATCAGAAAAAAATGCTTCATAGCATAATGTCATGACTGGGCCAATTTCCTACTGATTAACTGTGATGCGGGATCTGAAGCTGCCATCACAACAAATATCTACAGTGTCCTCTAATGTTAGATGTAGACCACCTCAATCTACTAGTGATTTTTGACTAGGGTGGTTGAGGTGAATCATCCAGCTTCGGCGGTATGTTTGAAAAACCACAAGACGTGACAAGCCCAGAGAAAAAGATGCTGAGATTTTCTGAGGGAATGATGATTGGGGAGTATAAGGAATGTGCACGTTTGAGGGACAAGATTAGGAGAGAAAAATGGAGGCACATGGATAGATCAGTGTCAATTTGGATGAAACTCCGCGAGCAGGCACACACCATAATTTTGCTAGCATTGAAATTCCTTCTGACAAAATCAAACGAAAGATTGAGTAAATGAATCAATGGAAACTGACTCGAATGGCTGAATTTTCCACGGTGTCCCTGAACGGAGTAAATCATACATAGAAACTGTTACATGAAATCTTATTTAAGAATCAGTCTTTTTACCATACATACATTGTTTCAGTATTTGGAGGTCAGGACTACAGGTTTATGTCAGCTGACACTGAGCAACAACGGGTGGCATTAATCCTCAATGTAAAGTACACAGGAGGTACTCGAGGAAGTTGTTTACAGGCCAAACTGCCAGGAAAAGGAATAATCCTCATCCGTGCTGTCAGTTTTATTGACATGTGCAGGAGGATCAAGTCTTGTGCACTGGCTCTCTCCCGCCTCTTGCCATGTCACACAGAAACACAGCAGTAGCAATCTCCTGCATTGCACAGTCGAGCGGCTGCTGCTGCTGCTGCTTGTTGTTAATGTGAAGAGGCGCCTGCTTACATTGTAGCATTGCGCCAGAGGGGGCGAGAAGCACCTCAAAACAGAAACCTACTGAGCTCCGATTCCGTTGCTGGCAAGAAAAAGCCAGCACCGACCCCTGAGACATCAGTCACTCGCAAAAATGGTAATCCAAGAAGGAACTGTTTCATGTCATGATATTTTACAGTGCAAATGTGCTGAATTCCATTGGGTGTGTAGTATTGAAGTGGTGATTAATTATACTTGGCTGCAATCGGCAGAAGCACTGTCAATCCAGCCACAACTAGTTTAGTGTCAGGACCCTAAAAGTACGACAGCAGATCATGTGAAGTTTTATCATTATTAAGATCTTGAAATGTGAAAAAACTTTGTAAAAATGAATCCAACTTTGTAAATTGATGAATCATGTGATTGGAGCCTTACAGGGAAAAAAGGTGTACCCAAAAGCCTTATTTGTCCATTTTCAATTAGCACTTAAGAATGCAAAGGACATGATGTGCCATGTGTGATGTTTAACGAACATATTGTGAGATCAATAAGAGTTCTGTTCAATGTGTGGAATTGTGACTGAAGTTCAGTAAGTTTCTGATTAAAAGAAACTCCACCAAGCGGGTCTGTTGATTAACTCAAATATTTACTGTCTACTGGAGACGACAAAATATGAGTTCAGGAAAGTTGAGCCACATTAAAGACTGAGTCACAAGACTCCCTGGAAGCATTGGCCGCCTCGACTCATCTCATTAAATAATGATTGATGAATAAATCATAATCGAAAACCTCCCCTTGTATGAAGTCAAAGCTTTGAATAATTCTCTGCCATTTGCACTAAGTCAACCGACAGTATGTAGAACATGTACAGAGTGTACAGTTTTGGTGTATGCAACACCAAGTGTCAGTCTTCAAGCTGGCCAATGACGTTAACCGCTGCAGTACACAGCGTACGCAGCAGTGTGACCACGCTTATGAAAGATGCAGGAGCAAGAAGGAAGCAACAAAAGAATTGAACATTCTGTAGCCTAGGGTGTTTGGTAACACTGGTGATAGGGAGGGCAAGTCAACAGAGGAAGCTCATACACAAAATGTCTTAGGTACACACAAGTACACCCCAGTCCTACATTTATGATTAATCAAGGCATACGCAATTAAGTATCAGTCTCGAAATGTCACCAAAGGGGCGTACAATTGATGATAACTTGTATCTGGGGTCAAAACAGAAAGATATTCAGTAGCCACTGCGGTGTTTGGGAAGATTTAAGCAGTGTTTAGAATGTGGAGGGAAAAAAACAATAATACAAATCTGTCTGGCCTAAGGCCAAGGAAAGGCTGCGCTTAACAGTCATTAAAACACATGTTGCATTGGCAATAGCTCGGATTCGGTTTGACTGGCATCCAAAAACAAAACGCGAGCAGCTTGTTTTCCAACTGCCATATATTTTAAGAATTATTTACAAAAAGCGAACATTTTAAAGGGGAATGTCTTTTGCGCAGGAAAACTGGTAAGCTGTTGCTGACAACCCTAGTGACACATTAGGCTAAATTTTAATTCACTGTGAAAGATAAGTAACCGTCTTTCATATTAATCGTGGTCTGAACAATTTAGGGATATAGCTACCTTTTTGTTACAGTTCTACAAACACATTATTAGGTGTCTGCAGAAATTACACACATTACATAATACAACATTTTGTAAAATGTGTATTCCTGTAATGCATCTGTCAACTGTGGACAATCCATTTATATGGAGACTGGGGTTGTTATGTAAATTAGCCAAATGTAACATACCCATTCCGCTAATTTAATTTTATTTGTTACTTTCAAAGCATTAGCTATATCTATTTTATTGTCATGGTAACAAAATGCCTACTAGGCATTGTAAATGTGGACAAGGGGAGCAGTGACATATTTGCATGAAACAGAACCACCCCTAATGGGTGATGTATTTCTTTACTCTTTTTGCTTCTGATCAAAGAATATCCGGCCAGTTAATATGAAATCTATGAGTTTTGAAATAAATAAATAAATGTTTACTTTCACACTAAGAACTACCCGACACAACAGGTGGTTCAGGAAGGAACAGTCGGAGAGGGAGCATTCCAGATGTTTTCTATGCATCATTAAGCTAATACTTTGTATTGGTGCTTGGTTTTAACAGGAGTTTCAGCGCAGTTTCGAGGCTTGGGCGTTCGCGTCGAAGTGACATCCCTCCACTCAAAGCCAAAGGACTCATTGGAATGCTCCAAAGCATTGTGGTACACACAGTCCTTGACCGCAATGTGCCGCTTTAAATGTAAATGAGCCTCAGTGTTCCCGGGATAACGCTGTCATGAATATGCATACTGAGGCAAATTAACTTTGCTTATCTAATAATTAATGCTGCGCTCTGAGGAATTTGGGAGTACTCTGGATTATTGATTGAGAACCCCCGAGAGCCTTATTCTGTTAGCCACAAGGTGCTAAATGTCTTGTGTCCTTTGAATGGAGTCTTCCATTTTGGTTGATTTCATGCTTTGTTTTGCAGTAATGTGAGGCAGACATGACGTTTTTTTTTCCCCTTTCAAACAGTTGGTGTAGAAACCAGTCCTCAACGACCGCAGTGGGTGCAGATTTTCGTTCCAATCGATGAAGAGGATATACATTTTCATCAATCTGGTGTTTTACAAGTAGTCTGCTGATTGTCAGGTAATGTTTGTTTGAGTAGAAACCTGATTGGTTAAACTGTCTGTGCTTGATGAGGTAGAAGAAAAACCTGCATCGACTGCAGCTCTATCTGGAATAGTTTAGACACCCTTGACATAAAGGAACCATTGGCTGGAGTGGTTATTGACAGTTTCAGTGCATCCTTACCTGGTACAGAAAGGCATTCATATATTACTGGCTTTGTATAATTAAGAATGAATACTATTATAATAATGATGATTTATTTTCCTTTTTTTTCAAGCAAAAAAATGTAAAACGGCAAGTTGCTAAGGAAAATGTTACCCAAAAAAAAAAATCAAAAAAACATTTAAGAAGAAAGAAACAGGTGCTCTTTTTCAACCGCCAAGTAATGGCAAAGGATTTTGGGTTTTTATTTAAATGCCTTCAGGTTAGATTCACAGCAGGTTCTTTTGCTTTGCTTTACTTCAAACCCAATCTCACGCGTATTTTATGGCTGGCCAAGTACTGACTTTCCCCCACCTTTCCTTCACTTGGGAGAGACATTAGACTTTAAAATTCCACGTACAATATGAAAAGATGAATTCACTCGATCAATGTGGTCTCCCATTTTATTGAAAATATTTTCTCGAGGACACCAAAATAGGTTGACCATGGGTCAACTGTGTTTTTAAAGAGTTGCATTGAACACAACAGTTATTCCCCATCTCCTTTTTGCTTGCAACTTCCTCTTTTTTTATTTACTTAAAATATTATTGCTTTGTATTAGAAAAAATACAAGTTCGAAGTCCTTCTTTAATTAGTCTTCTTTCTAGCCAAACTATGCTACTATTCTCTAATGACAATAACTCCAGAACAACCAATAAGGACAATTTCATGTTTACACATATAAAACATGTTCTCATTCAGATTTTAGTTTACAGTTCTGCAACATAATTTCAACCCCACTCCTATTTATTTTAAAATGTATCCTTCTTTCAGACAAGATTTTTTTACTGGATCATTCCAAAATTAAAACATATAAAAGATTACACTTGACTCACTTCAAGTAAATTGTCCATAAATTCACCAAGGTTTTTCCCCCCAGCCAGACTTAATGTCTGAGCACCTCGTTAATTTCCTCAAATAGAAGGAGGAAACACACCGAGTTGAGTCGAGCTGGCAGATAAAGATCTGTCTGTCATGGAACCGTTGCTATAATCCACTTGTAAATGCATAGTTCTAAAATGAATTAACATCTATCTTTGTAAAGATTTTCAGATACTAATTTGCTGGATAGGCATTAATAAACAATATATGATAGGCGCTCCAGGTAACACAGAGTTCTCAGGGGGCATGCAGACATTAGATCACTCATTAAAACCCAAAACAACTGCTTGTGACACATCTAGAGTCTTCGAGTGGTTCGATAAGTCGTGAACTCGTGCAACATTTGTGAGCGGAATGAAACAGAACTAGTTTGAAAGTAAAAGGGGCTACGTGCTGCGCTTTGGGACTAAAAACAGGTGATGTTGGCTGAAACACAGTCTGTCACCTTTCATTTTAAACGCTTGAAAAAGTCAGTCAAATTTGGTTTGTGCCAGCAGTCCGTTTTTTGCCCTGCGGGCTGTGCAAACACCGGCCATTTTGGTGAGAAAGCGCAGAACCGCAATCAGCCAGAAAGGCACGATGGATGAGAAACCATGATTGTGGACAAGATCCAGAGGGAGTCAATGTTAGGCTTCCATTAAACAGGACAGCGGACAGTAGCCATCTTTGGCGTAATGTGTGTAGAGTTCTTGAAAAGTAGAGAGCAATAAAACATGTTTCTTAGAGTCGATTAGGGGGAAATGTGTATGTAATGTTGGGGTGAATTAAGCAAGTAATACGCATAAAAAAAAAATTGAACAGAAAAATTTGATAATCTAGGCCAGGGGTGTCAGACTCGGGTTGGTTCGTGGGCCGCTTTAACATCAACTTGATTTCACGTGGGCCGGACCATTTTAGATATAATATTTAGATTTTTTTAATAAATGGATTCAAAGAACTGCATTAAAAGCCCTAAATATTCCGTTTTTTATAGATAGATCTAAAACAATGTTTATTTTAGCTTTATATATATATATATATATATATATATATTTTTAGATATTACAAAATGATTTTTGAACTAAAAACAGAAAAAAATGATTAAAAAATTACAATTATTGATTTACAAGGGGGAAAATCAGGAAATCTAATATACATCTATACTCTTCATCTTAATTTGATCCTAAAACAGAAAGTCGGCACTCATGATTTACTTCCCCGGGCCACACAAAATGATGCGGGGGGCCAGATTTGGCCCCAGGGCCGCCACTTTGACACATGTAATCTAGGCTGTACTGTCTAACTTTGAATTTGTTTTGCAGTAAAAGCTGGGGCAAGAAAGTCAGTCAATAATCTTTCTTGAACTGGTCAAGGGGCAAAAAAATAGCATTCTTAAATGTGTTTACTGCTGATCTCAATTCCCAATTATAATGGTTACTATTCAGAACACAATAAATTTTCAAGCATTTGGCAGATATTTTTGCGATTTTGAAATTTTAGTCCTGAGAATCATCACATCACGAGTTATATGATATTGTCACTAAACTTGAAAATTGCAGAGGAACAACTTTCCATCGTCACTGAAACATGGCCTCGCTATTTCAGGAAATTTGTGTTCCCTTGTGACAGCAGATAAAAGCGGCAGAAAAAAAAGACTTCAAGCAGCTGAGGCGCGCACATCCGTATATAGACAGTAGATACAGACTAATAAAAGATATATTTTTTTAAAAGTTCATTCCTCGGCTGGATACGTAGAGAAAATGGGCTGCTTCTATCACCCAACAACTTGGGGTCCATAAATAAGCTTCTTACTATCTTTTGCCTTTTCAGAATACCTCACAGAATGGAGCTTAAATTGAAGATACATAGATTGCGAGCTTGGAGGTATAGAAGTGGGTTTGTAAGTACACACTCGATGTTTGTGTACATGCGACGGAGGCAGGCGCGGGGGCGACTCGGGCCAATACGTGACGAAAACCAAAGTGATCAGCCCATCTTGCGCCATAAATCAGTGCCTTGGTCAATGTAGCTGAGAGCATTTTCAAAGCCATTTGCAGACGATAATGCCAGCTATTCCTTTCAGCCTCAGGGACAATGTGGGATGGGGGTGCATGGAGCCAGCCCAATGAATCATTAGCCTTTTAGAAGTGCTGCAGCATAGATCTCACCTTGCCGTCCGTAAGGTCTTTCCCGATTCTAGCCAGTAGGCAAAAGCAGAGAGGAATGTCTGAACAATGTCTTTTTATAAAGATGGCTGGCTGGGCACAATAATTCAAGGCCGCGTAGACATAAAAGAGCAGAATACTGTAGTGTTTTGACGATCGGCACATAAAGTAAGGCTGTTCATTTACACATTAAACTCCAGAAACGGAAAAAGCACACGCTGGAAGACACTAGTGCTCTGAATAGATTTGTTTTTCTTTTTATCTATTTGTATCCACAAAGGGACAGAAATTGAATCAATTAGAGTTGACGGGTTGTCTTTTTTTAAATATAAACTTTACATTTGATCATTCAGAAAAGCAATTCCTTCACGAATAGTTCGAAATGAACGCTTAATGTAAAAATATTCGTGGTGTGCCTGTCAGTTGCCTTAAATCGTTGAGGTTTTTTTGACTGAGTGGTTTGACTTTTTTTGTTTGTGTGCTGAAGAAAAAAAAGGTCTATAACATGCAACTGTTTCTCCCTAGCACAGAATAAGAACAAACAAACAACAGAATTCAATTCAAAATTAAACATCTCAGATCTCAGACAACTCAAATAATCCTGGACTTTCGCAAACAGCATAGATCTGGCCCCACTCCTCATAAATGGAGTAATATGTGTAGACAGGGTCCAGTCCTTTAAATTCCTGGGGGTCCACATCACGGATAAGCTCTCCTGGTCTACAAACACCACGGCAGTAGTGAAGAAGGCCCAGAAATGACTCAATTTCCTCAGGGTACTCAGGAGGAACAACTTGGACACTAAGCTTCTGGTAACCTTCTATAGAGCCACTGTGGAGAGCATTCTGGCATACTGCATTACGGTGTGGTACGCTGGAAGCACGGCAGCAGACAGAAAGGCCATGCAGAGTGATTAACACTGCCCAGAAGATCGTCGGCTGCTCTCTGCCCTCACTGGAAGACATTGCCAGCCCTCGTTACCTCAGCAGAGCCAGGAACATTGTCGGGGACCCATACCACCCTGGTCACAACCTGTTCCAGCTGCTGCCCTCTGGCAGACGCTACAGGTCTCACAAAGTACGGACAAATAGGCTTAAGGACAGTTTTTTCCCACATCCATCAGGACTCTAAACTTGCAGTAACACGACACACAATCCCTTCTATGTAATAACTTCGGGGTGAGGTAACATGAAAAGACGTTGGGCGGTGATCTGCCTCCTACTGGCTGACTGAAGGTAAGTGAGGAGACAGTGAGAGGTAAGTGATCTGCTCGGGGAATGATGCGTGCGATGTATCCATCACGGCAGAATGCCAACGAGTCTGAAATTATCACTTATATGGGCCTTTTGCCGGGAAAGTGCACCTTACGGAGAAGCACTACCAATTTCGTCATACGCAGCTGGGTATGATGACAATTAGGCTTTTGTCGAGTCAATGATGATGACAAAGCCTATGTCCGATTATTATTATTATTTCACAATCGGCTTTGGTTAAAGGAATTTACAGTACCCAAAATAGCTGCATAAAACTGAAATGACTTAATTCTTCATTTTTTCACGTATCCTCTTATGATAGACAAATCGATTCATGGCATAGATTTTTTTTTAATGTTACATGAGGCACTATTGAGTGATTCCTACCTAATAATGCACGCTCTGGCCATTACGAGTAATTCAATGTCCATTGCCCTATTTAAGATCCACATAGTGACACTATTTGACAAAAGTGACTCTAAAACTATAAGTGCACCTCCACTCAAGTTGAAAACGATCGTCCTTCAAGAGCATTATAAGATAGACTGCAGTGCTAGTAAAATTGCTTCAAAGTTCAAACTCAATACAGTACAAGAGGTTATGCCGTTAATTGTTGTTGTAATTTGCAAATGAATTAATCGCATCGTTCTTTGGAGAAAATAAACAAAAGCAAGTTGAGATGCTTCCCCCCCCCCCAAAAAAAATAAGAAATATCATTCTGCCCTAATGCTTCCATCATCCTTCTTTGATATGAATGTCATGAGTAAAATGTCTCTCAATAAAATGGAGCGGTGCACCTACACACGTTCCCAAATCAAATTTCATGCTTTTTAAATCCCAGCCTTGAAAATTGGGAGTACATGTTCAGAGCATGAAAGTGCACATTAGTACGGCGGAGAGATATGTTTGACACCAATCACCATATTTATGAGTATAGCTACTTTTGCGTGAGAGGGAATGGAGTATATAAGTCTGACACTGAGCAAAGGCCGGCTGGGATTTAATGAGAAAAACAGTTTCATGCGCGTAATTAAAGCACAAACTTTGGACTTACTTATATTTCAGTCGGAATTAACATATCAAATTTGAAATACTGCGCTTTTCAGACTATCATGGGAAATCCTTTACTTTTCCCCAAACTGGCAGTGCGCATTATAATCGTTTTGCAGAACCAATCCGCAACATTACATAAATGTTTTGTGCAATTTCAATAGTTATTGATCTGTGTGTGTGTCTTGATAGTTCATTTTTTTTTAAACTGACACATTTAATTAGTGAGTAAAATGTGTGATCGAGGGACGTTAAAAGATAAGGAACAAATTATGCACGTTGATGCAATGAAATAAAAATTCATTCAATAATGGTGCGCCATATAATCTGGTGTTCATGACAGTCCAAAAAATTAGTATATGAATCATTTTTTGAATTCACCCTGCCCTTATTGATTGCTTTGTTTTTGTTTAATTTGAATGTCTTAAATTATCTTATTACAAAGTGTGTTTTGTGTGATTTTGTGAGATTTTTATGGATCAGTGTCAGGTGCGGTTCTGCAAAAAGTGCTTTGCAAATCAAGTAGAGTTGAGATTAGCAATGGAATGAGTTTGAATTTGTTTGAGTTATTTTAATTAATGACTAATGCATTATAATGCATTGAAACATTTTTTTTGTTTATTTTATTGCCAAAAGAGCCCAAAAAATGCACAAACTACCCTTTAAGTACCCTTAAACTTCCCGCTGCAATATTCCATTAATTTTCCAGGCGCAGCCGGTAATATTTGCATCATATTTCATCTCCACCATACTTTGTCACCTTGAAATGTACTTTTGACAAAGAATATGCTATTAACGGCATGGGCGTGGGGCTCATTTATAATATAGAGGGCGGTATTTAGATGATACCAAAAAAAAAGTCAAACGCGCAGCCACTCCATCCAAAAAGGAGTTTCCGCTTCTTATTACTTTGTGCTGTGCAGCGATAAGAATGGAACAATACAAAGCCAGGTCACTGACATGTGAAGTATTGTGGATTCCATCCTTATCGAAATCCCAATGATTGCTTCCATTATTGGAATACAGCAACAAAAAAAGTCTTTTCAAAGATATTTGAAACCTCAATTGTATTCGATAGACTTCAGAAGTCCAGTCTCACGGTAAAATAAAAAACAGCTCATAACAAGAGTGGTGAGGGAGATATCCTATGATTTGTATCTAAATTTCTGATTGTTTAGTTCCCTAGTGGTTGTGAAATGGAATTTAATCAAATGAGAAGGGAAAGAAAAAAAAAACATTTGTCATGATATGCAATGAACGCTGAATGGTTACATTCCTCAGCCAAGGTCTAGAGCTTGTTAGTTTTCTCCAGCTTTGAGAACAGCTACCTTTAAATCGAGTATCCTCTAATTGTGTCACTGAATGATTGCATTACACTTTTATGAGAGACACCAGTCTTCACTTGTGTCATTCTAAGGTTTTTGTCAAATCACACACGAGAAACAACTTAACAAAATGTAAAGATTATTTCTATTTCTTAGAAAAAGTCCATTTGGCTGCGTATCATTCATCTGACAAATAATTCTCCTCAAGCTCAGTATCTAACTTTTGTCAGCATGCATATTTTGAGGGCAATCTGTCGATTTTTATTCTTACTAGCATGGCTTTTAATGGTTTATTATGTATTCATCATGATTAAATATTAAAATACTGTATGCGTTACTCTACTGTCAACATTACGGAAGGAAAGGATCAACAAAAGAGGTCCAAAATGGCGAATTGCTTCATTAACTGGTCCTAATTTTTCAAAATATTTTCAATAAACCATCCTCCGCATATTATAAATCCTTTGGTCTCATCCTATATTTGGAGGACAATTCTAGCAGTCAATAGAGGTATTAAAAACAAAGTTATCAGCGAGCATCAACGGTATGGATAAATTTCATGTAAACAGGGAGGGATTGGAATAAACAAGCCTGTCCTTATCGGTGTGATTCATTGCTTGACCATGAGCCGCTATTTGACATGATGCGATGCTGTCAGCGCTAATGATCTCTGACGGCATTACAGCGCTGTCAGGAGGACACAGTCGGCGCTGAGAGCCAAGGCCCCCAGTTGCGAAAGAGCTGTCATCTCCCTTCCTTTCCAACAAACACTCCCATCCCTTTAAAGTCCTTTTCATGTGCTGCATCAGCGGAGGCAACCGTAGACTGCTAAGTGTGCACTTTCCCATTATCCGCCACTTTTCTATTGAGCAATCAAGAGCATAAAGTTTGTGTCCCAAATGATGTGATAATCAAATGGCCTGTTGCCAAATGTGTCAAAGCAACGTTCACTTCATCTGTCAGTCGGCAAGTCCTGACAAAGTTACTCCAATGTAATTCTTCACTGTCGAGGTGATTCGTATACTTGAAAGAACACTACGATATTGTCTTTTTTTGGTTGGGTACAGAGTTTAAACTACTCTTGGAAAAAAAACTTTAACCATAACAATCTACAGTGGTACCTCTACATACGAGCAGCTCTACATACGAGCAGCTCTACATACGAGCAGCTCTACATACGAGCAGATCTACCTACGATCTGTCTTTTTTGCCGCATCTCTTCCGTGTATAACAGATATCTACGAGCACTGGGCGAAGCTTGCATTTTCCCGTGTCACAGAGATTGCTCGTTGTCATGGATGATATCGTGTCATCGTGAAATTCCTTGGGGCTGGAGGTTAACGAGGCAGATGTGAATGATCTAATCGCCGAGTACCACGAAGAACTGATGACAGGATTTAATCGAGCTCCAGGTGAGTGAACATTTGGAGGTGTTGCTGTAACTCAGTAGCAAGGAGTAGGTGGACGAGGGAGGCCGCCTGGCTACAAAGGATATCAAAGACATGCTAGCGAAGCGGCAAGTTTTCTGATTTTGTAGAAAAGAGGCACCCTGACAAGCTGGCAAGTGGTCGCGCGTTATCGTATTGTGAGGACATTTGTGCGCGTCATTTTCGAAAGGGAAGGCAAAAACAAACAACTCTTGATGTGTTCGTTTTAAAAACTCCCGCTGAACGTCCATCATCAACCCGGTGGAGTCAACCCGGAGAACAAAAAAATTAAAACAAAATTAGAATTCAGTTTTGTGTAAAGTTACATTAAACGTATGTTTGAGTGTGTCTGTAGATAGTAATCAAAGTTAATTTAAATTTGTTCGTTCAGTTACGAGTGTGTTGCCGTGGATTAGTTCATTTCAATGGGAAACGTTCGCTCGAGTTACGAGAAGATCGACATACGAGCTCAGTCCCGGAACAAATTAAGCTCGTATATAGAGGTACCACTGTATTTACATGTCATTGCCTCCTATTTTCAAACGTAAGCATAATCAGGCTACTAAAGTGCTGTGACTGATTAGAAGGCCAAAATGGCATAGGCAAAATCCATTTACAGTTAAAGATCACCCTGGCTAATGCTTGCCAACACTGTATTCAATCATATCCTTATTGCGTGCCGTTATCTCTCTTATTTACTTCCTTTTCAGGTAGAAAAAAAATAGTCAGCGAGTTCAGGGAAGCCTTACTTAGCACGAGGTTAAAATCTCTAATATTACTCTGGAAATGACTCAACGTTTTCCTAATCCCCTATGACATGTGGATCATCAGCACATTAATTCATAAATGATTGAATTTTGCAGGTGATTTGTTAGTCACTAAGAAATATGATTACATGTAAAACCAACGTCCATTGCTTGGACATTCATCATCAAGCAAAAATTGCGTTGGTTGAAAGTTAGTGGTGGAGAGAGATAAGAGAGTTAAGCTTTCTTCCACCACTTGATAGCATTGTCTTTCTTTTCCAAAAGGCAATCGCTCCATATGCCTAATAGCCTCCTTCTAGACGGGCAACTCTTCTTTAATGAGAAACAGACAGAATTGATTAACACTTAACCTCTCGATGTTGTCCACACTCACCTTTTCACTCAGCAGAAACAACACACGATCTGCAATCAGGCAAGCAAAAACTACGCTTCTCATAAGACATTTTAGATCTGTTTCCAGTTTTTTCAAGTTGCAGAGGTTCCCCACAAAATCCCCTGATGTCAAATGGTTTAAATTGCCACCATTGGAATCTCCAGTGAGAGAGCTGGTCTCAGTCAACATTCCAATTGCTCCTAACATCTGTCGCAGAAGTAGCATTAAATCACTCCACCTCGATGTTGCCTACGCTAAGGAGAAAGCATTGTTAAATCCCACCAAGCGTGCTATTGAAGAGTACCCTCTCCCTATACAGCGATGATAAACAGGACAATAGCTTGCGGCGGCCCAGTAGATGCGACATAATCTGATGTCTAAGCAGAACATCTGAATATCTTCTGCGGTAATCTACAAGGGTAAGAATCACAAGCCGTGAGCAAGTGGACTGAACTACAGCGTGTAGCTAGGCGTGATGAATGTTGCTTCCAAGCAACCTTGGTAGTTAAATTCAACATTTTTCTATGGTAAAAAAAAATAAGTTAAATAAAAACTAGGCCTTGGCTTGTCCTTGTAAACGCCCTGAAAACAGGCCGGCACATCCACTGTAAAGCCCACAGAAAAGTCAATCCCACCCACCACAAACCAAGACACTACAGGCAAAAGCTCTCATTAAAGAGAGCCAGCGGCTTTGAAATTACCAAGAATTTACCAGTCGGGAGCAACTGGGAGTCAGTCGTGCCTGGCGGTTTCTAAGCGTGTGGCCCGCTGAGTAGATAGACTTCATAAATAGTATCAGGTCTGTTTCTTCCGAGTCGATTAGGGGGAAATGTGTATGTAATGTTGGGGTGAATTAAGCAAGTAATACGTATCAAGTATACGTACTGTCTGACTTTGAATTTGTTTTGCTGTAAAAGCTGGGGCAAGAAAGTCAGCCAATTATCTTTCTTGAACTGGTCAAGGGGAAAAAATCGGTTTGTGTAGACAGCATTATTAAATGTGTTTACTGCTGATATCAATTTCCAATTATAATTGTTACTATTGAGAACACAATCAATTTCCAAGCATTTGGCAGATATTTTTGCGATTTTAAAATTTTAGTCCTGAGAGTCATCACAGCACGAGTTATATGATATTGTCACTAAACTTGAAAATTGCAGAGGAACAACTTTCCATCGTCACTGAAACATGGCCTCGCTATTTCAGGAAATGTGTAATGTTAAGTCATTTCCAGAGTAATATTAGATATTTTTACCACAAACCAAGACACTACAGGCAAAAGCTCTCATTAAAGAGAGCCAGTGGCTTTGAAATTACCAAGAATTTACCAGTCAGGACCAACTGGGAGTCAGTCGTGCCTGGCGGTTTCTAAGCGTGTGGCCCGCTGAGTACATAGACTTCATAAATAGTATCAGGTCTGCCCTTCCCACCCCCACCCTGGCCTACAATCGCCAATCCTGGATGAGGAGGCCAAGGCAGATGCTTTGGCGTGTGGCCCGGACCAAGCCTTCTAGGAAATACCCTTCACAAACAACTCACAAGTGACAACGTGTATTCAGGTCAACGAGCAACAGACGCATTCAAGCAACAAGTTCAAAGGACATAGACCAAAGGTGAGGGCTGCAAAACCTGTCTGCAAACGCCAGACACCAACCCTTCTTGTTCGGCTCATTAGAGAACCAAATTAGGGAATATATTGACCTAAATAGTGTTTTCTAAAGGTCACTATTTAAGACAAGAATCAATAAACCAATATACCAACGATAAGTCAATAAACTCATCAAGGCAAGGATTCTATCTAATTATTGTCCAATAACACCCAATCTTGCATTTACCAAATGCTTGACAGGCTACCAAGAAAAAAGGAACATATTGATTCTGAGATATTTCTCCATTTTGAGCCGTAACAACTACTATTGGTCAATTTCAACTATCAACATCCGACCACAGTCTGGATAAACAGAGTGTGCTATCATAAAAAGCAGAACAATTAGGGGGCAAAAAAAAGTCAAATAAATTTGCTGCAGCACAATACATTGGAGGATTGCATCGTGAAATATCCAGCCACCATATAACAACACCCAAATAGCACCAGCTGCCTGCAGAATGTTTTACAGTGGACAGAGGCCTCGTATGGCCCTTGTAATGTAGTCAGCAGAACAAAGCAGTAGGACAGCTTGATAACAAAGTGCCTTGAATTTAAATGACAATGCACCATTCCGCATTTGTCTAGTAGGACTTCAAGGTTAAGGTGGGCAAAAGTGGTACATTTTTATCAAAGCTATTCAACGCACTTGTTCAACTGTCAAAATGCCGCAAAAAAAAGCAATGCTGAATGTGACCCTAAAAACCAATTATAACCCCATCAACACCCACTCAAAAAATTCCAGCAAGACTCAAAATCCTAAATTAGCCAACATTGAAAATATTCCATACATGCAAAATGGTATAATAATTTTCACAAATCTATTGCCTTTTTATTTGTGAAAATTACGATTTTCAACAATTTCACAAAAATGGTTAATATGACGACTGTTTTTTTTAACCATGCACCAAAGTTAGTTATGCTAATTCATAGCTGGTTGCTGTAACTGACTACAATGATTAGCTGATGGAGAAATCACGAGGGATTCATAAAAACATAACAACAATCTGCACAGTTCCCTGGCTGATGTGTTGAAAAAAATATTTAATTATGTCATTTAATTCAACTTAAAAATGATACTTTTAAAATGGAATAGCTTGAAACCAGTCTCCCTCAATGCCTATTTATTTACCTGTTTACTCCTTACCTGAAGAGTCATCTCAAGCCTCTTTTTTAATTGAAATGAATGCTTTTATTGTCATTATACAAGTATAATAAGATTTGAAGCTTTCACCACATAGTGCACAAATAACAACAAAAAACAAACAGACAAATAATAAATGAATAAATACATATATACACACATATATATAAATAAAATACATAAATATATAAAATAAATATAAAAATACATAAAGAAATAAGTAGTCCAAGTGTGATCAGCAGAGTGGAGCGCCCAACACCACCAATTTCTGGTGGTATTTGATATGAAGTCATAGATCGTGCACTATTGTTGGCTACCAACGCGCTAACAGGTGTCCTTCAAGGTATTTGTTAGAGAAATAGCATTTGCGAGTTCACAAATGTTGATCACAAAAAATGTGCATGTTCTCCATCTATAGTGTATTCATATGCATATATGGAGAAACATTACAGGTGGGATGCTTCTCCCCCATCACAAATAAATCACATTTCTCGTTATTAGTGAGCATCCACCTCATCTTCTCTTATGATTAGTGTTGTCATTGGCCATACTGTATCCAATATGTAGTATCAGAATTGGACTGAAAACAGCCTATTGTCTTTTTTTCCCTCGTCACACTGACTTGACACATCGTCACATTATGCCACTTGTGCAAAAAAAAAGAAAAAAAAAGTCGGTCTTGTATCACTTAAGCCACAGAGTGTGAATTTCGCCTCGGACAGAGCAGGCACAGTGGAGGAATAAAAAGACGATACACTGGCTGATTCTTAAATTACACCCAATGCTTTTAGCGGGCAATGGATATTTGGCCATCCAAACGAAAGGGACTTAATTCTTCCAATCCAGTTCTTTCTCACACGCAGTCGAGGCCTTGTGATTCTTTCTTCTTTATAAATGCATGTTATGCAATTTGGAGAAACTATCAGACCGCGCTTTCGTCCTTTGATGGAGACGGTCCGAGCTTCGCTTCGACCAAGGCGATAATTTGCACCCTGCAAAATTGCCACGCAGGACACCGCGGGCGTCGCTTTAGAAAACCTTCCCATGCGCATTAAAAACAGCCCCCACACACACTCTTCTTTTCCCAGATTGGATTCAGCCTTGAGGAACGCTATGGGCTATCAACAATGAGCTATGCATCAGCACAATTAAAAATAAAAGGGGGTGGGGGGCGGTTACAAAAGGAAAAACTGGTAGATTTTGCTGTTGATTGACAGGTGTCAGCGACATCCTCCAACAGATTTTTTTTTATTGCTGGTTGTGACGTCATTGATGCAAACCCACAGGCATCGGCGTTGCATGCATGCCATCCAAATAAAAATTAATAAAATAAAAAGGTGAGAGGAGGGGGTGCATGTTCTGCAGGTTCAAAAACTGCAATTTTTGTATTGCACAAATGATTTAATAACGCTGCCATTAGGGACACCTTATCATTGCGCACCCCCCTCTCCATTTATTTATTTATTTTAAACTCATTAAAGCGAAGATTCCGTCATTCGTCGCCCTCGAATGATCGTGCATTTGACAAAATTAACGTCATTAACCCAGTTTAATTGCAATGATGCCTCATGTTATGCTGCAAGTGTGCAAAAATTAGCTCGGGCTACTGCTTCAAGCGGTCAGTCAACGCCAGGGCTGCTGACCTTTGCTTAGGTTACACCCCCGCAACCCCCCCAAAAGCCCCCCTTCTTGCCCCCCAAAACTGATTCCGTGACACGCTCCCAAGCCAAAAACCTCGTCAATCGGCAGCACAAGTTCAATTGAAGAAGAAAACTGGTGGCAAGAACACTTACGGAGTCTCCTCGATGTCGCCGCCGTCGTTGGCATGTCTTTCTCCCCGGTACCAACACCCGCACCTCTCGCTTGGAAGAAGCGCTCCGCGTCCTTCACTTCGTGGCCAACCGAGGGAAAGAAAATCCAACGTTAGGGCGATCAAAAAAAGGAAAAGAGTAAAACAAGTCCAAGGGGTTGTAGAGATTTCAAAACAAACCATGAAAGAGTCGGGAACGAAGAAAACACGAGGTCCTGTCGCGACCGGCTGGTCCAGACGAGTGTGTGGATCTATTAGGCGCCCGTGTGCGCATGGGCACCAAAAAAAACGGACCCCCCACCCCTCTAAAATATAAATAAATAAATAACAAAAGTGTGTTTATATAAGTCCTCGAGTAAATATATTAGGCACTCGCGTCCCTCGTTAGATCAGCCACCGCGAGACGTGGGAGCGGGTGGAATCGGGTTTTTTCCCCCGGCTTCCCGTTACTCCGTTCCGCTTCTTTCCTCGTTTTGGAGGAGAGACACGACTCGCTCCGGTCGGTCCGCCGGCAGGCGCTTCGGGTTCACTCGGCAATCTCCGGCGGTTTCCGGACAATCGTGGGAAAACAATACCTCAGTAGAGTTGAAACCTCCCTTTTACAGCGGAGATGTGCTATTTACGTCATCGGGAAAAAATATTGATCTGGTTTAACGTTTATTTAAATGTCTAGGACAATTGCAAGAACAGATTTGGACACCCCTAGCCCAGAGGAGAATTGATTAGATATTTAATTAACATTAATTCACTTCCCATTCTATTTATCCTCAAGTCTCAGCGGATAAGTGGTTAACGTGATCTCGCAGTTCTGGGGTTGAGGGTTCGATCCCACGTCGGTCATCACTGTATGGAGTTTGCATGTTCTCCCCGGGCTCGCGTGGGTTTTGCACTGGGTACTCCGATTTCCTCCCACATCCCAAAAACATGCAGGTTTAACACTCTAAATTGCCCTTAGCTATGATTGGTTGTCAGTCCCCTTGTGCCCTGTGATTGGTTTGCTACCGATTCAGTGTGACCTCCGCCTGGTGCCTGTAGTTAGCTGGGATAGGGTACAGCACCCCCAGTGACCCTTGTGAGGATAACCGGTTAAGAAATTGAATGAAAGGCTAAATTATCATCACAAGGGGGCAGGGGTGCTGGAGCCTATCACAGCCAACTTTGGACAGTAGGCAGAGGACACCCTGAATAGCTTTGCAGACTATCACAGAGGACAATGAAACCAACAAACAAACAAAAAACATTAAATTTCTCTCTTCTTTTCTGGACTTCCAAGTGAAATATATAGCTTTTTATTAGGAGACACGAAATGTCTGTGCAAATAAAGCTTTCTTTTGTTCAACCAGAATGATCCTGTACACTTTTTTTATCATTTCTACATTACCTTCACTTGGGAACTGGCCAGGGAGTCTCCAAAGAACCCCAACATGCTCCAGAAAATCTACAAAAGATGGGAAACTAAAGAAACAAAAGGAACAGATGCATTAAAATTACATTGCAACGTTGAAGGAAGTGAAGCAATAGAGAAAATTCAGTAATCCTAATATAAAATTTATCAAAACACTGCACCCAGCTCATCAGACGACTTCCACACAAATAGATTGCCTTCCCGCTAACCCACTATCGTTTCCCACTAAAACCCCATTCGTCATCCTTGCTCTCACCTTGTCAAGACTCAGGGCAATACTGTGATTTATAATTTATACGCACAAACGTGCCAACTTTTTCCTTTCCTCTTTCACCGAAAATTTGTTTGGAAGACAAATGGTGGAGTTGGGCGGTGTCCAGTCTTTGCAATCATCATTCACGCTACTTTAGATGAAATAAAGCCAGTGGCGGTCCGTGCATTTTCTCGTAGCGCCTTCAACGGGTAAAATCCACTTCCTAGCAGCATTTAATGATTAAATACAAATACTGGAGCTCTTCAGACATTACAACCGGGCCGGGGGATGATTTTCCCGGGAAAAGACAGCGATGAACGTCAATATCGTACCGGCAAACATTGCCCGAAAATGGGGTAAAATCCAGCCGAAAACAGCATTTATTGATTTAATACAACTACTGGAGCTTTTTAGACATCAGAACCGAGCTTGGAGTATCATTTCCCCGGGAAAAAGACAGCGATGAACGTCGATACGTTCATATAGGTGAAACGGCAATAATTGCACTAAAATCCACTTCCTAGCAGCATTTAGTGATTAAATACAAACACTGGAGCTTAAATACAAACACTGGAGCTTTTCAGATATCAGAACTTGGCCCACAATTGAAATATTATTTAGGAATATAGCCATATTTTACTCACCAAAAATCATCTTTAACTGTACACAATATCCATCCTCCTTTCTTTCTTCCTTCTTTTATATCGCCATCGAAGCTAATGCTGAAAGTCGAGCCTGTCCTGTCATATTTCTGGCATAGTCCGTCTTGAAAATGGCTTTAAATCAACGCAATATATTTGCTTGTGCAGCTAGCTCCAGCTACAGTTTGGTAGCTCTGGCTAATGACTAGTCTCATAGTTGGTGAAAGTGATGACGTATCCCTACACCTGCGACAATGCATTGTGGAGGTGCCAACTCGAAATCTGATTGGTTAGAGCAACAGTCTTATTGACGCTTGTTTAAAGCGGCAGAGCCTGCAGAACTGATTGTGAAGGCCTTGAGGCAGATTTCTAACGCTGGCAACAAATAACGGCTCAAATGTGATTGGTTAAATGCTTCAATATGAAAACACATCTGGAAGCAGTGCAATCAGGGGGAAAGGAAGCTAACAGACAATATGGAATTATTTAATAAGTATTGATGGACAAAATATAATATATGATTCAGATATTTCTTAGGCCAGCAGAGAAGGCCTTGAAGGCCCTGACGGCCCACCACTGAATAAAGCACAAATAATAGTCGACTAAATCAGGATTCTTTACTCAAGTGTTTTTATAACTCAGTGGGAATGTTCAGAAAGGATGATCTAGCTCTCCACTGAAATGGTTAAAGATCCTTGTGATGCTAAGGTATGGTTTATGGCTTTATCAATACTAAGGCTGTGTTTGCAGTCAATTCCCAAAATTGGAATTGGGCATTACGCCATTAGCCTAAGGCCAAGATTTGTGCAGGTCCCCGGCATTAAATGGCTGCCAAAGTGGTAAACAGAATAATGGTGTGATGCTTCTTAATTGAAACCTTAAGAGCATAAAAAAACAAAAACAAAAGTCGACTATCCTAATACGCTTGGACCTAATTGTCCCCGTACGTTTCAAATGAGTCTCATCTATATATAGTAGTTACGATTACTAGAGGGGACTTTATCTCCTCTTAAGTGCACAAATAATAACCTTGGCCTGTACACAATGTCCTTTTTCAGACAATAAAAAGCATTATCACATTGAGAAGGCGAACACATTAAGCAGTGAAAGGTGCCAAAATGAAGCAAAAAGTACATTTAGAAAGTCTTGGGTTTTTCATGACTCACAACACCAGCTTTTCCATTTTTTCGCTATATATCACTCCTATGTTGATGACCTTTATAAACATGTTTTTTTTTTCTAATACACTCATACCTATCAACGTTTTTCGGGTATAGGATTTTTTTAAGTACATTTTTTTGTAAAACCGATCTCGTTTTACCCATTTCGGCTCTAATCCGGATCGTCTCGGTCACTGGTAGCAGACAATTGGTAAAGTTGTCATGCTTTGAGCATTATATGCACACACGGGCCAGTCACTTCTGCCCTTTTCACTATAGAAATATAGTGTGTCAGCAAGCAATGTACCCAGACAGTCAAGCTGTCAATGTCATACAGCGACATCTACAGAATCTTGAATTTAGTGCATACTGATTGGGCATTATGTCCACTTTAGAGACAATTTTAGACTTTTAAGTGTGCCCTGTGTGAGTAAATCTGTGCCGCGTTGCATTTGTACGTTTTTTTTAAATCGCTTAATAAGGGGAATTGCAATTATTAATAAGGGGAGCAATTGGCTAAGGTTGACAGGTATGTACAACTTTTCTACTCATATGCTGAACTCTCCTGGCAAAACTCTTTCACTTGTCTTTCCTTTACCGCAACGCGGTCAGAGCTATCAAACCCATTTCCAAACATAACACACCGGGAATGAAACTTGGATCCTCATATTGGCTACCCCTGCTTTATAAATATTTTATTGATCTCTGTGGGGAAATAAGAGAGGGGGAAATTAATGTAAAGTGATTCATTTTGGTCCCAAGCCCTCACACTTGATAAGTGACAGCAGCAAAGCTAATTTATTGAGTTCACTTTTTTGTCGCTCTTCAAACTAAATCTCAAAATTCTATGTATAGTACTCATATTCAATGAGAACAACTACAGTTCACAGCATTTTTCCATAAATGAATTAGAAAGCAAAGCTTTTAACATATATATTATTGTTTTTTTCTTCCTTGCACGCAATCTTTACTTACTTGTTATTATGTGTTATTGTGTCAAATTGTTACACACCCTCCAATGCAAAGAGGTTCCTCTGAGGAAACACTAGCAGTAAATTATATATAAAATAGAAAAAGTTGATTCAACGTGGCTACAAGCCATAAGTGTAGTACAAATACACAAAAAATGATTAAAAATACAGACCTAAAACCATACATGTAAACCTCATCCAATTTCTCCCCTTATTAATGATTGTAATTCCCCTAATTAAGCGATAAAAAAACGTACAAATGCAAGGCGGCACATATTTACTCACATTGGGCGCACTTAAAAGTCTAAAATTTTCTCCAAAATGGACGGGGTGCCCAATCAGTATGCACTAAATTCAAGATTCTGTAGATGTCGCTGTATGACACTGACATTTTGACTGTCTGAGTACATTGCTTGCTGACACGCTATATTTATATAGTGAAAAAGGCGGATGTGGAAAAGGCAAATGCGCGTACGCATATCATGCTTAAAGCATGACAATATTAGCAGTTGACGATGACGTTTTCGTCTGCTAAAAGTGAACGAGACGATCCGGATTAGAGCTGAAATGGGTAAAAACAAGATTAGTTTTACAAAAAAACGTACTTGAAAAATATCCCGTACAAAAGCTGTTATATGGCGTACACCAAGGGTGTCAAACTCGGGTTGGTTCACGGGCCGCGTTAACGTCAACTTGACATCATGCGGGCCGGACAATTTCAGATATAATATTTAGATTTTTTTTAAATAAATGGATTAAAAAAACTGGATTAAAATCCTTGAATATTCAGTTTTTTATAGATATAAAACAATGTTTATTTTAGCTTTTTTATATATATTTTTAGATTTTACAAAATGATTTTTGAACTAAAAACACGGAAAAAATGATTAAAAAATTACAATTATTGATTTAAAAGGGGGAAAATCGGGAAATTTATTATACATCTATACTCTTCATTTTAATTTGATCCCAAAACAGAAAGTCGGCACTCATGATTTACTTTCCCGGGCCACACAAAATGATGCGGCGGACCAGATTTGGCCCCCGGGCCGCCACTTTGACCCATGTGGCGTACACAATTTAAAATGATCAAAAAACGTATATAACATGGGAAAAATAATTAGTTGACAGGTATGTAAAACTCTATAGACTAAAATGATTAAAAGCATGAACATACGTAGAGAACTATAATTATTTGTCATTTTCAATATAAAATAAACATACCTAAAGGGAGGCAAAGTCAATTTTGCTAAGTAATGTATTTTCTTGAATGACTTGTTTAAGTGCATGAACCAGATTATTGCACCGCCTGTCATCAACCTCCATTTTGCATTTTGACTAGAAAACTAGGAAAATCCCCGTGGAGGAAAATGATTGGAATTTAACACATAAACCACACAGTCTGATATATCACACGGCTAACTTGACAGTGAAACCAAATCATTTACTCACCTGAAACACACTCTAGTCCACAATTACTGGTTTTAAGCGAATTTCCATACAACGTGTAATGACGAGCGACAGTTTGCCGCATAATGAGAAAGGTGTCCCGCTGTGTTTTCGGGCCACAACTCAAATCCATTTTCGGTCAGGCGTCGTAATTGCTTTAGATCACTTCTTTAAAAGTAATATCACATCCGCAAAATTTGTCTTCAATTGAAATTTAAAAGGCAAGACTGTTATCTCATGAAGCACTTGTAAATTTGCTGCTACTCTTCAGAGAGAAGAAAAAAAATTGCAAGAAGCCTTATCTTTAAGATTCTTTGTTGCCTCATTTGGAGAGATGGCACACTTTTTCTTCACTCTTCTTTTCTGATTGGCAGTGTAAGAAAGTGATCATCACAATTACTCTAAACCAAGGGTGTCAGACTCGGGTTCGTTCGCGGGCCGCTTTAACGTCAACTTGATTTCACGCAGGCCGGAGCATTTTAGATATAATATTTAGATTTTTTTTAATAATGAATTAAAAGAACTGGATTAAAATCCCTGAATATTCAGTTTTTTATAGATCTAAAACAATGTTTATTTTAGCTTTTTTTAAAATATATTTTTAGATTTTACAAAATGATTTTTGAACAAAAAACACAGAAAAAATAATTTAAAAAATTACAATTATTGATTTAAAAGGGGGGAAAATCAGGAAATTTAATATACATCTATACTCTTCATTTTAATTTGATCCTAAAACAGAAAGTCGGCACATTATTTACTTTCTCGGGCCACACAAAATGATGTGGCGGGCCAGATTTGGCCCGGGGCCGCCACTTTGACACACGTGCTCTAAACAAAGTGATCTCCTATTTATGATGACCCAGAGGTAACAAAAAAAAAATAACACAACGTATTTCTCGCATATTGACCGCCTAGTACAAATGTGTTATTTTGATGGGAAAATCTTAAGAAAAATCATCCCAGTTTTGTGCATGTCAAATTTAATTTGTGCACATATAAACCATACCCTTGATACAGTCATTTTTTTGTTACAAATACGGCTGATATGCGAGAAAATACGTTACCTAATGTGTCCAGTGGCCCAAGAACATGTGATCATGAAGTAAATAAGGGTCAGCTATATTATACAAAACACTTTAAGATATGATTCTTCAAAACAAAAAGCATGCAGTTGTCTGAAATGCAATATGGCATCTATTTGAAGAAAAGACTGTCGTGGCTTATCCAAGATTAAATTAGCATCATTCAGCTTTTTCACTGAATACAGAAGGACACACTGTAATTTCTTATGTGTGATCTTAATGGCACGCCGAGAACAAGTCATTCTTGTATTCGTCCTGTTCTACCGTTAAATTAAATCAATTTGTACTTTGTGGTACTTCCAGAAAGGGATAGTCCCAAATGAGATGCAATTGAGACCAAGTATCAAAAAAATGGTGATGGTCCATTTTCAAGCTATTTCCAAGCTCCATCAAAATCTCTGGTGCAAAGTAGATCTTTTCCAAGATCCATTCACCATTAAAAAGTGAGAGAGCAAGTGTCTATCCATCTGTGCTTGAAACTTCACCATTTGTTCTTGGATGGTGAACAAATTCTGCACTCTGATGTATTCTCCAGCAAGATCCTCAATTCTAAGGTTTAAGCCTCAATGCGCTTGTTATGACTAATGCTTCTAACCAAAAGCTGCAAGCTATGAGGAGCGCTTTAATTAAAACTTGAAGAGAAATGAACGCATCATCCAATGAGCCAGCGAAAGGTTGTTAATGGAATTTAAAGACCACAACGTACAGAGCTTCTTGTATTATTAACCAACACGCAGCCAAATATATGTTAAAGATTCTTCTTATACTTTCCTCTCAAACTCAGGGACGGATCATGCTAATGTTGTATCCGTGTGTAACAAGCAGTGGTGTGCCGTCAAGGCCTTCTCTGCTGGCCTAAGAAATATCTGAATCATATATTATATTTTGTCCATCAATACTTATGAAATAATTCCAAATTTCCTGTTAGCTTCATTTCATTGCTTTTCGCCCTGGTTGCACTGCTTCCAGATGTGTGTTTTCACATTGAAGCATTTAACCAATCACATTTCCGCGTTTATTTGTTGCCAGGGTCAGGAATCTGCCTCAAGGCCTTCACAATCAGTTCTGCAGGCTCTGCTGCATTAAACAAGTGTCAACAAGACTGTTGCTTTAACCAATCAGAATTTGATTTGGTGAAACCAAGGCCTTCTCGCAGGCGTAGGGATACATCATTGCCTCCTCGCAGGCGTAGGGATACGTCATCGCTTTCACCAACTACGATTGGCTGGTGATAGAGTGGACTAGCCAGAGCTACCAAACTGTATCTGGAGCGAGCTGCACAATCAAATATATTGTTGTGTTGATTTAATGGCGGTTTTGTCAACTTGCAATGGCTGGAGGAGAACAAATCGATTTGTTTGCAGATTTACCGTCAAAGCCATTTTCAAGACGGCATTTTCAAGAAAAAAAAGCTGGACATCATTAAGAAAGGTCGGACAACTCCAAAGCAAGCAAGTCTGTCACAACCGGGAACGAACATTTTCAGCACTAAATCGAATAAAAACGTTTGCTAGAAATACGACAGGATAGGCTCGACTTTCAGCATTAGCTTCGATGGCGATAGAAAAGGAGGAGGAAAGAAAGGAGGATGGATATTGTGTACAGGTAAAAATGATTTTTGGTGAGTAAAATATGGCTATATTACTAAATAATATTTCAATTGTATGAGGTCATTATTGATGATTTTTTATGTGTCGCAAGTTGTAGCTGCAGTAGAGGTTTTATAGCCATAAAATAGTTTTTGAGGGTTGGATTGATTCACTGAAGGCGTCGCTAGAAAATTCACGGACCACCGCTGGTAACAAGTATCTACGGTGTGTGTACATTTCTGTTAAATTGTTGTCCCAGATGAAAGAATTGAATTGGGACAGAAACATCAATTTCAGATCTCTGCATTTTAAATAGCTTTCACCAGAAAGACATATTTCTGACAGCATTAGACGAATTCCTCGGTGACGCTAAGCCATAGATATGTTGCAAAGTTTTTCTAGCGCTTCAGAGCAGACTTCAGAGCAGTCGTTGGCAGTCTCTGTGGTAATCACAGATTTATTTTCAGGCTGTGTTGTCTTTGCTGCATCGGTATGGCCTGTTGGCGACAGTTTCTGATGAGCGAGCCCCTTCCCCTAGAGCTTAACGAGCCATTCATGTTTGATTTCATACCTCTAATAAGGTGGTAGACCTTAGACCTCAGTTATTGTGCTCCAAAATTCAAAATTTGTGGAAAAAATAGCATAGAACTCTAGATCAAGATAAAATTAGGCATGTAAACAGTTCTGAAAATTAAGAAGCTATCTTGGTGTCGATTACAAGGTGTCGTGTAAAGCACATGTGTCAAAGTGGCGGCCCGGGGGCCAAATCTGGCCCGCCGCATCATTTTGTGTGGCCCGGGAAAGTAAATCATGAGTGCCAACTTTTTGTTTTAGGATCAAATTAAAATGAAGAGTATATATGTATATTAAATTTCCTGATTTTCCCGCTTTTAAATCAAGAATTTTAAATTTTTAATCCTTTTTTTCTGTGTTTTTAGTTCAAAAATAATTTTGGAAAATCTAAAAAATATATAAAAAAAAGCTAAAATTAACATTGTTTTAGATCTATAAAAAACTGAATATTCAAGGCTTTTAATCCAGTTCTTTTAATCCATTTATATATAAAAAATCTAAATATTATATCTAAAATGGTCCGGCCCACGTGAAATCAGGTTGACGTTAAAGCGGCCCGCGAACCAACCCGAGTCTGACACCCCAGGTGTAAAGCATCAAAATACAAAGATGATTTAATGGATGACAAGGAAAAATAAAGTTAGCAACCTGAAGTTGACTTTATAACGCCCCTAATAAATACAATTGTGATGGTGATTAATGAACCATTAACTAATCACCATAACTGTAAAAAGTCACCATAAAAAGTTCGTAGCCGTTTGTTTCTACACTTGTTGTCACCCAGTGATATAAATTAGCAAGAAAACTTACACAAATAAAAGTTTCACATGCAGATTCAAAGCCACAAAGCGGAAACATGGCCTATCAACATCAGCATTATTTTAAGTTAAAGACAAACAAATGCATTGTGATTGAACTATGCGGACGCCAGCATAGTTTTATTGGAGCTACAAAGTTTCGTGGCAATCGGGGGTGAGAACAATGCTTTTGCACTTTTGCAATTGGGCGAGGTAATAAAAGAACTTGGGCTTTATTGCAAATTTCTGCTTAGGTCCCAGTTTTTGTCTTGGCGGCAACTCAGCTGAAAAGTACTCCATTTCCTAAGCTTAATGAGCCATTCACGTCTGATAATATATTTTAATAAATATGACGCAAGTGACGCATTCTCTTAAGCCTTAACTGACATGAAGCTGTCGTCGGAACAATCACAAAGGAGCATGAATGTACAACCTATATTTAAAAAGGAGGCAATGCAGAGAGACAAATGGAGACAGGAGGAGAAGGTTGGTGGGTTGGGATTTAGATGAAGGAGTCATAAGCAGGGCCTATTGAGTTGGCAACTGTGAAAAGTACCCTTGGTTTAAGAAGGAAAATTACAAGCAAAAAGAAAATGAAAGGCAGAACATTTCCAGCAGTGAGATGAAGGGCAAGAAAACAAGGCTGTCCCTCTAGTCTTAGTATATTTCTTCTATTCTCCCACCACTGCTGGCAAAGTAACAGCAAACTGGCTGGGCTATTGCGTTCCAAAATATAATAATAAAAGAAGAAAGCGTGGCACCTAACACACCTATTTTAATTCTGCAATTTTTTGGATCATCCGAAACATGATGGTTTTATGCAATATGGTAGTTCATCCGAAACATGATGGTTTTATGAAATATGGTAGTTCTGTCCATTTGCTTATTTATTTATAGATTTATTCATGTATTTATTTATTAACCCACTTATTACCTATCTATTTATGTCTAAAATGCCTTTCCTATTTCTGCATCCTCACCCCCTTGCTACTGTGACAACGAAATTTCCCGAATATGGGATGAATAAAGTTATCCAATCCAATCCATTCATGTTAAAAAAATATATAGCTTGAAAAGAACAGTGGACAGTCAGCAGTGGAACTCTAGTGCATACCTGTCAACTTATACGTATTCCCGTTTTTTGATCATTTCAAATTGTGTACGCTGTATAACAGCTTTTGTACGTGATTTTTTAAAGTATGTTTCTTTGTAAAACCGATCTCGTTTTACCCATATCGGCTCTAATCCGGAGCGTCTCGGTCACTGGTAGCAGACGAAAACGTCATTGTCGACTGCTAATATTGTCATGTTTTAAGCACGATATGCGCACCTGCATTCCCCTTTTACACGCCCACTTTTTCACTATATGAATATAGCGCGTCAGCAAGCAATGTACCCAGACAAAATGTCAGCGTCATACAGCGACATCTACAGAATCTTGAATTTAGAGCATACTGATTGGGCACCCCGTCCTCTTTGGAGAAACATTTAGACTTTTAAGTGCGCCCTATGTGAGTAAATATGTGCCGCGTTGCATTTGCAAGTTTTTTTTATCGCTTAATAAGAGGAATTGCAATCATTAATAAGGGGATCAATTGGCCGATGTTGACAGATATCCCAGTGACATAATTAAAATGTAAAATTATCAATAATAGGCTTCAACCATTACACTCCCAGGACTCAGTGATTTGGGCACCTTGGTAAAATTTGGTGATGGAATCAACGCTTTGGTTGAAACTACTGTTTTCCCGTGACAATATTAATTACATTTTTGTCAATTAATCAGAAAGTTATGTTCAATACTCAAAGATGACAGTGCTCTGCTTAAATCAATAGCACTGCACAGCACTACACACAAGTGGTGGTGAAGGGTTATATTGTTAAAACTCTTGTGAAGATAAGCACTACAGATAATGAATATATAATTATTGTCAATGATTTGCTGAGCATGTCAGAGTCCAACTCAAGTTTGCTGCGTTAAATAAATGTTTTTGCATTCATGTGGTTGGCGCTGGGCATGATCAAGTACACCACTGTCTGTTCAACCATTTAAATTATTAGTGTATTTATCTGTACTCGGACGGTGCATGGCCTAAATTCGAAGTAGGTGGGCTTTTGCCGGAAAAGCACTACCACAACTGTGTATGTCTCCGAATATTGTGATTACACGGCTCCTGAACAATTTTAGCACAGCCTCCGATGATTGCCGAGGAGTGTGTGATGTCGCTCCATCCTGTTGAAACCAGGTTTTTGTTGAACATGTGAAAATTGTTCCAAGAAGCTGTACAAAGTGAACTGTGGCTGAGTCAAAATATATTTTTCTTCCAACACTCTTGGTTTTTTGGAAAATATTTTTTTTGCGTCATCCTATATTTTGACGATGATATTCTGAAAACTGCATCGCAATATAGTCTTAGACTCTCGTGGAATAAAAGTCGTATGGTGTCTACAACAAAACGAATTTGGCATACAAAGTACAGTTACTTGAATGTACATTCTCTTGCAAATTATCGTTCTCCTGTTAGCCAATGGTTCGACAAAAGCTGTGATGTAGATGGAATAGATATTGGCTCAGTTGAAGGTCCAGTCTTGGTGCTCACAGTTAACCACTACTTGTTGCAGACATTAGCTACCTTCTGGAAGTGAACGTGAAAGAATTGATATACGTAGCATATGCTGTATCTACTTCAATGCTCTATAGAGGTCTTTAAGAGCAACAAGTTGAAGTATTGGTTTAACAGGTCCAAGATTTTCTTCGAGTCCTCTACTTGACTGCCACTTGCTCAAAGTTTCTTCGGTTTCCTGAAGAGTCTGCCTTTCCTCCAACCCTCAAGCTACACCATGTCGAGTGCTTGTCACGTCTGTCTTTTTGATAATGCAGCGAGTGTAAGACCTACGAGGTGTGGATGCCCGCGAGGTGACGCCTCGGGAATAGATGGCGGCTTTATCGAGGAGGTCATCTCTCAGTAAATGCACGAGTCGTTGAAGTGGAGGTGATGGATGTGACGGACAGGCATGATCCCTCTTGTTTCTTCCAATCATCCCTGTCAGCGTTCCTTTCCTCCGTCAGATTGGGTTCCAGCAGTCATCCCCCACCAGGGAATCTTCCCTTTCAACTGCGCCGTCTCCCATCAGACAAATGGATATTAGCTGGTTAATTTTTAATTCCTGAAATGCAAGGGAGCCCACGTGCTTTCATGGCTGGGAGGAGAGCTAATGGCCCCCCAGATTAGGTATCATGAGCGGATATCTGGGAATGCACCCTGGGGATTGTCATATGCTGGTGTGTCCATTGAACTCCATTAAGAGTCTTGGAGTGAGGCAGAAAACCTCTCAAAGACACAGTCCAACTATTGACCCTTTTGGGAGGCACAATGAAAGTTCTGGGCTGAAAAGATATTGAGTGGATACTGCGAGTAGTTCATTAGGGCGTAGTGGGAGGAAATACAAGATAAGGGTTTGTATCCCATGCAACTGAGCCATTTTCCAACCACAACACGTGTTCGGGTTGCTTTGATTTTTAGTGCTGCAACAGCTTCCTCAAACTTTTACGTGACCGGACGTTTCGTCGAAAGATGTTTGATCCCCGGACGTTTGGTCCCCAGACGTTTGGTCCCCAGACGTTTGGTAGAATGGACGTTTGGTAGAACGGACGTTTGGTCGCCGGGTTCGCTCGCTGTCAAATTATGACAGAGACTTTACTGTTGATATTTTGATATTAGATATTTAGATATTAAACTCACTCTCTCATGATTATAATTTTGAGAGCTGGTTTCAACAGTAACAACCCGGCGCCCAAATGTCCGTTCTACCAAACGTCCGGTCGACCAAACGTCCATTCTACCAAACGTCCGTTCTACCAAACGTCCGGTCTACCAAACGTCCGGTCGACCAAACGTCCGGGGACCAAACGTCTTTCGGCGAAACGTCCGAGTACCAAACTTTTATGTGAAGCAAACCAACTAAATTGCGTATCAGTGCACACAGACAACAATAATGGTTGATTTATATTAAATACAATCATATGGTTGATAAATTATTAGTATAGTAGGAGACTGCGTATTCGTGCACACAGACAACAATAATGGTCAATTTATATTAAATACAATTACATGGTTGATAAATGAGTCATTTCGTTCATTTTGGGTGTTTTTTTTCTTACCGTGTCTGTCACTTTTGAAGAATGATACACTTTAGATCAAGATGACAGGACTACATTCCCTGAAAAATGAATGCAACACAAGGGTCAGGTGTACATGAACTCAATATGTAAATACGTACAAGCATATGAATTACTTATTCTTGTAAGCACAGAAAAAAGAATCGCTGTTTTCAGTATTATTGGTGGCAACGGGTTGTTTTTTTTATTGGATCAGATGTTCCATTAAGGCGAGGACTGCCATGTAAGCAAATGAGTCATGACAGCAGCACAAACCGCCTGATGATGCCCGATCACCAGACCTCACACCGGCGTTATTAACTGGCTGCCTAGCCACCGCCGCTTCCCCCTGACAGTGACACATGCGTTGACTGAATATAACGCCATCATCCATTTCTTCACTCTGTCTCACCTAGAGTAAGCGAGGGAGGAAATTAAATAAGATCTGAGGGAATTGAAGGGGAGGAGGCACCATTTTGAGTTTCCTTGACTTGGAGCAATAGTAGACCTGAGAACGACGTCACAAAATATATTTTCTACAAACTGCTATGTCAACATATTGAAGTACAACAATACAGCATGTCGAGTTCAAATACAGGTAAACCATGGTATATGCTGCATTGTGATAGGGAAACATAACTTAATTTCTATGATTTTGAATGAACTAGGGAACTGAAAAACTGCACACTATTTTCTAAGAATGAATCATCATTTCCATTTTTTTGCCCTGGCTGAAAATTTGTTAGGCAACTGATTGATTTAGAACGACAGATGAGTGATAGATCTGAAGAACTAATTGCGTTTAAAGCTAGCTAAAACCTTTAATCTGGATGGCCAATAATTGACAAACTGACAAATGACCCAATTGATTCCTGGCTTCCATTCTCATTCATCTTTACACCCCATGAGTTACTCCAAGGACGTTTTTATAGCCATGCAATGCTTGACCAAACTTTTCACTTACAGAGATGTGACAGTGGGCCCTGGAATATACAGCATCATGTTCGTAGATAGCCCGATACCATTCGGAGTCAGCCTACCAGGCATAAATCAAAGTGCTGAATAGTGTGTTTACTGTGATGTCACCTCCACACTGTCATCTCAGGTTCTCTTGAGACAATAGAAATGCAGGTACAATACGATGAGCGATGAGGCGCACGTCGTTGGTCAAACAGTACCACCGTCACTGGAGAATACATGCTTTGTCAGCATTGCCTCTTTCACATATCAGGGCTAAGTCCATGTGTACAACCAATAATAAGGTGGGGGGGAAATACACACAGAATTGCCAAATTACAAGACCGGGAAACAGGTGCCATTTTAATCCCTGCCTAACTGTCCCTCCAACAATCTATCCTACTATTCAAAATACTTTGGGTTAAGGACAAACTGAGAGCAATACTTTTTAGGGTCATTGGGAGACTAAGGGGTACATGGGTTGATATCCAACCCCTGACTGCAGCAGATTGGCAGATGGACTGAACCCAACAGATGAACAGCCCCCTCAAATAATGATTTATACTATGTATTTTGATGCTGGGTTATGTTACAAGTAGAAACATGACAAAAATAGGTATACTGTAGATACTTGCTAAGGAGAGGAAAGCCAGGTACGCATAGGGACAACAAGAGACTGGCACAGGGAGAGGACAGACAGATATGTTAAATAAACAGACAGGTATCCTAAAATCACGGCAATGATAAAGTATAAGTATAATGTAGTTAGATAAAGCGTTGACTGACCCAATGAAATAATTAATTCACATATATTGTCGTAATGGGTACTCGGACGTTTCGTCGAAAGACGTTTGGTCCCCGGACGTTTGGTCCCCAGACGTTTGGTAGAACGGACGTTTGGTAGAACGGACGTTTGGTAGACCGGACGTTTGGTAGAACGGACATTTGGTCGCCGGGGTGTTACTGTTGAAACCAGCTCTCAAAATTATAATCATGAGAGAGAGTGAGTTTAATATCTAAATATCTAATATCAAAATATCAACAGTAAACTCTGTCATAATTTGACAGCGAGCGAACCCGGCGACCAAACGTCCGTTCTACCAAGCGTCTGTTCTACCAAACGTCCGGTCGACCAAACGTCTTTTGACGAAACGTCCGGTCACGGTCGTAATGCCAACAAACTACATCTGTACCTTCTTTTTGCTACTGTCATTCCTTCGCTAGGTTCTCCTTATTTTTTTGTAGGCATGGCTTTTATATCTGTTAATACGTTATACGCTCATGCAAACGACCCCATTTTCAACCCATATGAAATTCCATTCGATACAGAGACAGACAGATGGAAATAAAACGATAGGTAGGTGTGCAGGTCAATACTATAGATAATTAGATTCTTCCTTGAATACACGTACACTCCTATTATTGTCAACGTCAGGGTTGTGTTATCAGAACGCCTCTTAAAAAGTGCAGTTCAATGACTTTGTGCTTAGCATGGCATTTTTTTAGGCCGCGTGCCGACTCATGCGGAAGAAGCCCGCTGACAGAATGATGATTCCTAACCTCTTTTTGCTGCTTAGCAAACACAGACAGCACAGCGTGTAAACGGAGGGCTTAGGGATACCCACTTGGGTGGGTGGAAGCAATGAAACGTTGGAATCAAAATGGAGGGGAAAAAAAAGATGGGGTGAGAAGAGATAGAAAGCAGTCATCAAGGCAGTAGTGAGGGAGGATGATGCGGTGAACGGAGGCAAAAGAGCTATTTACCGGCAATGGAGAAGGGCGGGGGTAGAGTAAAATAGGCATTGACAGATACTTGGGGGTTGCGCAGGTGGAAACAGATGGCAGAGGGAGGAAGATCCCGGATGGGTGTGACCCCCGGCTTAGATCGGGTGGTTGTGGTGGAGGGCATTGGACGGGACAAGTACTTCTAAGAGGGTGCGGGGGCATTAACAAAGCGTGAAATTAAAGCTGCCATGCTGCAGCAAAAAGGCCCTGGGCCTTGATTCAAGCCAAGCATCCTCATCAGCCCACTGTAGGAAGGCTGGCCATTGGAAGGCTGCTGAGGAGGTAATAGAGCCTGTCGTATTACTGTAATGATGTGTGGAGAAAGGACGGAGAGAAGGGAGATTATAAACAGGACCTTTAATCACCGCGCCGTGACGACATTTCTCTATCTGCTACATGTCATGCTACCATACAGGTGGGAGTGATGGGAAAGCAGAAACCAATGCTAAATTTGTATTACGGTATGAGGTGTTATGGGGCTTTATACCATGTGGACTGACATTTAAATGGCTTTTTGAGAGGTAGTTTGCCCAGTTCTATATTTTTTAGTTGGTTTAGGGGAAGGGTGTCAGACTCGGGTTGGTTCGCGGGCCGCTTTAATGTTAACTTGATTTCACGTGGGCCGGACCATTTTAGATATAATATTTAGATTTTTTTTTATAAATGGATTAAATGAACTGGGTTAAAGGGCCTGAATATTCAGTTTTTTATAGATCTAAAACAATGTTTATTTTAGCTTTTTTTAAATATATTTTTGGATTTTACAAAATGATTTTTGAACTAAAAACACAGAAAAAATGATTAAAAAAATTACAATTATTTATTTAAAAGGGGGGAAAATCAGGAAATTTAATATACATCTATAATCTTCATTTTAATTTGATCCTAAAACAGAAAGTCGGCACTCATCATTTACTTTCCCGGGCCACACAAAATGATGCAGCGGGCCAGATTTGGCCCCCGGGCCGCCACTTTGACACCTGTGGTTTAGGGTAAAAATTCAGATCCAAATTGGAAAAAAATGTAAATAATGGATGTTTTTATGTGAAGTATTTGACATAATCGTTTAATATCAACTATTGCAACCTTTTTTTATCCCCTTTGGTTTTTTTGTGGCAGACAAAAATAGAGCTTTATCTTTACTCACAGAGATGAACATTTAGGATAATTTTTCTTAAGTAAAAATGATATAATTTTTAGTCGATCTTAAATCTATGATTATAGTCAGTTTTCCACTTACATACCGACCGATTTACAAATCTAGTTTTTCGTTACAAATCTTCAAAATAGAAGTCTTCTATGACCTACTCTCAGAAGTAGCCTATTCTTCTCCAAACAAGGATAGTAGAGACAAATATAGATTATGCAATTGATAGGGCCTTGTAACTGAATAAATCTGGTAAATGGTTTGTGTGTTGCAATGGTAGTGGAAGGAGGGTTTTGTTTCTTTTTGAGTGGCCAAAAAAAAGGTAACAGAATCTTCCTTTGAGTGAAGTCATGGCTTCTCCAGAGAGAGGCAATTGATCAGTGTCAGGGCGACTGCACAAAATGGAAACACCCATCAGTTTCTAAATTCACACATTGAGTATTTCCATTCCTTCGGAGCACCTGGTATCGACTAACACTCCATTTCTAGAGACAAACGGTGGCGTCTCTAATCCTCGCACAACTATTTCCCTTAAAGAGTAATGCGTAACCACCAGATTGGAATTCAAGTCCACTAATGCGGCACTCCCATATAAACAGTTTGGACTGGATGCACATATTCTGGTGGGAGCTGATCAATGTTGAAGTCATTAGGCAACTTATCTCCTCATTAGACCCATCCTCAACAACATTCATCTCTTGCTACAGGCCACGATTTGGACGAGCTAGAGGCAATTTACAGAAGATGTAAAAAATACATAAATAAATAAGTGTTTTTTAATTCAGGTGCATTTTGTATAAAATGTATGATATTTTCCTTCAGATCCAAATTTTTGCCTGGAGCTTCTTTTCCAGTTTCTAATAGGTTATTTAGTTTATAGTAGTTTTCTAGTTAGTACGATACTTTGGTTCAAAAAGAGGCTTGACGTCAAGGCCAGACTTCCCTCTCCCGAGCCACTTAATCTCTTCTACGGGGATCCTGAAGTGTTTCTAGACCAGCCAGGACACAGCGTCTCGTCTCCTTGGCCAATCCTGAGGGGTCCTCCCAGTGTGATGTGCCTTGAACATCTTACTAGGGAGGCGTCCAAATCAGATGCCTGTGCCACTTCATTTTCTTGATGCGAAGGAAAGCCGGCCCTTTATTCTGAGCCGCTCCCAGATGACTGGGCTTCTCGTCCTAACTACTAAGGAAAATATTTTTGGCCTACTGTATCAGGAATCTTGTTCTTTTGGTCAGGGTGCACAGCTCGTGACGTAGATCGAATGGTAAATAGAGAACTTTGTCATTCGGCTCAGGTCCGCAGACTTATGCCGAGTCTGCATCAATACTTGATGCCAAACTGATCGAGTTGTCGATCTTCACTCAATTCTTTCCTCACTCGTGAACAAGACCTGGAATGATTACATTTTAGATTTTGATAGAGTAGAGCACATGTGTCAAAGTGGCGGCCCGGGGGCCAAATCTGGCCCACCGCATCATTTTGTGTGGCCCGGGTAAGTAAATCATGAGTGCCGACTTTCTGTTTTAGGATCAAATTAAAATGAAGAGTATAGATATATATAACATTTCCTGATTTTCCCCCTTTTAAATCAATAATTGTAATTTTTTAATCCATTTTTTTCTGTGTTTTTAGTTCAAAAATCATTTAGTAAAATCTAAAAATATATTTAAAAAAAAAGCTAAAATAAACATTGTTTTAGATCTATAAAAAACTGAATATTCAGGGTTTTTAATCCAGTTCTTTTAATCCATTTATATAAAAAAATCTAAATATTATATCTAAAATGGTCCAGCCCACATGAAATCGAGTCTACGTTAACGCGGCCCACGAACCAACCGAGTCTGACACCCCTGGAGTAGAGATTATTTTAGATTTTGGTTGGTTGGTTTGGTTCTAATCCAAATAATCTGAAAGTTTTGGCGAAGGTTCGTTTGCCATTTGCTCTTGAGCATCCATCATTGCCCACTGAACAGAGACGCTTTGCTTTGGATTTCCCACTCCGAGACACTTGTTGCTAGGTAACCGGAATTTATCAACCGCCGCCTCTAATCTCTTGTATTGCATGTTTTTTACTCTAAAGTTGCCACAAAACACACTCGCAACCGGCAGCAGCGTTTTCCGCAGTTCAGGGCGAAAATTGTTTTGTATTTACTGTAATGGATGCCAGATGTCAGTTTCATACCACAGGCTATGTTGCTGTGATGCATCAATACTTAATCTTGCGTGTCTGTTTGAACGCCTGGCTCCTTGCATATGTCCATGTGTGTATGTGTGTGTATGTGTGTGCGTTTCACACTCCAGTCTATTCATCTGCACAGCAACACAACACAATTATTACTATTTCAAGGGGAAACGTGACTTGAGTTTATCACTTTTTATAGTATTCTTATAGCAACTGCCCGGGATGCTCCTCTGGCTATGATATACAGTTTTGTAGAATGAAGTATGAACTTCTCTGCAGTAGTAGCTAAAGCTATTTTGAAGGTGACCCTACAGTAATATGTTGCCAAGAGCTCCCAGGAAAGTATTTGTCACCGGGGTCTCTAGTGCATGGATGAAAACTGGCTAATTAGATGATCAGTTTACAGTTTCTGGCGTCAGTAGCACCAAAAATACATCATTATCTTCATAATGTTTCACATTAGGCAAATAGACATTCCGATTTTGTCATTGTTGAATTTTGGATATTTGCAGGAGTTTAAAAAAGAAAGTTTTGTTGTGTTTTATCTGTGCTTTATTGTGGAGGATGTGATGCTCGTTTTGAATCAAGGTTGTGTTAGAAAATATGGTTAACTGTAGAATAAAACTGGATTTACAAAATATTACTACTGTATTTTGCTGTTTAATATAACCCCCATTTAATACCCGGGTATATTAAACGGCAGGGGTATATTAAATGGCGCACAAACGGGAAGGTACGATCCACCACACACTCTTTATGCCGTGACGGGGTGCATCAATGTTTTGCAGACGAAACCTACTTACCGGTCAGGTTAAAACTACTTACTGCTGAATAAAGTCTGACTTGGAATTTTAATGAACTTAAGTATCTCTAATTATGCCCCCATGAACACCATACAAATCTTGCCAAAAAAGCTGACTTGCCGTTTAATATACCCGGGTATATTAAATGCCAGGGGTATATTAAATGGCGCAAAAACGTGAGGCTCAAAAAAGCAAAAATCATTTAATATACCCGGGTATATTAAACGGCAAAATATGGTACTACAATATTTTTTTAAATGAAATTACTTTGACTTGTAGTGAGTCATCATCATATTTGGTCCCTTGCCTAATAAAGTATTAATTACTGTATATTTGAAATTACAAAATGAAATATACATATTGTAAACATTTGTAACCTGATTTTTTTCATCTTTTTTAGAAGAATCGTGAAGTTCTACTGCCTTATTTCAATGCATATTCAAACTTTTAGTCTACTGTCAAACATACCATATTTGCTAGATACGATCCCACATTTCGCTGGAATGTTTATTGAATAATGAAAGCTTTTGCAAGCGAAAGCGTCCGCCCCGGATCACCTCGCCACCGTAAAAGATCGTGATCCCTTCCCGTATCTCCGGCCCTGAGTATGCGAGTGGGCGTGGTTGAGTTAGTCGGGGTGGTAAATGACACATTTGCGTTATTATGCGAGAGGAGACCGCCATCACGCTCTAGAGTGCTTGCGTTCCACACTACAGGTTTAATTGTGTTCTCCAGTGGTCGTCAGGTCACCCCTACGTGTGGGGCGGCTGGGGCTTTTGCAATTATTAAGTTATGGAATTAGTCATGTTTTATGCAAGATATGGTTTATTTTTTTCTTGAATTCCATTCTTAGCGTTTTATCTGCTTATCTTTTCTCTTTTTTGAAATAAATAAATGACCGTATCGAACGCAATGTCTTGCGTTATGGCGTTTCGTCTTTGTCACCTTGCGGTTTTGTGAGTGTCAAGTCGAATTGGTGGGCATATAAGACGTACCCTTGATTTAGTCATCATTTTTTCGAGTTACAAATATGGCTTGTATGCGAGAAAATATGGTTCTGTGTACTATATGCTAGCCTGTAGTCACTTGATTGTGTTGGGCCACAATTAACTAAGCATTAGGATATTTAGGGTAGTTTGTATGTGGGAATCGGGTTTAATGCTAGTGAATTGTTAGAAAGATATACTTTTTTTCAGGGGACTGAATTTTCTGGTTCTTGAAATTCCTGGTTATAGTAGAAAAATCACGGATTTAAGGAAACATTATCCTTGTGGTCATATAGTGTACGACCACCTCGAGCATAACTGTTTTTCATCGTGACCGGACGTTTCGTCGAAAGGCATTTGGTCCCCGGACGTTTGGTCGACCAGACGTTTGGTCAACCGGACGTTTGGTCGACCGGACGTTTGGTCGACCGGACGTTTGGTCGACCAGACGTTTGGTAGAACAGACGTTTGGTCGCCGGGTTCACTTGCTGTCAAATTATGATAGAGTTTACTGTTGATATTTTGATATTAGATATTTAGATATTAAACTCTCTCATGATTATAATTTTGAGAGCTGGTTTCAACAGTAACAACCCGGCGACCAAACGTCCATTCTACCAAACGTCCGTTTTTCATATCACAGCTAAGAAGACAACATTCCAGTTACTTACATATTAATATCAATGAAAAATAAAGAGGCTTTAAGCTTTTTGTGACAATTGGCAGAATTCAATATACCTTGAGTTTCATGGACATTATTACCAACATAAAAAGAGGGTGACGTGTTACCTACCTACACGTCAGGAGCCAGACGGACAGTCACGTCAGCCACTTTATTCCTAAAATGACAGAAAGTTAAACAATTTTTTTTCATGTTGATGAAAATCAATAAAACACAGTAATAAAGCTTTTATTTTCTCTCTTTCCAACCCCCGCTTGGTGCCTACAGGAGTGTCTCTCATCTTTGTGCGTCATTTGTATTCGCCTCACAATGGTGCTGTCATAATGAATGCGGAGGGCAATCAATCTTCTCATCCGACACTCCCGACACCGCAAAGGTGATGAGCGAAGTAGAACAACAAAAGTTTCAAATCTGTCTCTAAGTATTGCGAAACAAGGCCTGTCCCATCAGTTCTATTAGAGTTAAACAGCAACACGCTGGTTGTGTTCAGGCGTGACGGGACTCTGCAGTTAATTGCGTGTGATGGAGAAAAGAAGGGATAAGTACATCGTTAAAAGTGAATGAAACATTTGGAGGGCCTGGATATTGATGACCTTCTGACCCGGTGAATTAAGAAAAAAAAAAGCTAATTGTAAATATCCATTGTAATTCTGTACAATTGCCTTATTTGGATGTCTATAGTTTAGATTAGATTAGATGAATCTTTATTCATCACGTATTTGGGAAATTCACTTTGTTGCAGTAGCAAAAAGGTGAAAACAAAGACACAGGAAAATACATTGTAAATAAAATAGGTACCGTATTTTCACGACTATAAGGCACACATAAAAGTCTTAAATTTTCTCCAAAATAGACAGGGCGCTTTATAATCCAGTGCGCTTTATATATGGACCAATACTAAAATTGTTATCACGATAAAATAAAATAAATCAGTCGATAGGGTACACCATCCTCTACAGCTCTCACAACGACGGCAAGCAGCCCCCAACTCTACTATTTTCCCCGTAGAAAAAGTACTGCGCAGTGACTGCTGGGATATATAGTTCTTTTGTCAATACACCCAATGGATTATGGGCTGGACATCGACATCAACACAACTTTACGAAGCATGGAAGGAAGCGTTGGAATAGTTACGCTATCTACTATTTGCGAATGGATTGTGGCCTGGAAATCGACATCAACACAGCTTTACGAAGCATGAAAGAGAGCGTTGGAATAGTTACGCTAGCTACTCGATTGTGTTCCAATTCGGGTGACGATTCTCTGAACCGAATCGTGTTCGTATCATGTGGTATTTTCTTCGTATTGAAATCCAAATCTGCGTCGCTAGATAAATATGTATCGAATTGGCCTAATGCCAAAGATTCCTATAAGTGTCTTTAAGAGGATGACATAATATATTCCCTCCCTCAAAGTTTTTAATCTTTTATAAATCAAACATGTGTTTTTGTTCCTTTTGGGGCCGTTCCGAAAACAAGAAATTCCCCCAGAGTCAAACTCGGATCGGCATCGTAAGCAGAGCAGCTGAAGCCGGTCGACAGAAGCAAGCGTTACGCTGAGTGATGAACACACAAAATACACCGACGGCCTTTTGTCTCTTCGGGGGAATGCTCACTGTAAGGAAATAAGCCCCGCTTGCAACCCCAGGCATTGCAAACGCCCGCTAAGTGACGGAACTAAATAAAGACAAAAGCCACCAGGAGGCTTTGTGATGAGCAGCTGAGTAAACAGTGGGCAGACAGCCCACCACGTAGGGTCACGGGCCGGCCAGACTCGTCTGCGCTGACGTCTGCCTCCAAATATGCCGCCGTCGCGCAATTTATAGCATGCGATGTGCTTGACCTTTAATTAAAAAATACCCAACACGAGCACATCTATAATAACTGGAGCACGTAATTGTTGTTAATTGCTGTAGACACCTGACCTCTCTGTTCCAAATAAAGGTTGCTTATTAGAGTGGCTTTTTGAAAACACACCCGAGACCCTTTGATACCTTGAATTAGGGCCTTTTTCTTGGGGTCTCCGTCTTAATTAATTTTTAACTCAGAGCTGACTAAAATGAAAGTATTGCATCTTGGGACTGATGAATTGTGCCACATTTTTTGTTTAGGATGCTCTATACTGGCCCCTATTGGCTTGGAGACTATTGGCTGTTTGAATAAAACTTGAATAAGTTTTCTAAAACATTTTTTTCCCCATACAAAAGTTGTTATACAGCGTACACAATTTGAAATGATCAAAAAATTTATAACATATGGGTTTAAGATGCTCTATACTGGCCCCTATTGGCTTGGAGACGACTGGCGGTTTGAATAAAACGAGAAAATGTTTTTTTAAACATTTCTTTTCCCGTACCAAAGTTGTTATACAGCGTACACAATTTGAAATGATCAAAAAATGTATAAAATGCGGGTTTAAGATGCTCTATACTGGCCCCTATTGGCTTGGAGACTATTGGCGGTTTGAATAAAACAAGAATATGTTTTTTTTTTTAACATTTCTTTTCCCGTACCAAAGTTGTTATACAGCGTACACAATTTGAAATGATCAAAAAATGTATAAAATGCGGGTTTAAGATGCTCTATACTGGCCCCTATTGGCTTGGAGACTATTGGCTGTTTGAATAAAACAAGAATACATTTTTTTTAACATTTCTTTTCCCGTACAAAAGTTGTTATACAGCGTACACAATTTGAAATGATAAAAAATGTATAAAATACGGGGTTAAGATGCTCTATACTGGCCCCTATTGGCTTGGAGAATATTGGCTGTTTGAATAAAACTAGAATACGTTTTTTTAACATTTCTTTTCCCGTACAAAAGTTGTTATACAGCGTACACAATTTAAAATGATAAAAAATGTATAAAATACGGGGTTAAGATGCTCTATACTGGCCCCTATTGGCTTGGAGAATATTGGCTGTTTGAATAAAACTAGAATACGTTTTTTTAAGCATTTTTTCCCGCACAAAAGTTGTTATACAGCGTACACAATTTGAAATGATAAAAAAATGTATAAAATACGGCTTCAAGATGCTCTATACTGGCCCCTTTTTTCCCGTACAAAAAGCGTACACAATTTGTAATGATGAAAAAATTGTATAAAATACGGGAAAAATGTATGTTATATTTCTCAGCATGTCATTTATGGAGTACGCTGTGCTGGGGAAACCAAAAAAAACAAATTAAAGTTTGGAATCTTATTTTGTAAGTGGAGGAAGCTACATGCTCCAGAGATGCAGGAACCAATAACGTTGGAAAAAGTGGGCCACGGGCTCCCGAGTCATGGAATGAGTGTAAGAGGCTTGAGGAGATCCTATTAAACGCGCCTCAGTGACACCTGCTCCTTTCGGCTCTGCTGACCTGTATCTTTGTCACACAATTCTTCCTTTGACATTTTCACTTGAAATTGAAGAGGAAGAGAGGCTTTCATCATAAAAATGACACCAAATACCTATATAGATGTGCCATTGTGTCAAGTTGAGCCAGGAGAGTCACTATTAGCTATATAGCCTTTTATAGAATTCAATGTTTGGATTAACCTTTAAAAAATATCCTTTGTAAATTTCATTTTCTCTAACATATTTGTATAGATTAGACACCATTGTCTAATCTATACAAATATGGTAGAGAAAATGAAATTTACAAAGGATATTTTTTAAAGTAAAGATAAGTGATAACTTTTTATACTGATAAAGAGAATCAAAAAGGCGTATTTTTGGCTGTAAATTGTCTGATGTTTACAAGAGCATATTTTAAGCGGGATAGAATGAAATAGTTTCTTAAGTTTCCAATTCTTGGGGAAAAAAGAAAACATTTTGGGTTCATTTACTGACTTTATGAGTTTTTAACATGTAAGCTTCCTTGAAGTCACTGAAAAGTTGATATGAAAAATAGGAAGTTGGTATAAAGCTTTGACTTTTCTTTTTACACAAAAGCTCACAAAACACGAGGCTCGCTGAACTTGGTTTTCTTTGATTCTGAAAAGTATGAATCAAACGTAACAAACACTTCCCAAAACCAAGTACATAAATCATCTTTGACACGTACAAAAATGTTTGCCAGCCTTATTAAATATTCTGAAATTTTCGGTTCTTGGGGCGTTGTTTTTTTTATGCCTTTTATCTTTAGAAAAAAATTGGGTCACATTGAAGAAAGACTAAAAATCATCTAAACTCTTTGCAAAACATGTTTTAACGATTTAGTTTTGCCGTTTCAAAAAGATATTTTATAGCTGTTTCATTAAAGCATCTCAATCAAAAACCACAGAACAGCTTCCCTAAAGATATTTTGCCAATGTTTCCAATAACACTTTAGGATTATTTAACTTTCTAATAACTCTTTGATCGTTACAAACACATTAAGCAAACACACTGTTTACAGTTTGTATTGTCGTTATGTAAACATTTAAGACAAACTGTGCATGAAATTTAAGTATGTTTTGAAATATTGCACAATATAGCTTTTAGTGGTATTAATGATGAACTTATTTTGAATGAAACCAGCAAAGAAATGCTAATTTTCTATATTATCATTTATGTATACAGTAATCCCTCGAATACGGGCAATGGACCCATGGTCCAAGAAGACAAAGGACTTGGAGTAAAACTCCCATTAACCTGTTTTGGGGGATTTATATCAAGCGGAGAGATAAGTATAGTATTTAAAGTATTTACATTTATAGGTACTCGGACGTTTGGTCGCCGGACTTTTGGTCGCCGGACGTTTGGTTGGCCGGAAGGTTATTGATAATTACCATTTAAAACTGTTGCTCAAATTCCCTAAATACAAACTGAGTTATTATTTAGTCATACTTAATGCCCTAGTAATTATTAGGCTAAAGAAAAGCTCCAAATTTCCCAGACTTTTATTGTGTTTTGTTGGAGAACTTGTTAAGACCCTGACTGATGTAGCTTCTTAAAGGGACAATGCATGTACATACAAACTCTTATACACTCACACGTCGGCTCAGTGAAACTGCTCAGTGCCATTGTTGGCTTTGATTGATGCGTAGACCATGTTGTTTTACCTTGTTTTGTCGCCGGACGTTTGGTCACGGGTTGTTTGGGTCCGGGCGACCAAACGTCAGGTCACGACATTTATATATATAAAGATTATATTTAGATATTAATACATTACAGTCGTTTGATATGCTTATAGCTGTAATATTTAATAAATATACACTTTTTTGATCATTGTACTTGTGTATCTGTATTTCTGTATAGGCGCGAAAACATGTATTGTGGTAGTAATAATGGGCGTGATCCTACTTTGCGTTTTTTCGTTTATCGCGGATATGTCTGGTCTACATTAACCGCGATATTCGAGGGATTACTGTAATTCTTTTGTAAAGCCACCATATATGTCTTTGTTCCCATTATAGAAAATTCCGTGGTTTCATCAAAGCTACTGTAACAGATTCTGCAAACATTTTGAAGGCTACGGAGCTTTCAATTTAACCACACGTTTTTGTCGACATAGGAACAATCAGTAGAAACAACATTGCAATAACGCCTTGAAGGCAGAAAATCTCATCTCAACCCAGCGTGAACCAGCCAACATTTTTTTTCTACCCGGCAACCTCCATATCAACCAATATCGCTCCGCCACTGGATGATTTCTTGAGCTGTGCTAATTCTTTGTGTTAGCCCTTTCTTCCCAGAGGGCACTGGCTTTTGTGCACATCATCACAGGAGGCTGTTTACTCTGCAAACTGGCTGATGAAAATAGCGGGAGGAGTCGAGTAGGCTTCCTCCAATCGGGGCGTGAGGGCTGGGGATAGCGTTGATGCTCCGAAAAACGAAGCGGTGCGGAACAAATAGGACTGAGAGGCTCAATGTCATCGGAGTCTAACGTAATTCAGCCAATGGCGTATTGATCTTCGGGTTAATGAAGACAAAGCACTTTTGAATGGTTAATTCTGAACGGCGAGAGCGTAAATTACGGTTTGTCCAATGATCCATCATTTGCAAAACAGTTTGTGCATTTCTCCAAACAATTAAGTGCACGTCGCAAAACTCAATGGATTGCTTGCAAAATTGAGTTCCTTATTCCATCTCTCAAAATTAAATTCCTGCGTCAATGAAAATGTCAGCGCTATCAGAAGGACGTGTCCTTGCGCCGTGTTCGGAAGAGAGTCTTATTGCCTCGTCTTGTTGTCAATACAACAGTGCGTTCTATGCAACTAAAAAAAGGAGCAATTGCGTTTTTTTTAAATGCACACAAGTGACAATGTTATGAAGATTAAACGATGGCACGAAGTCAACTACTGCATTCAATAGCATTTTAGAAATGTGGATGCTTCTAAAATGGAATAGAATTAGTACTACAAAACCAAATGGACCTGATGTTAGTAGGAAAAGATTGTTTATATGGCAATAAGTAAAAATGACTCATTTTACGGGCAAAATTTCTCCTCTGGATGTGTTTAAACCAGGGGTGTCAGACTCGGGTTGGTTCGCGGGCCGCTTTAACGTCAACTTGATTTCACGATATAATATTTAGATTTTGTTTTATAAATGGATTAAAAGAACTGGATTAAAAGCCCTGAATATTCAGTTTTTTATAGATCTAAAACAATGTTTATTTTAGCTTTTTTTAATATATTTTTAGATTTTCCAAAATGATTTTTGAACTAAAAACACAGGAAAATGGATTAAAAAATTACAATTATTGATTTAAAAGGGGGAAAATCAGAAAAATTAATATACATCTATACTCTTCATTTTAATTTGATCCTAAAACAGAAAGTCGGCACTGATGATTTACTTTCCCGGGCCACACAAAATGATGCGGCGGGCCAGATTTGGCCCCCAGGCCACCACTTTGACACATGTGGTTTAAACCATTGAAGTCTGCTCCCCTTTGTCTCATTACATCTCACCTTTGCCCTTCCACTGATGAAATTATTTTCTATCCGCTGCAACATCTTCATTCCCACCAACTCGGCTTCCTGACTTCTTTTTAACGGCGCCGTTTTTAATCCGTAAATCACTACTGTCGATGCATTTTACTCTTGAAGAGACACCTTATTTTTTCTTATCCATGGATTTGAAAACAAACAATTGAATTATAGCTCCAGATATTTCCATTAACTTGACCCCCCAAAAATTGATGGAACTGCTGAACATCCATGTATTTCAGTGGCTCTTTCCACGAAAATGTAAAAAAAAATGGAACGTCCAGTCCGGAGGCATGCGTGCCTCCTTGTGGACCACACACACATACACACACACACACACACACACACACACACACACACACACACAAACAAACGTCCACATTGCAGCACATGGCTGGTGTCGGCGGCTGACAAGTGGCCAGCAAGGAATGTGTCACACTGCCTCCAGCCTTAGCGTGGTTGGGGAGACGTAGATGAATGGCGACAATTCCGTGGCCGCCGCTTTCAGATGGGATTGTCCCCACAGCTCCTTCCCTTCTCTTGGTCGGGAGAGGGCTAAGGGGGAAGGCCACCACCCTCAAAAGATCACAAATCTTGGCCGTTGCGGAGTAAACAGACACATTGGTCTGCTGTGGATTGATTTTCCAACATTTTGCAATGTTGTTTTTGTGTGCCGCTAACTGAGCCTAGCACTAGATGTCTTGGAGTTATAGAAGATTGCACAAGATAAGCAAATATACAGATATCCAAGATATTTGAGTATTTGGCAAAACCGTGTGCGGTCGATTGGTCGCCGGTCTTTTAGTCGGCATCTTTTGGTCGCGGTCTTTTGGTCGCCCGGACCGCGACAACGGGCGACCAAAAGACCGGCGACCAAAAGACCGGCGACCAAAAGACCAACGACTAAAAGACCGGCGACAAAACAAGGTAAAACAACACGGTCTACGCATCAATAAAAGCCAACAATGGCTATGAGCAGTTTCACTGAGCCGACGTGTGAGTGTAGAAGAGTTTGTATGTACATGCGTTGTCCCTTTAAGAAGCTATGTCAGTCAGGGTCTTAACGAGTTCCCCAACAAAAAACAATAAAAGTCCGGGAAATGTGGAGCTTTTCTTTAGCCTAATAATTAATAGGGCATTAAGTATGACTAAATAGTAATTTGCAGTTTGTATTTAGGGAATTTGAGCAACGATTTAAATGGTAATTATCACTTACCTTCCGGGCGACCAAAAGATCGGCGCCCAAAAGACTGGCGGCCAATCGACCGTGTACCGGCAAAACAGGCTAACCTTGAGAAGTAAATGGATAATTTTTCCAAGAATTTTCAGCAACAATGTAGTCCTTAGAAAAGTTAATTTATAAACATTAAACACCATTTGAAGTCTTCAAAAAATTTAACAGGGATGACATAAAATGCAATTTCAAATTCAATTACCTTACAGATATTTTTTGAAGACTTCCAAAGAAAAATTTCCAAGACAGTTTGAAGTTTTCAATTCAATTTTGTAAGACTGAAACAAATATACATGTTTAAAAGCTTTCCTCAAAAGAAGCTCACAATTAATGATCTTTTTTCAGTTAAGTCCAAGCAATGTAACACATTTTTTCATGAACATACCAACCATTTTGTTAACCTCAAAGACATTTAGAGGCACGATAACGAGCAAGATGAAGGCGTTTCTCTCCAATATCACCATGTAAATATTTGCGAAATATATATATATATATATACAATATACTTACAATGACTGTATTCATGAAAATGATTACTGATTAAGTCAATGTTCCCTGTTGGAGAAGTTCTATTTACAGTCATTTGCAAGTCTGTGCACTTTGTGCATTTTACGATCTCTCAAATATTATGACTTGTTCTACACGCATCATATTAATAATTCAGCCTGAATATAGCTAATCAGTTCATTACGAGGCAGGAGCTGAGCAGATGCAAGAAGCTTACAGCACATGCATTATTAAATAAGACTCCTCGATGAACTTTTGTCGCTTGTGTTCCCAACATTGATGGATTTTCTCGAGGTGGGATTGGATATCGCTGAGGTTGGGCTAATTTAATTAAAGGAGTGTATTCGTTGTCGTAAACATGGATTGGAGTGTTTGTTACACCTAGTATGTGTTTTTGTTTACATCTTAAACAATGTAGTCTTACAAAGTGAAACTAACATTCATGTGGTTGGTGATTTTAGTCTTCTAGAAATCTTTTTGTCAACATCAAAGACAATTCAAGTCATCAAAGAGCGAACATGTATGTGTTTTTGTTAACATCTTAAACAATTCAGTCTTGCAAAGCAAAACTAACATTCATATAATTGGTGATTTTAGTCTTCTAAAAATATTTTTTGTCAACATCAAAGACAATGCAAATCGTCAAAGACCGAACAATGTATGTTTTTGTTAACATCTTAAACAATTTAGTCTTTCAAAGCAAAACTAACATTCATATAATTGGTGATTTTAGCCTTCTAAAAATCTTTTTGTCAACGTCAAAGACAATTCAAGTCATCAAAGACCGAACATTGTATGTGTTTTTGTTAACACCTTAAACAATTTAGTCTTACAAAGCAAAGCTAACATTCATATAATTGGTGATTTTAGTCTTCTAAAAATCTTTTTGTCAACATCAAAGACAATTCAAGTCGTCAAAGACCGAACATTGTATGTGTTTTGTTAACATCTTAAACAATTTAGTCTTACTAATATTCATATAATTGGGGATTTTAGTCTTCTAAAAATATTTTTTGTCAACATCAAAGACAATTCAAGTCATCAAAGACCGAACATTGTATGAGTTTTTGTTAACATCTTAAACAATTTAGCCTTAAAAAGCAAAATTAACATTCATATAATTGGTGATTTTAGCCTTCTAAAAATATTTTTGTCAACATCAAAGACAATTCAAGTCGTCAAAGACGGAATATCGGAATACTTAAGCCATTAATACAATAAATATAGATTTTGCAATCTAGAAAGGCATTTTAACTGATTTCCGGAAAATGTCAGGCAAATTGCAAATGCCCCAAAAAACATTGATAACAAAAACACTGACAAAAATGTAACTAAGGCTCAAAAGCAGGTGTATAGATTTAAATACTGCAATATTTATATACTGAATGCTTGGTAGGGCTCAGTTAAGAACCTCAGTGGGAACCACAAGTGGCAACCTCCGGAGAGCTTTTCGGAGTGCTAAATGCTCCCGATAGAAGTGGGCGTGGAGAAAAAAAAACAGGTGTTTGCATAATAAGTAATAGTAATAAAATTCCAAATCTACCCTTTGCAGAAAGAATTAACTTCCTAATGAAGCTTTTGCATTTAAAAATGTTCAACCAGGACCTACTCTTGTTTTGATTTATATGCATGAGACACTTTAAAATACTGAAAAATTAATTCAGTGTCTTTAAATCAATATAATTTTAACTGTGACATCCACAGATCTTGAGTGGTGAGGCACTTTAATCCTTTTTGGAGTTTGTTATGAAAATTATATATTTTTTAATAAGATTCAATTTTAATTTTGATTCAAATGGAACGGACACAAGTTTGTGGACACGTAAAAAATGACAACAACTTTCAGTGTTTGTAACATTGACGTTAGTAGAAAGATTTTAAAAAATCAACTTTTTAGGAAACAATATAAACTGTTTTTGTAACAATTTATCTTTCAATGAACATCGCATGCAATGACGGGCTGGCAAACCCTCGTGAGGATAAGCACTACGGAAAAATGGACGAGCCTGATAGGGTTGGTAAAAGTTATCCGATTTTTTGTAACCAAATCCAATTGATTTGCCATTTCTGAATGTAAGCGAAGCAACTTTTCTGACTGCTTCAACTTTTTCGTCGATATGAAAATGTTGGCTAGGCTGAGCAAATTCTCCGAGCTCACTTAGCCCACGCTTTTCCTTTCTCCTCAATCTGTGCTCATGTTACCACCTGTTTCCTTCTAACTTCATATTTTATTCACTGCTCGCGTCACTCATTAATCGCAGTTCACCTTTGAAGTCTGATCTTTCCGCTTTATAAGGCAAAAAAACGATGTCTTTTGTGCATTTAAATAAAGTGTTTAGGGGGCAAACTTGAGGAAAAAAGACTTTTTGAAATTGCCTAAAGAGACCTCCGCCCACATATCCATGACTCTTTTCCAACTGTTGTTTTTGTGCTTTAGCACATAAAAAATTGTTTAAAAAACCCAAACAAATATATTTACAGTACATTGAAACACAGCTTGTCAACTAAAGGGCACCATAACGCCAAACCCTCAAATTCAGCTCAAACAAAAATGAAAAGGGTGTTATTTCTCAGAAAAATGTGCATCAAATGTAAAGTTAAAGGGTGTCGTGGGTGGGTAGGTGAGAAAGGGAAGGGAAGAAAGGACCCCAATTCTGCTTTTTAAGGTCTTATAGAGAATTAATTTAACAAAGTTTACTTTAAGCGTCATACTTTGTTCATCCGAACAATAATAACTACCATAAATTTGACTGGTTTTCAATCTGTCTTTTTTTTTTTTGTAGTTGGGACTATATGTATATATATATATGGGTGAGAATACAGACACAGAAAAAGACATTTTAGACATAAATAAATAAATAAGCCTGTTATATATATATATATATATATATATATATATATATATATATATATATATATATGACAGGCTTATTTATTTATTAACTTGCTTATTAGCTATATTTATTTATTTATGTCTAAAATGTCTTTTTCTGTGTCTGTATTCTCACCCTCCTGCTACTGTGACAATGAAATTTCCCAAATACGGGATGAATAAAGTTATCCAATCCAATTATTTGACCCATCTTGAATTGTGTAGTATTTCAATTAAAAAAAAAACAATGAGACACTTTTGCCCATAAAGAAAACAAATCACTTTTTTAAAAACATGCTTACAATTGACCTTATTTTTCTCCAGTTAGACAGCGTTTCACTGCACGTGTTTTACCGAGACCTCTGCATGTGAGGCAAGAGATTCAGTGTTGGTTGGCATCACATTGGGTATTTCTTGCTTGCTGTTTGTGATGAAGACAAAGCTCGCGGGAGCTCTGATGCAGCCGCGAGCGTCTGCAAACAATCGACATCGATCGGTGCAGGACTGCGTGCAGTGCACGCCGTTGCGGCACTCAAGCCCTGTATTAAATCCAGACGCATACAGACTTCACTTGTATGTGCGTGAGCTTGTTCGTGCAACTATTCTGAAAGTAAATAGCTTTTGCACAGCTTGCCTTGTGGATCTTTACTTGACAATGAATCGCTTCAGACTGTCCTTGTGTGATCTGTATCAATTCTAAGCTTATATAAATTTCACTTCGATCAATTTTACTAAATTTGTTTTTTAAAATTCGTCATCAGCCATGTGGCAGCAACGTTCTACCTAGTTAAGTATTTTATGAAATATCCTTATTAAATCTGTCAAAACCAGTGGCGGGCTGTCAGGGCCTTCTCTGCTGGCCTAAGAAATATCTGAACCATATATTATATTTTGTCCATCAATACTTATTAAATAATTCCAAATTTTCTGTTAGCTTCCTTTCGTTGCTTTTCCCCCTGGTTGTACTGCTTCCAGATGTGTGTTTTCATATTGAAGCATTTTACCAATCACATTTCAGCCATTATTTGTTACCAGGGTCAGAAATCTTCCTCAAGGCCTTCACAATCAGTTCTGCAGGCTCTGCTGCATTAAACAAGCGTCGATAAGACTGTTGCCTGAACCAATCAGAATTCGATTTGGTGACACCAGGCCTTCTCACAGGCGTAGGGATACGTCATCGCTTTCACTTTTAGCTAGTGATAGAGTAGGTGGGCCAAAGCCAGAGTGAGCCAGACAGAGTGAGCAAATTCAACCCACAATGGCCGACGTAGGAAAACAAATGGATTTGGTTGCAGATTTGCTGGCAAAGCCATTTTCAAGACAGCCTTTTCAAGAAAAAAAAGATGGACATCATTAAGAAAGGTCAGACACCTCCAAAGCAAGAAAGTCTGTCGCAACCGGGAACGAACATTTTCAGCACTAAATCGAATAAAAACGTATGCCAGAAATATGACAGAACAGGCTCGACTTTCAGCATTAGCTTCGATGGCGATAGAAAAGAAGGAGGAAAGAAAGGAGGATGGATATTGTGTAGTTAAAAATGATTTTTGGTGAGTAAAGTATGGCTATATTCCTAAATAATATTTCAATTGTATGAGGTTATTATTGATGATGTTTTATGTGTCGCAGCTGTAGCTGCAGTAGAGGTTTTATAGCCATAAAATAGTTTTTGAGGGTTGGATTGATTCGTTGAAGGCGCTACGAGAAAATGCACGGACCACCACTGGTCAAAACACACACGGCATTGAAGGGTTCTTCCGTAATAACGTCAACCATTGCAATAAATCATCGTAACAAACAGTGGATTTACATTGACGTCTAACAACTCTGTTGTGTCACCAATTAATAGAAATTAGAAGAATCAAAAAGCAAAAAAATAATAATGAGAAAGCAAAGATTGTTTGGCTCCACCCAAATATAAAGGAATAATGCATAAATTAGCCAAAGGATTCAAATGGAGAGAAAAAAGTAGCGGTTCATAATCTGAAAAAGACATTACTAAAAATGACATTACTCACATGAGAAGTAAAGGTATCATTACCTCATGGTGGTTTGTTTTGTGACTAAATGTGATGTCAGGCTGACGCGAGATCGGCCAGGTCAGCATCTGTTTTTTCCATGGCCAGTCTGGGTTTTTGTGTTTGTTTCTATGGAAACACGCCGCTCACCTCTGTGGAGAAGAAACAAAAGTCATGGACAAAAGGGGGGGTTAGGGGCTATAACCAGTAAAGTTTGCTACACCTAGAGGAAGAATTAAACTCACTAATGATGGTTTCAGGAGAGACCCCTAGGCTTTACTTCCTCCATCATCCAGCTTAGTGCTGGATTTAGTGTCTGTTAGTTGCCAATGAATGGTGAAACATTTCTAATTTGCTTTCACCAAACATTTGTCTTGCTGAAACTACTGTAAATTGAAGGCTGTTGTAGGGTTTTCACGTTTTTTTTGTGCTATTATAGAACTGATTTGTCTTGGTTTTTTTTGTTGGAAAATGTAGAAACAATAACTGAGAACAGGCTGAGAATTGTTTAAGTTTTCACGGACACCAGATACACGGCATTTGTGTTTTAATGAAACGCTGAAATATTGTTTTTTGTCTGATCTCTGTCCTAAGACATGACCTTGTTTGAAGTGATGTTCAATATTTGGTTTAAAAACATTTCTGATTTCCAACCGAATGGCGTAATGTCATCTTCACGTTTCAACCCTGACAGATAAGCACACTGCCTACAAGAAAGTCCTCTGATTGGTCTCCGACGGTACTCGGGCGTTTGGTCGCCGGACGTTTGGTCGCCGGACGTTTGGTCGCCGGACGTTTGGTCGCCGGACGTTTGGTCGCCGGACGTTTGGTCGCCGGACGTTTAGTCGCCCGGACGTTTGGTCGCCGGACGTTTGGTCGCCGGACGTTTGACAACATGACAGAGTTTACTGTTGAAACCAGCTCTCAAAATTATATTCATGAGAGAGAGAGTTTAATATCTAAATATCTAGTGTTGAAACCAGCTCTCAAAATTATATTCACCCGGGCGACCAAACGTCCGGGCGACCAAACGTCCGGTCACGGTCTTCGACAGGCTTGGTCCGCCATGTGGCTGGGTGGGAAAGGGTGTCGTGGATCAATGGAATTTCTGTCATAAAACTCGGACCAATTTAGTTCCAAAGTTGAAATGAAAAGAATCCATGAGATGGAGGAGGCGAGATGTTTGGCTTGAAATAAGAGGAGGAACAGTAATTAGACGGATGTTAAATGCTGGCAACGGACTGCGAGATGGCGAGGAGGCACTTGCTGAGCTTTTGGCAAAAGCTTCTGACTTGGACGTGCGTGCCGACTTTATTAGAGGCTCGCTCTGTCACTTTTTAGCTCTTAAATCCTGATACAGAAACTTGCTGGCACTGATTGAATATTAAGGAACTGTTAACAGTCAGTTGTTAAAGTTGAAATATGCAGGGGGGAAATAAGTTGGAGTAAGCACTAAAGGCCAAACAATCTGCAATATAAAGTGTTTCAATTAGGGTTTACAACTTCCTGTATGGTTATTACTTTTCTTTAAATTGTGCTCCATTGCTTACTTAGTCAGTTTGTAGGGTTTGCAATTTAGACTTTTTAGTTGAGGTGAGGTCTTATTACAGTGGATTGTATCTTTTTGTGATGTTTATTTCAACTGTATTGCATACCTGTCAACCTCGGCCAATTGGTCCCCTTATTAATGATTGCCTTTCCCCTTATTAACTCTACCTCTACCTACTGAGGAGTCTACGGTCCTTTGGATTGTGCAGGACACTGCTGAGGACTTTCTACGACACTGTGGTGGCATCTACAGTGTTTTATGCAGTGGTCTGTTGGGGATGCGGGAGCACGGAGAGGGACAGGAACAGGCTGAATAAGCTGGTCAGGAGGGCCTGCTCTGTTCTGGGCTGTCCTTTGGACTCTGTGGAGGAAGTGGGAGAGTGGAGGATGCTGACCAGGATGATGTCCATCAGCACATATTTACTCACATAGGGCGCACTTAAAACATTTTCCCCAAAGTGGACGGGGTGCCCAATCATTCGGTGCGACTTTTGTATGCACTAAATTCAAGATTCTGTAGATGTCGCTGTATGACGCTGACAGCTTGACTGTCCGGGTACATTGCTTGCTGACACGCTATATCTATACAGTGAAAAGGGTGGGCGTGACTGATACGCATGCACATATCCTTCTCAATGACAACTTTAGCAATCGACGATGACGTTTTCATCTGCTACCAGTGACCGAGATGATCCGGATTAGACCCGAAATGAGGAAGAGAAGATTGGTTTTACAAAAAAGTACTGTTTTTAAAACATTTTTTCCCAGTACAAAAGTTGTTATACGGCATACACAATTTGAAATGATAAAAAACATAGAAAATACGGGAAAAAACATATACATAAGTTGACAGGTATTGTGAAATACACCCATAAATAATGTGTCACAATCATGTTGCTTAGCATCTATGTTGCCCCATGTTTTTAAGCGCGGCTGAGGATAAAAAATAAATAAATAAAAAAGTTACACGTGCCAGTTGAATGACGTTCCAGGATTTGATGAATCAATCTAGTCTCCACTAAGGCTCATAGAAGGACCCCGTGTACTCAGGCGTAAATGTTGAGAGTATTTCCTTGCCAGTGTAGAATATGCCACTTATGTTTTGGAATTTGTTTTGCTCAAAATAAGGGTCGTATGCTTGTGCTGACAAAATAAAGCACACCAGTAGCAGAATGTGAAGAATGTTAAAGACTTTTCTCTCTTCAGGGACTTCATTCTATGCTTTTTTTTTTCTTTTGGACTTCTTTGGAACAGCAGAGTTCTTCAAGGTTCTTTATTATCAGCTTGTATATGAAATTCACTCAAACCAGAAGTTCCTTTACTATCCTACCTCAATGTGCTGTATTTCTGTACATTATAATTCAGGCTCTTTACTAGTTGAAGGTCCTTGGGCGCAATCATTGCATTCTCATGCGGAATATACAATAATACACTAGCGATTTGGTCCAAGGAACACGTGTTCCCGAAGAACACTCAAAGTTGGCCTCGGGTGCCATAACAATGGACAAAGTCGTTTAAGGAGAGCCACTGAGCTGACCATCTGGACTCTCTAGCTCTATCCTCTGTGATACTCTCTACCAAGATCCTTCCCGGTTTGCTTTGGCACTGTTGCGGTACTCCAGTTTTTTTTTTTTGTTTGCCTTCTGGCATGGGAATTTCATTCTTTCCCTTCGCCAGATGAGATCCTAAGAAGCCTGTTATTTTCAGAGATGCTGAGAAAGCGGCCTGGAACCTGCAGTTTCCACATTAGGAAATTGGAATTCTTCCGCCCTGACCCACATCTGAACGTATGCAAACAGGAAAATTGTCTTTGACACCAGAGTAAATGAAACGGAATGTTCCTATGCATTTGGGATTGTGAACACTCTCTATCGAAAGGTTAGAAGCGCCTCAAAACCAGTCTTGTTTTCCCCCGTTTTCCATCAGGAACTGAGGGCATCATCGACCCGTTAATATTCTTTGGCGGCGACGTGAACGTTTAGTCCAATCTCTGTTTTATTCAGTAAACCTACACCTGAAATAGCCTTTGTCCAGATTACAGAGAAACACAATACTTGATGTAATTGGGACTTAAAGCAGAAATGAGTTAGGAATTGCTACGAAATCATGCTACATGACTAAAAATCAAAAGTAAAAGTGCCATGATGATTAGAACTACTGTGCCAGCCAATGACAAATTTCAATGGGATTTCAAGTAATTTACCTTGACGACCCAGTCTGGTCCGTAGATAAGACTCCTGTGCTGCAGTGAATGTAGGAAACTATTAAAGTTTCCGCTCACGCGTGCACAGTCAATATTTAAACGCTGCCAGCAGAGGAAGGCAACACAACAAACCCAATGTTTTGTTCAGAGAGAATGATTATTTAGATCACTAATATTTATCTTTAGGGGAAGAATTACACAGAGACATACACCCAATAATGTGATACTCGTGCACTTAATTTTGATTTGGTCAAAGAATATTTTTGAATGGAAATGAATTGAAATGGTCATTGCGTGGATACTGTTGATAAATAAACTAAACACGTTACAATGTAAATATATCCTTCATTACCAATGGCCGATTAACTGACCAGCTACTCAAAATATGCCCAAAATGGTCTTTCTGTTATCACAAAAAAGGAGTCTAGCCATCATTCGATCTGTCGTCTAGACTTTGCTGTCTTATAGCCAGCCTTCCTTTATTTTTATCCTTTAAGTTATGTATTTTCACAACCTAATCCAACCCGCAGGCACTCCCCGTCCAATACGAGTTTGCACCAGTATATCTTTTAATACTGCTTCTTTCGAGGAAGACAAATATTTTCACTTCCCAGCACAGTTCAGAAGAGTAAGCATCTTCTACTCCCTTTGACATCTATGAAAAAGGATATCATCATGGTTTGCCAACGTATTGTACTGTCAACACAGATTTTGCAAAGGGCTGAAGGAGGAGGACCATCCGTTTCCACGGGTGATTCTAGGGGTTAATGTCCACTTCCAAAGTATGTGCCAAGACATACTGGGCGGCGATCAGGTGTGAGTGTGGGTTGTGACCTGCTCGCTGGGTCTATTAAGAGGAGGGCTGGGGGGGGTCTGGTCTACATGGATCCTACGTACCTCCTCTGGCAACATCAATTACTCGCCTATAGCTGCCATTGCTGTAGGGGTAATTTGCTCTACTATAGAGTTCCAATTCCCGGGCTGGTCGCTCACTATTTCTCCCAATGTCTCCATGTTGCGTTTGCCATTATAGCTTTTATAGCCATGTGGAGAGTGAAGAACAGGGCCGGTAATCAGCCGTGAGCTATTGATGGACAGGCAGCAACACAACACACATGATGCTTTTTTGTTGTTGTTGTTGTTGTTTCTCCCATGAATTAATTTTGTCCATCAATACAGACATTTTCTGTAGCACTTATCCTAAATTGAGTGGCTGGAGAATAAGTTTAGACATCATCTTGGTAGTCCATATCATACATAACGGAGTCAAAAGCAGTGGCGGTCCGTGCATTTTCTCGTAGCGCCTTCAATGGGTAAAATCCACTTCCTAGCAGCATTTAATGATTAAATACAAATACTGGAGCTTTTCAGACATTACAACCGGACCGGGGGGTGATTTTCCCGGGAAAAGACAGCGATGGACGTCAATGGCAAAATGGCAAAAATTGCACTAAAATGGGGTAAAATCCACTTCCTAACAGCATTTAGTGATTAAATACAAACACTGGAGCTTAAATACAAACACTGGAGCTTTTCAGATATCAGAACCGGGCCCACAGTTGAAATATCATTTAGGCATATAACCATATTTTACTCACCAAAAATCCTTTTTAACTGTACACAATATCCATCCTCCTTCCTTTCTTCCTTCTTTTCTATCGCCATCGAAGCTAATGCTGAAAGTCGAGCCTGTCCTGTTGTATTTCTGGCATAGTCCGTCTTGAAAATGGCTTTAAATCAACACAACAATATATTTGCTTGTGCAGCTTGCTACAGATACAGTTTGGTAGCTCTGGCTATTCACTAGCCAATCATAGTTGGTGAAAGCGATGACGTATCCCTACGCCTGCGACAAGGCATTGTGGTGTTGCCAACTCGAAATCTGATTGGTTAAAGCAACAGTCTTATTGACGCTTGTTTATTGCAGCAGAGCCTGCAGAACTAATTGTGAAGGCCTTGAGGCAGATTTCTGACCCTGGCAACAAATAATGGCTATAATGTGATTGGTTAAATGCTTCAATATAAAAACACACATCTGGAAGCCGTGCAACCAGGGGGCCAAGCAATGAAAGGAAGCTAACAGACAATTTGGAATTATTTCATAAGTATCGATGGACAAAATATTATATATGATTCAGATATTTCTTAGGCCAGCAGAGAAGGCAATGAAGGCCCTGACGGCCCGCCACTGGTCAAAAGGTCCCAAAAAATCTTATTGGCAATCACAAATTACTCAGTGCTTGTTGCATTCATTTTCCATTGCAATGAAACATGCACAAAAGCTGTTGTCATCTTCTGGGTCGGCTGACCTTTTACTTCCTCGCCACCAGGCCGCCCAGCTGACCCACCATTTTGGACAAGAGTAATTAGCTCCGTTAATTGCATAAGCCGTCATTTGAACGCCCCGCGTCATTTGTGCTCTCGCGCCCTCGCCGCTATTACTCACGACATACGCACGCGCTGGTGAGTTTTAGTGGATGACGGCATAACAGCCGTGAACACACACACACACACTGAAAACGATGCATGAATGAGCAATTAAAACTCAGTGTGTACATGTGTTTGTGTGGTGCTTGTGAAAGGTCAATGAAAGTGCTTTCCAGCCTACAGCAGTCTATGAAAGTCCGTGTGTGTGTGTGTGTAGGGGGCTTCTTGTCAAAAGAACACGTGTACACACCTGACTGGACCTTTGTTTCATGTATTACCTCGAGGGTAAAGAAGGGTTTCCCAAACTTTTTCAGCTAAGAAAAGGTCCTTTTGTTCTCTTTTTGTTACCTTTCTGGTTACAGATTAATTGAAAAATTAGGATTTGCGGTCTCAATCCAGTTTCTATCGTGCTTATCTTCAATATGATGCCACTTGAGTTCGTTGTAGTTTTTGGATGTCACCATACGAAGGAAATATGTGACAATTGAAGGAAATGACACCATCGAATGGAAGTTCACATATCTGAGAGTGCAAACTCTTTCAGATGTTTGAAGAATTACAAACACCCGGTCCAAAATGACGCCTTGGAAAACATCAGCCTAGATTTTAAAATAGACCCTTTTGATTAAAAAAATAGGACAGCGGATGTCTGAAAAAGCATAATGTGTACCTCTGGTGACTATGATGTTCCAAATATTGGTTTTACATGTTATCAAATAAATGTTAATTATGCTTAACTGCTTCTGTCTGCTCTTGGATTGCATTGTGTAGATTTTTGGTCATGTTTTACTGTTCTACAATGTAAGTTTTGAGTGTCACTCGCTCAAAGAATGTAGAGTTGTACCAGGGCAGGTTTTAAATAGTTCATGAAGACTTTCATCAGGCACGCCCACCAGAATCCCAAAAATTAAATAAAGTTGGTTAAGGCAACCAGCACACTGCGAGGCCACATCCCTGGCCAATAATGTGGCAGCGTTCCCATTTCTCGCTTTTTTTTCCCTCCCAAACTACGTTGTTATTCCCTCATTCTGCCATCTGCTCTTATGATATCTTCCACTGAAGCCTGAAAGACAGATAAAGGCTTTCTGTGTCTGTTTCATGTGCTTCATTGATTTTACACGGCTTAATCTTAAAATGAGTGATATTCGTTGTGAAGAAAAAATAAACAAAATAAAAAGTAATTAAGGTGTTTTCCTATACTCACTCCTTTAAAAGTCAGCGTATTTACTGAGTTTAATTGCTTATATTAAGTCATTCAGGTATTTTTTTCATTTGTAAAGTGGCAGATATTATGAAAAAAAAGACTTGCATGAATTGTTTACATGGGTACATGGTCGATTGGTCGCCGGTCTTTTGGTCGCCGATCTTTTGGTCGCCGGTCTTTTGGTCGCCCGGAAGGTAAGTGATAATTACCCTTTAAATCGTTGCTCAAATTCCCTAAATGCAAACTGCGAATTACTATTTAGTCATACTTAATGCCCTAGTAATTATTAGGCTAAAGAAAAGCTCCACATTTGCCGGACTTTTATTGTTTTTTGTTGGAGAACTTGTTAAGACCCTAACCGACGTAGCTTCTTAAAGGGACAATGCATGTACATACAAACTATTATACACTCACACGTCGGCTCAGTGAAGCTGCTCATGGCCATTGTTGGCTTTTATTGATGCGTAGACCGTGTTGTTTTACCTTGTTTTGTTGCTAGTCTTTTGGTCGCCCCGACCGCGACAACGGGCGACCAAAAGACCGCCGACCAAAAGACCGGTGACCAATCGACCGCACACGGTTTACATGACCAGTTGATCATTTATTTCCAATACCTCTTTGGATTGTAGTTATTCCGTTAATATCTCTTGTGCAAGGACAATTACAGTGATTGAAGTACTAAAGCTGTTATGTTTATGATAACAGCAATTTGGACGTGACCGTGAACCATGGAGTCCTTGGCAGACAATGCTTAAATCGACAGCTAATGATCCACAGATGATAGAAACAAATTCATTAAGTGTAAGCACACGCGACTAAGCCGTTTTGAGGGAAGCGATTCATTATTTTTTTTGGTTACCCTCTTTTTTTCCTTTGTGTTTTAACGAGCAAGCCGCATGTCAAAGAACATTTTGCATGGAGTCCGCATCTTCAGTCTTCCCGAGTCCGAAGTGATTCCCCGGTGGTGTCCGGCCGCTCGTAACCAAGGCAACGAGCCAATCGCTGCTGTTTCTGCTGCTGCGTATGGTGTATTTTTTTTCTTTCTTTTTCTTCCCCTGACTTCGCTTGCTTCTTCAGGGTTGTCTTCACAGCTGCCGGCCTCCTCAGTTGTTGAGCGCGTGTGTGAGTTGGACTCATAGGTCAACCGACAAGAGTACCAACTACTCATCCTTATTTGCATTTTGGCAAGTGGAAGTGGGAGGGAAGACGGCAATGGAAAGCGTAAATGCTACCGTTAAAATACTCTTCTTTCCCTTTGTATTGAACAGCATTCATATCATTAGCTCATAAGGTACTCTAATTACGACATGAGAAAATTGTGGATGAAAATATATTTTCAGAACTGCCAACCTACGTTGACCTCATTTCAGGAGTTTTATGTTTTTAATCAGGAGTGAATGTGATTCGCGCAAATTCGATATAAAATGTAAAAAAATAAGGGACAATTTAAATCAAACTGTTATTATCATGCTCGGATGATTCACATTGCACGTGTGTTACTGAATTCATCCGGTTTATAGTGCAGTTGAATCAATTGCCTAAGTAAGATGGTGTGGATTTTGAGGCATTTAAATTGGAAATTTGGCACTTTTCCAAAATGGTTGCTTCCAAAAAAATGAAGGTGACAGTTTTGAGGATTTCCGGAGTTTAGGGAGGTTGTTAGGAGTCCCGAAGTTTGTGTTACTTGTCCGAAGTAAACTCCTTGGCAACTCTGTATTTTGTGAAAAAAAATAGAGGCTCAAGAAGCCACAATCAAAAAAGTTCAAAGGGACAATTTAGGGTTGTTTAGGACATTTAAACCAAATCCATCTCCGCAAATGAGAAGGTGTAAAACCCTCTTTTCTGCCTTTTTGACGAAAACCACCAAACTCTAAAAACTCAAATCCAAACATCTTAAGCGTAATGTGTAATGAAGACTACACTTTGTAGAGATCCATTGACGGACCACCACTGAGTCTCTGATTTGCTTCCAAATGATTGCTCAGCACTCAGCACCTCAAATCTCTCTTTTTACCTAGTCTATGGTTGACGTTCCTGATGTTCCAACAATCACAGAAGACGGTAAAAAAACACTGATGATAGATTCCATTGTGTACTCTTTGCAAAAACCAATACGCAGGGATCACAAACTACGGCCTGACCCGAGTGGAGACAGAAGAGACGTATTTGATCCTCACATGTCACCGACATTCAATATTCTCGAGGTGACATAGGGGTGCGGGGGGTTCGGCCTTAGCGATCACAGAAAGTGCTGATAGCAACAAGAAGCTGCAAAGAAGGTCACGGCGATCCTACCGTGCGTCCATCAAGCACTGATCAAACGACTCGCCGTGACACGTCGCTACCTCCCGCCGTTAGTGAGCAAGATGCGTCGTGACATTTTAGACCAGATTGTCCTTCAGAATAAACAACCCGGCGCCGAGGAACGCTCACGTCATGTCAGCTCGCACGGTAGGTGTGCTTTTGTAAATCAGCCTCTGGAGGCACTAGCATTATCTGGAATACTTTTGCCATTTAATGCTAATATGGCAGATACAAAACATGGTGGCCACAGACAATCATTGCACTTTTTATCCAGCAGGAGTGGTGGTGTCGGGGGAAACTACATACTGTACTAGACAATTGAATATTCTGATGTGAATGACAAATATGGATATTAAGAAATAAATACTATCCCAAAAGACTGCATGTATCAAAACATACCGTATTTTCACGACTATACGGTGCATCGGATTTTTAGCCGCAGTGTCAATAACGAGTGCTATTTCTATATTTTACACACACAAAGGACGCACCGTTTTTATAGACGCAGCCAGGCATGGCAAAACATACACCATCTTAAACATACACGCTACAGCCACACGCTAAAAACACGTTTTTAAAAAGGCAACGGAAGCAAAACTGAGTTCTGTTGTACATTATTTAGCCATTTTACAATGTACTCACGTCATCATCACCCACAAATCCATCAAAGTTGCTTCGTAAAGGTGTGTTGATGCCAATCGCCAGGCCACAATCCATTCGCAAATAGTAGCTAGCTAGTAGCTAGCGTCTATGCTTCGTAAAGCTGTGTTGATAGCGATCGCCAGGCCACAATCCATTGGGTGTATTGACAAAAGAACTATATATCCCAGAAGTCACTGTGCAGTACTTTTTCTACGGGAAAATAGTAGAGTCGGGGGCTGCTTGCCGTAGTTGTGAGAGCTGTAGAGAATGGTGTACCCTATCAACTGATTTATTTTATTTTATCGTGATAACAATTTTAGTATTGGTCCATATATAAAGCACACTGGATTATAAGGTGCCCTGTCTATTTTGGAGAAAATGTAAGACTTTTATGTGCGCCTTATAGTCGTGAAAATACGGTACTCCATCCATACTGCCATAGTGGCATTCTTCCATTTACCCATACTCGTGTGAATACCCTATTATCAACGAAGATGTAGCGGTGTAAAATATTAAAATATTCAACAACACATAGCTGCCACACAAAATATGGCGCAACAACCATGACCAAAAACTTTGCAATCCTCCAAAATGCACAAAAAAGAATAGAAAATTGTCAACACTAGCATAGCAATTACTACTTCAACTCGCCTCTCAAAACATTTTTTCCCCTAAATGTAGAATTCGGGTAACAGTTGCGTAGGAAACTGATAAATGAGTACTTTTTTTGTACAATGGTGCTTCTACTTACGAAATTACTTAGTGGAGACATTTGTAAGTAGGGGCACCTCTGTACTGTAAAATGGGGTGCTTAAATCTTTCCTAATGACTGTAGTTGAGGATGAAATGTTTTGTAGACATGTGAATACAATCAAGAAGGAAAAATAGTCTGCAAAATAAAAGCATCTCATTTTACAAGTGGAATTCCAGCAAAAAATGGAACTGGTGGTGTGCGCCTCATTCAGAATCCCCTCCAATCCTCTCAGATTCTCCACAACTGCTCCTCATTAACATTACAGCGAGGTGCACGACCCTGCCATTCATTTACGGGCAATTTCATCCCACCGTCGTCCTTCGCTCTCAAAGGAGATCGCGCCGTCCATTCTCTCCGGGAATGTAAATGCCTTGTAAATCCTCCAGCAGCCCCCTTTTCAAAAGGGGAGCGTTCGTCTCACTCGGAGAGCGTTATTAAAAAATTCAAATTGGAGCGCTCAAGCATGGGCAACAAAACAAAAAAAAGAAACGGGGAGTAAGGTTTGGCGATGTCAAAAGATGTGGGCCACACAATGAAGGTAGTATTGATTGTCGTTTGTGTGCTGGGCTGGCTAGATTTAGAGTTAATGTCTATTGTGTAGCTATTGTGGTGTCTCAATTATATAATATGGGTATTCTGATAGAGTTTAGTGAATTTTTATTTGAGTGAAATTGTCTGCATTTTAAGTGTTCGGTCAAAGCACAAAAAGATGAATTGTTGTGTTGTTGAGGGCGCAAATTATTATATAATTGGGCTAAACTTTAGGCTTCTCGCAAAAGAATATGGGTGTTCTAGCGAATTATAAAATCGTGGTTGGAAAATAAGAAATCATTTTTATAAGATTGTGGTATTTTGTAGAGAAAAACAAATCTGAAAAGTCATATCAATTGATGAAGCTTGTTGGGAATAGGAGGAGGTAAGCATGAATGATGAATGTGACCTCGTAAAAATGTTGTTTTTGTTTTATATAATGTTTATATATTGCTCGAAAAACATTTTAGTTCCCGCCATCAATAAGGTTTTTTTTTACTGGGGTGCTAAAATAAAGTGAAAGTGTCAAATTAGGAAAAAACTCTCAAGGGGAAATTGACTGGATGAGTTCATTAGCTGTACTCGACTTTGTTCTCCATGGGAGGTAAATGACACACCTGCAGTTTAAACCATTTCTTTTAATTCGTCACTCTCAAATGTGGTGCCGCCTTGCAGCCCACCATCACATTGCAAAGTTTCTGCCAGTTTCAAACTGCAAAGTTTACAAATACACCCCCACCGTAATAAAAGCTCCTTGGCAAAAATGTGCTTTCGCCCCAAAATTGCGGCATCCGTCACCCATTGCTGCTTGCTAGAAAGGGGAAAATATAGAATGTGGAGTTGGATCAGATGAAAAGCAAAGATGGAGAGTTATTTAAAAAGAGAGAGAGATAAATAAAGAGAAAAAAGTTCATATGTAAAAAAAACAAAAAACAATTACCGTATTTTCACGACTATAACGCACACTTAAAAGTCTTAAATTTTCTCCAAAATAGACAGGGCGCATTATAATCCAGTGTGCTTTATATATGGAAAAAAATTAAAATGTGTCATTCATTGAGGGTGCGCCTTATAATGCAGTGCGCCTTATAGTCGTGAAAATACGGTAGCTATAAACGACATATGTATGTAATCATTTCAGAGTCTTAAAAATATTGTCGACTAAATCACACAAAACGCTACTTGAGATAACCAACAATTGACCAACTAAATCATGATAATTCTTATACGTTAATATACCAATATTTTTTGGATTCTTCCTTGTTTTTAACTACCGCATTTTTCTTTACTATAAACACTTTTCTTTTGGCATATAGTCAAGAGAGATTTTCTAGCTAATGAGCTCCATGTGTTGTAGATTAAATATTGTGTAATTCAATATCCCTGTGGTTTACATGTAAATGAATGAAGTTATCTGGCTCGGCTTATATTCAAGTGCGTCTTATCTTATCGTCCGAAAAATATTTAAAATAAAAATCTATTCATCAATAGCCAATTCATGGTGTCCCCCACCTACTGCCCATAGTTGGCCAACAATATGGATGCTCTCAACCAAGTACTGCTATGCACGTTCTCGGCAGCTCCTTAAAATAAACCACTCCTAAATCTCCTGGGTTTGGATTGGCCGATGTCGGCGTACACCATACGTGATTGAAATGCCAGTCCCCAGTTAGTTGGATGCTTTCATAAAGAGGTTCTGAAGGGAATATTGCATGATTAATAAAGCTAATGTGTGCATGCGAGTGAAGGGTTCATTGAGTCTATACATGTTAGCTCCACCAGAACAGAGGTCTCCACTTTGCTAGATACAGAGGAGGATGTACAGTGTACTTTGTTGTTATTATTATTAGGGAGAGGAGCCATTGAGAGGGTCGTGGGTGGTGCTTCACTTGCTTGGTGAAGCTGAAAGAGGAAAGATGACACGCTGTCACTCCGAGTTGATGGTGACCGCTCAGCACTGCGGTGCTTCCTGACACTTTCTATTCAAACCAGGGCAGGCCGCCTAGCGCCCCCGGCGCGCCGAGGGAAGCTGAGACGGATCGCTTTAAAAGGGAAAAGCAAAGTCACGTGACTGCATTTCCACATGGCGGGATCTCCATTGGTCACTACGGGTGGTGCTGCTTTTATAACGATAGTTTTGATTGACGCTGTCAGAGAGAAGTGTGTTTATAGAAGATAATCGCTTCAGGAAATGAATGAATGAATGAATGAGCACTTTAAATTCAATTAGGTACTTGACACTACAATCAGTACTGAATATCTGTCTCAATAAAAGCATGCTATCATCTGCCTTTAGGTAGATAGTCTGATGATCACAAAAGCTTTTTTGTATTGTACAGATTTTGTAGTTTTTGGTGGCATTGTTATTTTGGCGTGGAAAAGGGATCTCATATTAGGTCAATTCAAATGTAGAACAAAGTAACAACTTAAATGATGTTTCCTTGATTAAAACCAACGTTAGAAACCAGACCACACATTTTAAAATTCCTAACGAATGCGGGAGATCGGAATACGTTAATCAAGATCATCGTTGAAAAGTGGCCTACCTGTCATCCTCTCAAGTTTTCTTTTTAACATATACTTTTTGGAGCTTATAATTGCACGTTAAATGCAAATCAATCGGACAAACACTGGCAGTCTGTCAGAAGCGAGCGCCTTAAGAAAAGAAAGACAAGAGAAGCTGTTTTAATGCACCGCGCAGGCGAGGCTAATGGGCGGTCTTGACTGAAAGGCCCTCTTTGAGGTGTCATGTGTTTCGACGTCGACTGAGTTAAAATGATGTTTGGATTTCTTTTCTTTTTCAGGCCTTGAGATGAAAAATTCATGAACAATGTTGCCATCATTTTTTCCTCTGGGTTGCGACTTTGTAACTTAGTCTTCCAAACATTTTCCACCCACGATTTAACACGTAAGGACACAATGGAAAATATATTTTTGCAAGTGAATAACAACTAGAAAAAAAGTCCTTTTACACCCCCGGAGCTCAACCTAGTGCGTAGCTGCATGCGTTTTACCCGGTTCGTCCTTGAGATGCTAATATATGTAAATGGAGTCGATTGGACGTAATTGTCAAAGTCACACACCTGTCTAAGCCACAGTTTTCGGTTCACGTCAGAAGACAAACCGAGGAAAATGGAAAGAAAGGTCTGTGGATCTCTGAGACAGAATATCCACGAGGCGTACGTCTTAGTATGTGTGCAGAAAAGAATCTATTGTATTGAAGAGCTCAATGAGAAGAGACATCATACATAAATGGACAAAGTTTGGTGGAAAGAGAAGAAGATGCTGAACTAATCCGCCATTCAAACCTTTACGGTTACACCAATAAAAACAATCTACTCGTCTCAAAATGCATATGGCCGCCTTCCTAATGTTCTGTTTCACCATAGCATAACATGGTGTCATTAAGTTAATTCATTTTGCCTCGGGAAAGTTTTAGTCGTTACCTTGATTAGCAAGTCACTCAATAGGTCTTCTCATTTCTTGCAAGTTATCCTTAGTGTAGTACCAATTTAGAGCTATTTTAAATGGGAACTAAACAGCAACACACACTGCACCATCCTCTCAAGATTGCCAAAATAGTCGAGATCTGATTTTTGTCTCTCTGCCTTCTATATTCAATAAAATCTCTATCCAACGTTTGATCAAATACGACATATCAAGTGTGACACAGCTCAAGCGAAAACAGACTTTTTAAAGAATACAATAAAAACACTGAAGCTGAACTTGTGTTCACCTCCCACCTACTGGAATCTGCCAATCTGCAACGGGATTATTTCCTCAAACAGTTTGTGTGAACCTTTTTCTGTCACATGGAAGTTGGCAAATAAATCTAATTTGATCCGCAGTCCTGCTTATGAAAGAGTGGATTGTTTGTGGTATTTACCACCATTTCACTGATTAGAGTTCCACCTGCTACGCCACCATATGTCACTTATCTTTCTTTATGGCCCACTAGTTCGTCGTTGAAGCATGATGAACTCATCCATCTAAAGTTAAATACAACTGAATAGTTCTTGAAAAAAGTACTGTACCGGATCTTGAAGATTTTGCCAAGCTGCTTCTTCAAGAGTTTGGATTCTTGTTTTTCTATATGCTCCCTGATTCTTCTGCTTCTGCTCACCTGAATAAGAACCAATCACAGAACGGATATTCATTCTTTCATGTCGGCCCACCCTGCAAACTAATTAAAATCCGCATTTCATCGTAGGTCAAGAAGTTGGAATTGTTGTTAAATGTCTTGCTTTGTGATCGCCTTGATTAACTGCCACTGTTTTTAATTGAGGTCTGGCTTGAAAATTAATAACTGATGTTTAATCAAGTTTTACATCAAACAGCGGGAATAATGAGGGGGAAAACAGGATGGCGGTCCATGGCTTTTCTTTCCTCCTTCCATTTTTTCCTTCCCTCCAGTTATCGGCGGCCAAACTCGGAGTGACAGAAACAGGACGAGCATTTTGAAGTGGTATCAGCACCTGCCTCTGAGGTAGAATTCCCTGTAATTTATTTAAAGAGTAATTAACACTTTTACAAGTCTGGGATCTGTGAGAGAGCGCAAAGTCGAAAGGCAACTCTTAACTAATGAGGTTTTGTGCTTTGAAGTAATGAACTCCCTGGATTTAGGGGAATAATAACAACAAGCTTTCGGGCTCAAGACAATGACTTTTACGAGCTCACGTGGTGGTAGCGCTTCATGTGTGAACTTGCGCTCACTAACTCAAGTAGATGAAGTGGAACACCTGGCCAATGAAAAGTGTCTACCAGCAGTTTTTTCTAAACTTTCTTGGAATCACAGTCTGGATTAAATATTAGTCTTTGCAAACTAATGTTTTAGCGGCATTTTTACATTGTCAAAAATATGGTGGTACCTCTACTTACAAATGCCTCGACTTACAAATGCCTCGACTTACAAATGCCTCGACTTACAAATGCCTCGACTTACAAATGCCTCGACTTACAAATGCCTCGACTTACAAATGCCTCGACTTACAAATGCCTCGACTTACAAATGCCTCAACTTACAAATGCCTCGACTTACAAATGCCTCGACTTACAAATGCCTCGACTTACAAATGCCTCGACTTACAAATGCCTCGACTTACAAATGCCTCGACTTACAAATGCCTCTACTTACAAATGCCTCTACATACGAAATAGTCTCAAAAATCCAAAGATCGCCCAAAACATAAATACACTAGTAGCATCCTGTATTATATTTTGAAATTGGCATGATAAAGTTGCTTTCATTTTTGCTTTTCCCCCAACATTCTGCAGGCTTCTCATTGGTTATGAGGGACATGCCAGATATTTTGGTTTGGTTCGAAACCTCATGAATCCAAATGATTTTTTTCCTTTTGCCCGTAATGCCAGCAAAGCAGGGCGTCAAAATTTGATAATATTCTAATCACGTTGTGTTCACCATGTAAACGTGAGCTCCAGACAGCAATTTCACCAAAGGCAGGAATCCGGGTGGATGTTTCTATCTTAACAGGATTCATGGAAAGAAAGAAAAAAACCTCAAAGTCCTAATAAACTCCTACTCTGTAATTCTGCTAAACGAGCCAACCAGAAGCAAGTCACCGAGACAGATGGGCTTGATAAATTATGAAGCCCTTAGGCCTACATGATTTGATGTGTCCAAAAAGTCAAAGCTATCATGATCCTTTTGCGGTTTTGCAATCCATGGTGTGAGGGCTGCTGATGGCAGAAAAAAGACAAAAGTGTCATGCTTTCATTGGACAGCAAGACAATGCCTTGTCTATCTATTTTATCAAATGAAAAGGTCATATTATGGAAAATTGCCTTTTTAATTTGCTTGTATGCAAATACTAGGTTCCCTAGAGTGCATGAACACCCATCAAGTGTGAAATTAAACAACCAAGTAAATATTTGGTTAACTGCCCCTAGGGTGTCATTGGTTTTTTTTATGGACACGGTCGGAATAGTTGCAAAATTTCCTAAACAGAACATTTGTGAATGGGTTTAACAAAGCTACAGTACATTGGAAAGGTTTTTTGTTTTTTAACACAGTAGGATGCAGCTGATGGTGATAAATGTCCAAATCATTTTCTATCGTCGATCAGTGTCACTAGCAAAAAAACAGAAAAAAAATCATGACAAGTGACATCGAACTAACATGGTTAGAACTAAAAAAAATGCAGTATTTCCCTTTGTTGAGACTTTAGATGCATGCCATTTTTTTTAACTGACAATACTGCAAAACCTTTTCCGAGCTGTTTTTTTTTTACAGGAGTGCAAGGATGTAGCTGCCAACAGGCACTCTCAGAAATTCAAATGTAAAAAAAAATGTAAGGAGGGTTTTCACTGTTAAGATAAAGTACAGTCAGGTCCAAAAATATTGGGACACGGACACAGGGCTCCTTTTTTCCTTGGCTTGTAAAATTGAAATTAGAGGATGTTTTTATCCAAATCGGGTGTAAGAATGACAACAGATGTGTGTTTTCATTTTTTTTTTTGGTGACTGGGCAATTGGATGCTGAGCTGTTCCTTGGCCAGGGGTACGTTTGTGGCTGCCAATGCAAACTGGTGCCATTGTGTTGATTGTTAATGTGAGTGCTGACAGCAGTGTGGATTTTCAAGTGCTGCACCGAAATTATTTGTTCAAATCCAGCCACAAGGCTTAAAATTCATTGGACAGCACAGATGGGCAATGAACCAAGCATACTGCATTTGCGGGAAAAAAGGGCAAATGTCAAGAAAATGGCCGAGGTAATCACCTGACCAGAATGACACGAGAATGCTTTTCACTTGTGGACGTCTTTGTGTTCCAGACTGCGGACTGCAGAAGATGTCCAAGCAAGTATAAAAAAGTGAGTTTCATTTGTAATTGTTGATTATAACCGAATACTTTTAGTCCCTTAAAAACTCGGGAAAATGTATTTTCACGACTATAAGGCGCACTTAAGTCTTAAATTTTCTCCAAAATAGACAGGGCGCCTTATAATCCAGTGTGCCTTATATATGGACCAATATTAAAATTGTTACCACGATAAAATCAAATATATCAGTCGATAGGGTACACCATCCTTTACAGGTCTCGCAACTACGGTAAGCAGCCTGCGACTTCATTTTCCCCCGTGCGCGGTTCATGCTGGGATATGTAGTTATTTTGTCAATACACCCAGTATGACGGCGAGCACACTAATTTGGTGCTCCCCGTCATTCCGGCTGGATTGACAAAAGAACTCCAGCCGCTAGATCGGCGTTCAAAGCTAAACTGCGAATTATATTTATATATATATATATACATATATATATATATATATATATATATATATATATATATATATATATATATATATATACATATATATATATATATATATATATATATATATATATATATAGCAAAGAAATGAAAAAAAGTAACAACACATCACAATTGTAGTAGAAAAACATGTACTATGACAACAATAACTTTGAAGGACACTATGTAATTGGAATTGGAGCACAATGGAAGTGATAATCCTTGTAATTTCTGTTTTGTTATGATATTAGATAGTGATTCATTACAACCTTTCCAGTCGATCTTGCATCCTGATGTATTGTGTTTTTGCATAGTATTGATGCTTTCTGTCTTTGCAACGTGGTTGTAATGGATCGAGTCGCTATAAAAAGGCATTGGTAGCTAATGCATGGCCTGCCACAGGCGACTCTGCTTTTTATTGTTTACTTAATGATTCGAACTATTTAAGCGCACGATATTGTCGTAGGGAAAAAGGCAAAAGCGTCACAGCATCAGTTTTATATTTATTGTGACGGCTCGCAGTCTCGACGCATGCGGGACCTTTTTGTTTTTCTAAGTTTAGCGGCGCCTAATGCTTAGCAGTGATTTAGTTGACAAACGCCCCTAAATAAATCACCGATTCCGCTCGTGTGAGTGTTCTCAAATTGAAGTTTAATATCCTGTGCCGCCAGCAATTTCCTACATCCGCGCCCTCGCCAAGCAGGCGAGCGGAGGCCTGGCGGTTTGACGAAATCTTTCCCATCACTGCCACCTCCGAGGGAGGAAGATTATGAAGATTAGATTTGCTTTTTTTCCCTCCAGAAACAATGCTATCTCACATTCTCTCCATATGCGAGTCGCTCTTCTGTGAATGGTGGACAAAAAAAGCACGGGGTGTTCATTGTGCCGTCTTGTTTGTGCGTGTGCGAGAGAGGCATGGCTTTGTGTGTCGCTGATTCAATCTCGCAAGGGGGATGGCCGAGGGGGGGGAGTAGCAATGGCAAATGTTACGTCCACTGACGTAAGGGCAGGAGACAAATTTGGATCCAGAACGATCAAAGAACAAATGACAAATGCAATGAATTGGTACACTAATGCACGCTAAGATTGAGCAGGCCTTATGTATGAAAATAATCTTGTTGATGGTGCCTCATTATTCTTATAATTAATTTAGTGTCAGGCCTGGACTCAAAGCAGGACTCCGATGCCGAGATAACTATTTTTTTAAAAAACATTACGTAGAGGAGAGTAACAAAGAAAATGAATACAAAAGACAAAGACAACACAAAATGCTGTTAAATATGCAGATGCCACCTTAGTTTACATAATCTTCCTACACAAAGCTCCACTGCAAGATTTTGTACAAAAAAATTCCAGCACATAAACAATGTTTTTTGGAATGTGGGAGGAAACCAGAGTACCCGGAGGAAACCCACGCAGGCCATGGGAGAACATGCAAACTATACACAGATGGACGTGACCTGGATTTGAACCCAGGAGCCCAGAGCTGTGAGGCCAACACTGTTACACAAGGGACTAATGATGGAAATTAGCTCTCGGCTATTATCTTACATATTTACATATATATGTTCATAAACATGAATATAATTCATTAATATGTGCTGTCCCTTATTAAAAAAACTCAAACTTAAATAAAAACATTCCCATCAAGGAGGACAAAATCAATGGCCAAAAAAAACAAAGTATACAACAAACTTGTTACAAAATTACAATAGGTTAAATTACAAATAGAGCCAACCCGGGAGAAGAAAGGTATCAAAATTTAAAACAAATTTAGAATTAAATTTAGTGTAAGGTTAGATTAAACTTATTTTTGAGTATGTCTGCAATCCAAGTTCATTTAAATTTGTTTATGTTATGTTACGAGCGCGTTGCTGTGCAAAAAGTCCCCCCCTCTCTCTCCCCTCCGCAAAATCTGTATAATTTTAGTACTATTAAACACGTTTTAGCACTATTAAACTACAAGTTATTTGTTACTTTGTTAATAGATGGCGAATTAGAACAAACAAACAAAAATTTCCAATCCAATATCCGCGTTTTGGTGTTTTTTCAGAGGGTTGGAACGAATGAATTTGTTTTCAGTTCATTTCTATGGGAAACGTTCGTTTGAGTTACGAGTAAATCGACATACGAGCTCAGTGCCGGAACGCATTAAGCTCGTATCTCGAGGTACCACTGTACAACACGTCTATTAATTGCCCACTACATAAAAAAAGAGGTCGGTAATTTTCCCAGTTGCAATTTATCGCTAACCTCGCTCCATGTTAAATAACATTAATAACATACAAGACTCACAGATGGTTATTGGTCATTAACACACCGTAGAACTAAAGTCGGACATACAAAATAAGGAATATATATATATATATATATATATATATATATATATATATATATATATATATATATATATATATATATATATATATATATATATATATATTAAACCTTGTACAGCATTAGCATTTTGCCATATTGAGGCTTATGTTGACTATAGTTGCAATGACGACTTTAGCTTGATCTTTAACCAATGAACATTTTCCTAAAGTGGTTGGATTAAATAATTTCTGTTGATTTATGTCAATAGTTACTTTGTTTATGATAAATTGATCAGATCTTCATAATTGTAATTGGTTTAGTTCATCATAATTAAGGCAATTTCAATAATAAATGTACAAATGAGAATTATCTTAATTTACTAAGCTCACATTTTAACATAAAGTCAACACAGGAAGGTCAAATCCAAGGTTCATACCAACAACTATAGGACTGCGAGGCACTCGTGTTGACTACGAGTCAAACCACATTCGGAAATGCAATTCACACATACTGTAAAAGTGCTTCATAAACTGGAACTGATTTATCGAACTTTAAAATAAAACATAAAAGAACTGTACACTGCTACCAGTAAATTCTCCAATAAATGGAAGTTTCTCAAATAAACAAGACAATGAATACAGCCAAGTGAGGGGAGAAAAAAGAGCATTTTGGAACATCTAAAAGATGGAATATTCCCAAATTTAGAAAGTGCAACAATTTCTTTTAATGGGAAAATAAATGATGCAGTAGAAACAGTTTGGACACTGTGAATTGTTAAGTCATAAAACCAAGCAATAGTTTTTGGGGGAATGCTTAGTCTTCAACGGAAAAAGCTTCAAACGCACTTGGAAGTTGTTTTTTCTTGCTGCAATATTTTTTCTTCTTGTTCCAAACAAGCAGGTTTGCTGGAATGGATGCTCATTACCAAATCAAAGGTGTTGGGAGAGTTCATTTTTTTCCCTCTGTAGTTCTATATTTAAGTGAAAATGAACTACATTATTGTTTTGCATTTTTGCCAATGTTTCTTATGGGTTCAGTTATTTTGCAGTTTTCAAATTTTCTTTTATTTCAGGCTGACTGTGAGCTATTGTTCTTTTTTTGTGGACAAATGACAATGAAATGAATTCCAATTTGTTAAACTGATAATCACATTTAAAAATCTGGGTGTCAAAATCATCGACTGCAATTCACACGTCCAACACATTCGCCACTTTGCTTCCTTTTCAAATCATGTCTACGAACATCCTTCCCTTGCAAGATGCCTCTTTTTAAGATGCTTTTCAACATTTGCAAAAGCATTTCATTCACTAGTATTTAATTACGCCTGCTGTTCGAACGCTGCTCTTGAAATGAAGTTGTTTCTGTGCCATTGTTCTGCCGCTAAATGCCCTTTTGATAGCTTGCTTATGCTCTAAAACTGCTGAAAATGTGCTCACACAATAGTTAAACAATGGTTAAATCACACTAATGCATTCTCACCTTCATGACTGCGTAATTGATGTTAGTTTTGTTGGGGTAAGTGAAGCCAAATTGTCTCACTTTCCTGTTTTTGCTTTCCATCTCTTTAATATTTGGCATGTTCCTCATGGATTTTTACAGGTTGGAGGTCGCATAAGAGTTGGATTGCTTTAATCTTCTCATCACAAAACCCTAACATTCCGAAATGAGTGTGACCCTTTTTTTATCCACTGCGATATAATGTCACAAGTGCTTCTCTCTCTATTCATTTTAACTGGAATGGTTCAATTACTTTACTATAAACACATAAGAACCCATGGATGAACAAAACAAATCTTCAATCTTGGGTTATAGCCGTCATTAATCCCTTTCCAAGGGTTCAAACCAAGACACATCCTGGTGATTTTATTTTGATCCCTCTTTACTAGACAAATGGGCGATAAACGTCGAACATTTTTGTTTGTGTATTATTGCAGCTGGCAAGACAGAAATATATAATTCATGTGGCAACACCCAAAAGACGTCTTAATGTCACATACCTGAAATATATTCAACAGCCTGCCAAGATGTTTTGCAGTGACTACAGCCATCTTCCGAGGTCTTATTATTTATTTTTTGGGTAACTTGGCATATTTCTACAGTACTCATGTCAAAACGAATGTGAACTATGTGGCAGGTAACATGTTTAATAAGGATAATTCCTGTGTTGCAGTGTTTATTTTATCCCAACGGAGCCAACAGGAAGCAGTCTATGTGATGACGACCCACCACCCACACTATTTAACTTGAGTGGAGACAGCAGCATCCCATAATAGAAACAATGCAGCCAATATTAGAGAAAATGACACCATAACAAGCTCAGGTGGATGGGCAGCAGGTGTGAAGGTATTGCCACTCGTATCACATTTTTTTTTATAGTGCACAAATTCACTATTTATATCTACTGTTGACGGTCCAAAAGTATGATTCTTGTTTTTTCAGAGTTAAAAATCGTAGTGAAAATTGTTTTCCAAAAATTTCAAAGTATGCAAGGCCAACTTTTTATTTATTAAATAGACATTCGGAATCAGGTTAAAGCCTGGGAAGTGCATTGAAGGCTGAAATTCGGCTTTTAATGCGGGCCATATTCAATGATATTTTTTATTATTTGCTGCGGGCAGGTAAAAACTGGGCAATGGCCCGGAGTTGGCCCAAGTGCCGTAGTTTGTCAATCCTTGATATTGGATTGAATTGGATTGGATAACTTTATTCATCCCATATTCGGGAAATTTCGTTGTCACAGTAGCAAGAGGGTGAGGATACAGAAATAAGAAAGGCATTTTAGACATAAATAGATAGGTAATAAGTAAGTTAATAAATAAATAAATACACTAAAATATCTATAAATAAATAAGCGTCTGGCTGAAATTTGTGTATAAATAAATATATATATATATATATATATATATATATATATATATATATATATATATACATATACACACACGTGTACATACACATATATACATACATACACATACATATATAAGCATATATATACATACATACACATAGATGTACATGCATGCTTATGGTAGGTCTTAACACTCAGCCATTTGTTTTGTTAAAGAGCCTGACAGCTGATGGGAGGAAGATGTATGTGCGATGTTGCAACCAATTACCGGTGATAAAAAATTCAACTTGACTCATACTTAGAAAAAGATTAAAGGTTCTATATGTAACAGACATTATATAGTAAATGTCCTTGAACGTCATTATGAAAAATTGGTTATTGAGAAATCACTTTTAAGGTTCAGAAGATGCATGAACATTTCATACAGCCTTTGTTAACAATACATGCGACGCTTTAGAACATTTTTAATTATTACGACTACTGCCAGTAAGTGTTCTGTTTGCAAGAGCACTGATGTAGAAATTAATAAGTGTGCAGCCAATGTCGTTTTTACAGCTTGGGCACGTCTTAGCGTGTTAGTGCCTTGTCACCATGCGTTTAGGTCAATGACGCTATTCAGCGCAGCTTTTCCGAGCTGTGAGCTAAAGCGTGAAATTGCCAGCATTGAAACCTTACTAACTGTACAAGCCAAGTTATAGGTAAAAGTTCACGAGTTGAAAAAAGTCAACACAAAAAATATATTTTTTTCTGTAAGATGGGACTCGCAGAAAAGAGTAAGGGGTGGCAAATAATGTCCTTTACTGCTGTTACTAAATATGACGTGAAAAACTGACCTAAAATTACAACTTTGTCTTCTAACAAACAGAACTTGTATCTCAAGTTTTTTCTCTCAAATCAAAGCAGCCATCTTTGCAGGAATATCGAAAGTTTATGACGATGGAACGCAAAATCTTCCATAGGAAAAACAAACAAACATCAAAGATACCCCAAAATATAAATCGCAACAACTTGCTGGCCTCCCATTGGCCATCTCCAAACCAAATCAAAAGCCTTTATTGTCATCATACACAGCTGCGTATAACGAAATTGTTGGTTGTGATGGATATATCGCCTCTCCTACCGAGAGTAATTAAATCCTGGCGACTTTAGAAAATGTTTTTAAATAACGATAAGACTGAGAAAACAAAACACCAAAATGGAGAGCAAAGAGCCGCTGCACCCGTGTGCGCCGCCATCTTGGATCTACTCAACACCGTCGAAGAGAGATTACCTACAAAATTGGTCAACTGATAATTTTTAGTAGGTATTGTTGGAGTCCATGGAGCGGATTACGTAAAATCCATCTCTACTCATGAAAAAAAAGTTACGGAACCACTTAGTATTTTCGTAAGTAGACATAATACTGTAATTATATGGGCGATCTATGGATTCTGCAGATTTACCTCATAAAGTGTATCTAAACAGAGTTTGTAGTATACAACACATACACTTGGCTGTATTGTGCCGCCTTCTTTTCACTCCGTATTGACAGGCTAACAAGGCAAGCCGAGAAGCCAGCTGTGCCATTGGGAGCTCTGATTATTAACACACAAATACTATTGAGCTGGCCGTCATCTGGGAAAACGTCCCTGTCCAAACAACGCAAACAAAGTCCATGTCACTGTGTTCTTCCGTCCCGTTCGCTGAGTGCGACCACCCGCTGTTTCCTATGCTCCGTATTGTTTAGTCCATCTGGCAATCATGCATAACAGAGTGGGAGATGATTGAAGGAGGGACTTGTCTCACAACTGAGCTTGTTTGCGTTCCTGCTACTTTGTTATTTTTAATGGAAACTAACGAGAAATGCAATCTTTATTTGTTATGCCTTTTTTATTTTTTTTATTTCCCTTTTTGGCTCCTCTCCAGGTCGAGTACACCGAGACAAATTTGCATCAATTTTGACACTAATTGAATGTTTGTGTATGTAAATGCGACGCAATTCATTAGGGAGTCTTTTTATGCATCGCAGCACCTTGTTCAATCCCTCCACAGCGCCACTTCTCATTCCTGCTAATTACACCCGCGTGACGAGGAAAGTCGGGAATGCACGGGCCGGTGGAGGCGCTGTGGGGGGAGGTCCGTCAGAGAAGGTTAGGACCTTGTTCTCGGGCTGCTGTTAATGAAGTCTGCAGGACTCCGCTTCTTACGGCCCGAGCATAGTCGTACCCACTTCTTCCCAACGAGTAAAGTTACGACATCATACTTATAATCATTTGAAAAAGATCGGTTGGTGGTCTTCTGACAACAGCTACAAATTTGAAAGGGTACATTTTCAAATTGAATCTGATATTGGAAATGAACTTCTCTATCTTTTCAGGCATTTTTATGGCATAGAGACGGTAGCTCTTCGGAAAAGACGTAGGCGGAGCTAGAAGTTGCGGAGATAAAAATGCTAAGGTTGTACTTAGAAGAGACCCGTTAGAAGGTTAGACGTTTTGGAGACAAGATCAGAAAGACTGGACTTGTGGTGATTTGCACAAGTCGAGGGGAGAGATATCAGTAGGAGGATTTTGTGGGTAGAACTGCCAAGGAACAGAGCTGGAGGTCAACCTAGAGATGTCACCTGGATGTAGTGAGGGAGGACATGAAAGTGGCTGATGTGCGAGAGGATAATAAATAGAACAGGATAAAGTGGAAAAAGCTGATTCGCTGTGGAGACTCCTTGCTGGATAAAGTGAAGTAGCGTTGTGGCGAAACTAATGATAAGCTATAATATAAAAAAATGCCTTCCTAAAAATGCGACTTATACTCCAGTGCGACTTATCTATTTTTTTATTATATCTTTTACTTATAGATATTTTTTAATATATTATATATAGGATGAACACAAGTCTCTTTCCTGCTGGCATGTTCGCCACCTCTTTGACCATCCGTGATGTGGACCAAACGACACGTAACTGGGGCCACCTTGAGCCAATGACCTCATCAGTGTACAGCACAAAAGAACAGGAGTGACAGGATTTTCGTGATTGCCCAGCTATTGTGCCACAGGGGCAAATCAATTATAAAAACACGACCAACAGCAAAGATAACAGCAATGTCCTCTATTGTGTCAAAGCCCCCCTCCCTTTCTTCCTTCTCTTTCCTCGAGGTCCTCTTGACCGGTCCGGCATCACCTTGGTGCAATTTTCTCCCCCGCCCTATCTCAACTCCCATTGCCTTTTTGGAATTGGATTTTCCTCAAACTCATTCGCACAAAGAATGGACACAAAAAGCGAAGATTCTATGTGAAATTGCTCAGGGAGTCATGCAGTTCTCGTGATCCATTGGGTTTCCTGTGTGTGGGTACCCATTAACCTTCCGATCAGGAGCAATGTCCTCATTACAAACACGGAAAGTGACCCGTTTTACTGTAACAAATCTTACAGGTTTCGTTTTTTTCATCTACAAGTTACACAAAAGTCACTGCATTGGACTACGAACAAACAAAACAACAGGATTCATTCATGATTTTTTGTTTCCCTGAAGCTATTTAGAGCCTTCTTGGCTTTTTGGACACCCTACTTGGTATAAGTAAAAAACATCTGGCGTTACAGGATTTTCATTGGAGAGAAACAATGATCCACTGGTAATGAAGCCATAAATGCTAGTAAAAACTAAAGTACATCACTTCCACAATGCCATTGTCCTATTATACCAAGTCTTAAATTAAAGCGTGAATTGTTTAGGCCCTCATTGAAATTTACAACCCCGCACTGCAAAGCCATTATATTTTATTGTACACCTCAATACGAACTAATACAAGCATGTGCCAGACTCTATATTAGCCACCACCAGTTTAACGATTTACAGTAGCAACTCACCCACACTTTAGCTTTACTGTCAACAGAAGATTCAATAAATATGTAATCTACTGTAGGAGGATGCTCTAGGCTAGAATTTGGACATCTATCTTTTACACTCGACAACCAGAAGTACATTTAAGAAGTACGAATTTAGCAATGACTCCATTACAGCAATGTGTGGCAATTTGTGTTAATTTTCTTTTATTTCTTTGCGGCACATGCAGTTAAACAAGTAATATCACGAAATATAAAAAGGTAATTCTACACTATAATGAATACTGATTGAATATTTTGTATTACGCGCCAATACACGCTAACCACGCCATCACTGTGCTATAAAAAGCCTAACATTTTCTGAGGTCGTGATGTTCAAACTAATTCCCACAGAAGCCAACATTTCTTGGCCGCGCTTTTACAAGAGGTGAAATCGGAGAGATTAGTGGGGATGATGGCCATCATAGCCCTGCACTGATAATTGGCCTGCATGATTGTGTTACGAGCCCTCATTGGATAGATATTGATTCCCATCCCTCGTGTGTACAACGGCTGGTTCAAATATCACCTCCAAGACTGCAGTCCAACTCTGCATCTGCCTGCACCAACCAAAGTCGAACAATTTGCAATGAATGCAATTTCTCTTTGAAAAATAGCGCAAAACTTCATCTGAGTAACTATGTGAAGGAACAAACCCATTGGTGTATTTTGCTTGTCTTTGCTTTCTACATGTGTGTACTAGTATTTGTGTGTGTGAAAGCCAGATACAATGGAGGACCAAAGCTTACAAAATAAAAAAATGAATGAATAAATGAAAGTAAAGATGATTATAAATAGAAAAATATCTACCTCATCTCATTTGCTGAACCGCTTTATCCTCACTAGGGTAGCCTATCCCAGCTGACTTCAGGCCAGAGGCGGGGAACACCCTGCATTGGTGGCCAGCCAAGTGCAAAGCACAATGAGACAGACAACCAATCATAGCTAGGGGCAATTTATAGTGTTTAATCAGCCTACCATGCATGTCTTTGGAATGTGGGAGGAAACCAGACAACCCAGAGAAAACCCACACAGCCGGGGAGAACATGCAAACCCCACACAGATGGACCGACCTGGATTTGAACCCAGATCCCCAACAGTTAAACCGTCGCGCTAACCACTCATCCACCTGGCGGGCCGACAGAAAAACACGAGATTAAAAAAATAGTTGCTCTATAGCACATGTGTCAAAGTGGCGGCCCAGGGGCCAAATCTGGCCCGCCGCATCATTTTGTGTGGCCCGGAAAAGTAAATCATGAGTGACGACTTTCTGTTTTAGGATCAAATTAAAATGAAGAGTATAGATGTATATTAAATTTCCTGATTTTCCCCCTTTTATATCAATAATTGTAATTTTTTAATCAATTTTTCCTGTGTTTTTAGTTCAAAAATCATTTTGTAAAATCTAAAAATATATTTAAAAAGCTAAAATAAATATTGTTTTCGATCTACAAAAAACTGAATATTTAGGGATTTTAATCCAGTTCTTTTAATCAATTTATAAAAAAATCTAAATATTATATCTAAAATGGTCCGGCCCACATGAAATCAAGTTGACGTTAAAGCGGCCAGTCTGACACCCTTGCTCTATAGGAAACAGGCTAGCTCTTAACTATAACATGAATTAACTACATAATACTAACACAGTAAATAGAGTAATATTAAGGAAATGTTATTGAATTATTCTTTGAAACGCCTCCCTCGTCTCCATTTCAACTTGGACCGTCGGATGTTACAGAATGAAATGTCAGGGGCACGTCATGATAAAGCTCTACTTTAAAGTACTAGTTGCTGTGTGTCAATAGGCTTTGCTTACACTAAGGTCATCTTTGAGTTAAGAGCTCTCAATTAAAACTGCACATAAAGGTTTTATCCAGGTAGACTGTTTGATTGAGTCACACCGACTAAAAGAGATAATATAAAGGATTTAAATTGCCGTTTAATCCAGTCGCCTACCCCTCGCGGCTGGGTGTCAGCGGTGGGGTCGTCCATTCAGAATCTTGGCCTCCATAGATTAGAATATGAAATTAATCCGACAGCGGTGCCGAGTTTCTCTTCTTCCGCGAAGGAATTTGAAAGCGCTGCATGCACAGCCGTGATTTATCAAGTCAGGCTGTGAAGTTTATCTTTGTTCAACTTCGCCTCTATCACACTTTGATTTAAAACCAAAACACTGCGGAACGTGAAGGTCTGAAAGAACAGAAACCAGACGATTGTTTGTCTGCATTCAGATAGATTTAGCCTATTTGACCATCAAACTTTTGGGGCACCGTGTAAGTTGGGAGAAAAGACTCACAAATTACCATTGCACATCTGTATCGGATAGCCGTGAATTCCGTTGTTAGCAATAAAACGTCAAAACAACCTTTGCCGATTGCCATTTTGGTTCGAAGTAGCAAGCTTTTTTTTTTTTGTCCTTTACAAATATTCATACCTTAGCTTCACAAGGTCAGTACAGCCCCAAAAAAACATAAAATCTTCGTATTTCACTTGAATGTGACAAAGACTTGCCCTTTGCTTAAAAACTGAGTACAAAGTATTTTTTGTTACTGTTGTTAGATGTACTGCAGAGACTGTTCGCTGGATATTTTTCTTAAGTAAAAAAAAATTCTCATTCTCATTAAGGCCCCCCAAAGAGCCTTTGGTGGAATTGTGCTAAAGAAGTGGCTAATGTATGCAAATTAAAATGAAAAAGCCCAAACAAACATAAGTCGACGTTCAGGTTCAATCCGTGGTTATTCAGGTGGCTAATTACAAGTGCTTGTTTTATGTATACTTCATTCATGAGGGATGAGTCATTATGTTGGAAAGGGGATGGCGTTAAGAATTTAGTTATTACGATCATGTTTTGCAGCCACAATTAAGCAATTCAAACTCCCACTTAAGGTGTAAAATTTCTTTTTTCTCTTCTTCTGAGGTCTTTTTTTTTGCAACCTTGATGATAGTCTCATTTATCATGCGGCTTTCTGACAAAAACAACGATATGTCAACTGTCAATGATTACAACGAGCGGGTATCATTTTGAAATGCCACAATAATCTTTCAAGTAACCGCTCACTCCTGTGAGATATGCTAATTTCAAGTTCCGATGCAGAACTAACTGACAATTATCTCAACTTCAGTTATCTTACATTTAGTGTATCAGCACTGTGGAAACATTGAAATGGCGTTATGGAAGTATGAATGATATTGAGCTTAACTCATGATGCATTGGTAACATGATGTGTTGCTGATAACGTAATTGCCTGCCAATCAAATTAATGGGGAAAGCCCATATATGAGATTGATAACATGTAAAATGAAGTCAAATAAAGGTGACTGGCTGTGTAAAATGTATGGAATCACTTGATTTCGTAAAAACATTAGTAGTACCGAGCCTTTTTGACATTGATATCTCGTCAAATTACAGTATTTTCACGACTACAAGGCGGACATAAAAGTCTTAAATTTTCTCCAAAATAGACAGGGCGCCTTATAATCCAGTGCGCTTTATATACGGACCAATACTAAAATTGTTATCACGATAAAATAAAATAAATCAGTCGATAGGGTACACCATCCTCTACAGCTCTCACAACTACGGCAAGCAGCCCCCGACTCTACTATTTTCCCGTAGAAAAAGTACTGCGCAGTGACTGCTGGGATATATAGTTCTTTTGTCAATACACCCAATGGATTGTGGCAGGGCCATCGACATCAACACAGCTTTACGAAGAATGGAAGACAGCGTTGGAATAGTTATGCTAGCTACTAGCTAGCTACTATTTGAGAATGGATTGTGGCCGCCTGGACGAACGTGTAAAACTCAGCATTTTCGATGACTCATTTGGACAATTGTTCAATTCGGACACAGAAAATGAGGACTTTCATGGATTTGTGGGTGATGATGACGTGAGTACATTGTAAAATGGCTAAATAAAGTACAACCCAACACAGTTTTGCTTCCGTTGCCTTTTTAAAAATGTGTTTTTAGCGTGTGGGTGTAGCGTGTATGTTTAAACTGTTGTATGTTTTGCCATGCCTGGCTGCGTCTATAAAAACGGTGCGTCCTTTGCGTGTGTAAAATACAGAAATAGCACTCGTTACTGACACTGCGGCTAAAAATACGATGCGCCGTATAGTCGTGAAAATACGGTACTTAAGAGGGAGTTTGGGAACTATTAAAAAACAATTTAATGGCACTTCTTGTCTGAGTAATATTCCACAATGACACCGTGTTAGTATTTGTCTCCTCCTGGCCAACACTAAGCAACAGAGTCTGGCTCCCCATTTTCCCAAAACAACCAATTCCAAACTCCCCGAGAATCGATCGATAAACGAGTCATCTATGTTCTCATGAGTCATTCCGTGGAATGATTACAGCACAATTAAGGCATGAACCAGTGGGTGTGTTTGGCTGCATTGAATGGGATTTGGGACGATATGGGTTGGGCCTAAGGGCTGTTGGAGCAGACACTCCTACTTCCTCTCTCAGCGTCCCCTGAAAAATTCATAAGCATCACTTCTAAGAGAGCCCGATCAATTATACGCCCACCACGGGCCCTCGATGCATTATTAACATGCCGTCTGATGAGTATCTCCGACCACTGTCTACTTTGAGAGGCACATATCCCGGATGAGCCAATCAGAGGGTGGCGGCCAACTTGAGCCAACAACAATAACTATTAGTTTGACCTTGAAATTGAAAAAGTGAAGCAAGCAGATTGAAAAATCCTGGCCTTCCATTTAGTAGACTTGATATGTATCAGGTAGTACATTTATTTATGATTAAAATAAACTGACTATGTTCACAAGTATATCAAGTGTGTTCATTTATGAATTTTTCTTGTTGTCTTCTGTCATTTTTTTTTTAAACTCAGTCCACTGCTTTCGTAATCAGCAAAACAATATGTATAACAACAATAGGACTACAGCAAACTCCCAGGTGGCACATTAAAACTGTTCATGATTAAAATAAACTGACTATGTTCACAAGTATATCAAGTGTGTTCATTTATGAATTTTTCTTGTTCTCTTCTGTCAAAATTTGAAAAAAAAACTCAGTCCACTGCTCTCCTAATCAGCAAAAAAAATATGTATAACAACAATAAGAATACAGCAAACTCCCAGGTGGCAGATTAAAACTGTTCGGTCAAAAAAAGGCACTACTATTTCCATTTTCTGCATCTAAGCCACTTAACAATACCTGTTTTAAAATAAATAAAGTAACAGTGGCATTTCCAAACAAGCCGATTCATTCATCGAGACAATATTATGCTGCAGTGTGTGTGTGTGTGTGTGTGTGTGTGTGTGTGTTGAAATTGCATTCACGCCTGTCTGGCTTTACTAATGATTCAGCCCACAGTTAAAGCCAACATATGCGGCTGCCAGTAAGGGCTTGAAAAGAAATTGAAATGCTTCTTTGGGAGTCTCACATTGGACGGATTCAAGATGCCAGGTGAAGATTGATTGCCAACGAGATTGAGTTTGAGAGGAAGTCCTCGGCGACGATGAAGATTGGCTTTTTTTATTTTTGGGGGGGAAAGTGGCAACTGAGAATTATATTCAGATGTTTTGCCACTCGAAATGCTTGGGCAGTGGCCAAGCTCATTTTTGTTTCGTCCTCTTTCAAGTGTGAAACATCTCAGTTTGCAGTGAATTTCATGCCTGTGTGATTTTGTTTAGTGTATGTGGTTCACCAGAAAAAAAGCAGTACAAAAATGTTACATTAACGCCTGTAGGTAAGAAAAAAATGGACCCCCTTTAAAATATTTAGTCCATTTCAACAAAGTAATTTTAAAACACTGACAATGGTTATAAATATATGAAGTATAGTGACTTAGCAATGGCATTTTTTTAATCACCATGTTCATCACAACAGTAATCAAAAGAATGTGGCTGTTTTTTTATGAAAATATATCACAATAATTAAACGTATATGGCAAAAAGTATCATATTACATGTGAATTTTGATAATTTTTCATTGATAAAAACTGATAAAGTCGTCCAGTTTTGCGAAAGCACCATTACATTATCAGGGACATTTTTGGTTTATTAAAATAAATAAACATGGATGATTATATTCTGCCCTATTTGTGTTTTTTGCTGATATTGGTAGAAGGGGGCTATATAATATTTTGAGAAAAATATTACGAAACTACAGGGAAATCATGATACTTGTGTCACTGTAAAAATTAAAAATAAAAATAAAAAACTTTTAGCAATTTTGGCGCTGCCAGGTTACAATGGCAATAAACCAAACTAATTACAATCGTCCACAATTTTCAATATGTTGACACTTGATGAATATGATCACAATATCTAGCCAAGGATACGAGTATAAATATACAGAAAGGACACCATAATATTGATGTAATTATTGGTTCGTTAAAAAATTGACTTTACCATTGACTCCTTTCTTTAAAGAAAGCCAATTCTGTGTTTCCCACCGGACGCAAGGCTTATGAAAGCGATCTTGGATGAATAGCTCGGGTCGCGCGGAAAGCAGAGTAATTAACGAGGAAGCTTAACGGCAAATTAAATAGGCGGCGATGCAATTACGCAGGCGAGCGTTGATCAATAACGTCAAGCGGCGCTGTGGCGTAATGGAGAGAACTTTTAAGTGGAGGGGCACCAAGACGGCAAAAAACAAAAAAAAACTATCGAGTTGTATGAACAGGAAGTTGTCATTGATTTGGATGCTCTTTCTTTGCATTGGTATTAGCCAAGTTGACCTTTTCCGGTTGAAAATGCTGAAAATGTGGACAGCTTCCTAAGAAAAATGCTTCAAATCAAAGCACTTTTGTGATGTTGGGTGCTCTTTGAGACACTTTTTCTTCCAAAACAAAGCATCTTTTCCGGTTATGATGGACTTTTCTGACAGTTTTTGCTCAGAATGTATGTTTTTACATATTAAAAATTCACACAGAAAATTCCTGCTTCTGATTTGGACTTTTTTTCCGCCTCATGCTTCATTTTAATGTCGCGAAAGACTTTATTCCCAAATAATTAATATACAAGTAAATAATCATGTGTGTGGTTTAATTACAAAAGATAAAATGGAAGATCTGATGGTGTAGTAGTTCACTGCAAATCAAAGCAGGGAGATTTTGTGTAGGTTTGCATGGGAAAATTTGAATTATTACTAGTTTTGTTTTACTTCCTACTCAATTCCCATACATATTGAAGTAGAGGAATATATCAAATATGATCAGTTGAGGAAAGATGAAGACATGAAAGCCATCCATTTTAAATTTATATCCAACTTGATTGATTAAAATGGTGGAAGTGCAATTAACGCGCAATCACGTGTAAGTTATCGGCATAGTAGCCGAGCTTCTACTCGGATGCTAAAGCTTAAATGAGGCATGAGATGCATTCGAGTAAATAATTTTGCTTGACTCTTTACAGGGACTTGGAGTCACTTTGATTCACGGTCAAATGAGAAAAAAAGTATAAACGCCTGTCAGACATGTGCGTATTTATGTTTACGACGCCATCCATAATGCATGAGGGGTTGACCGTTAAAATCTCAGGCTCGTAGCAAACGGCCGCGTGAAAACAAAGACATTTTTATGGTCAGTGAGGTGTGCACATCCACTGGCAGATTTGTGGTGTGTATCAAAACTTTAGATTAGAGGCATGACAAAGTGACACAACTCTGTAATATTAGAATTGCTTTGTTACAGGATGTGTAGTGCAGTGTCGCAAAAGCCATCGGCTATCATCTAACTGGGGGATTGGACACATAAGGCTTGAAAATCAGCTTTGCTAAACTTTTTACTTTTTGAGCTATCAATCATGTTATTTGGTCATTCCCTGGTTAAAACCACAGTTTGAGAGTTTTTCGGAACCGTTCACTTATGTTTGAGAAACCTTTGAATTAGAATGGATGTTTACCGTATTTTCTCGCATATTAGCCGCCTCCGCGTATAAGCCGCACCCTTAAAATCGCCTGAAAAATCGTTGAATTGTACGATTTCTCTCGTATAAGACGCACCCTGATTCACAATTTTCACCTCCATATTCGTGGTTTTAATAGGGAGTACAAATGTGCTACTTTGAAGGGAAAATCTTAAGAAAAATCATCGCACGTGGCATTTCTGAGATATTGTATGAATCAAAAGGATCGTCTGCTGGATTGCACATTCCGAAACGGTGTTGCCTGCACGTGGACGAATTCAAAAATGAACTCAAGTAAGCAGTCCCTATGATTTTCATTTCATTCATAGATGTCAAAATAAATTTTGTTTAGCGTTTTATCTGTTTATCTTTTCTCTTATTTGAAATAAATGACCGTATCGGCCGCATTGTCTTGCATTATGGCATTTCGTCTTTGTCATCTTGCAGTTTTGTGCATGTCAAGTCTAATTTGTGCGCATATAAGCCGTACCCTCGATTCAGTCATTATTTTTTTGAGCGACAAATGTGGTGTATACGTGAGACAATACGGTACTTCATCCCTTTAGAAAAATATGTGAATGACTTGCAACATTTGCTGTATTTCTTCAGATAAGGGGGAAAAATGAAATTTGAAGTAAAACCATCTATGCAACAGACATCTATGCTATATTGGATCCAGCTATGCTATGGCAAAAATCCATGACACTGATCTCAAGAAGCAGGATATAAGAAGCAGTTACGCTACCGGCTATCAAAAAGGGATATAACTTTCCAGCTAAGCAGCATGAAATAAATCACAAGAAAATACAAAGCATTAAAGTAAAAGGTAGCTTTAAAGAGATCAAGATTTGATTCCTCTAGAATAATTTGGAGAGTCACATACCGAGTACCGCCAATACAATTAATGCCAGGGTGACGGAATTCCACGAAAACTTAACCCGCCCTTCTGGTTTCCATAGCGACAGTCCACCTTGTAGCCAAAGAACTCAAAATAGCTATACAGTGTCCCACGGGGGGTTTCACGCTGACGGGTACACCGTGACCGTGCAAATCAGATCCTGCATGCTTACATAAGACAGAAACCCTCATCCATTTCAGCGACCATATTCTTCTCGCTGCCTCTGCTGTTTAAGGTTTAATCACAATTGATGCTGCAGAATGTTGCCTCTAAATTTAGCTTGGCCGGGAACATTTGTCCCCTTGCTATAGCTACCACGCGGCCCTACGTTTTCCTCGGTGGCGGTCACGCACAGGACAAGAGGCAGCGAAGCTTAAAAGTGCGCTGGTGTCACGATCGGAATGTACAACGATGACGCAACATCGCCACTTTGCTTTCTCTCACACGCCAGGGAACAACTTTCCTCAGGGAAGCAAGATTTCATGAACACAGGCCCAAATGATGACATTCCCCGTTTGATCATTAAACGGGACCTATTTAATTACTTGTGTGCAATTAACGGAGTCTCGGGGGTGCCAGCCCGCCCATCACGAGTGAAATTAAAGAATCAAACCATTTTTTTAATGCTGTCATTGTCAGAATTTGCAACGACTACGATGTCAAAGGCAAAAACTAAGCAGAGCTGCAGTCTAGTTGAATGTGGGATGGTGACAATTTGACTTGTTATCCTTGTTTATGTCATGAATGTTTCTGCAATAACAGAACACATTACTTCAAAGGCGAAGTGTTTACTCTTGAGGAACGCTGAATAAAGTATTTATGATGATTACCATTTGAAACAGCAGGACTTGTTAACTGTTTGAAATGTTATCGCGGATGATCTTGGATTTTTTTTTTTCAACGGCCTGCCATTTTGTCAGTACAACTTGTTGTACTTAGTAAGCACGTGTAAAAGAGAAGCCATTTGAGACACTTAATGCAGTATTCACGATAATTACCATTTTAAATTTTATTGGGTTGACATATGACAAAGAAACGCCAATTACAAAGACTCAAAATATGACACTAATGATGTTGTCAGCCCGGCGGTCGCGTGGTTAGCGCGTCGGCCTCACATCTCTGGGGTCGAGGGTTCAATCCCAGGTGGGTCCTCACTATGTGAAGTTTGCATGTTCTCACCGGGCTTGCGTGGGCTATCTCCGGGTACTCCGGTTTCCTCCCACATCGCAAAAACACAGGGTAGGCTTGGTTGAAGACTCTATATTGCCCCTAGCTATGATTGGTTGTCTGTCTCATTGTGCTTTGCGATTGGCTGGCTAACAATTCAGGGTGTCTCCCGCCCTGTGGCCGTAGTTTGCAGCACCCATCACAATACTTGTGAAGACAAGTGGTTCAGAAAATTAATGAGATTTTGAAAAAGTACTAGTATACTAACTATTTGAAATGTTATCATGGTTTAACTATATTTAAATTAAAACCACGTGTCGGTTTGTCAGCGGAGGGCCGCCATTGGCTCTCTAATTGCCGCGCAAACCCACGTCTGATTGATGGAGTCACTGAAAGGTAGGTAGGTGCGAACCGAAGCGGGGACAGTGGCGCAAAACTCCCTCAAGGACACCGCAATTGCAGTCCCGCTATAAAACGGTGGCAGCGTCACATATCTCAATCAAAGGAACGCCACACACACACACACACACACAAAACGAATCCCATATTGTGTACGTTTCACAGAGAAGTGAATCAAACAGTAAATCTCCTTGGGACTGTTCTCTGGGTTAAACATTAATCTCCCTCATGGTCTCAGCCGATAAAGCTTTCGTATCAAAGACGAGAAAATGGCGGTTAAAAGGCGGAGCCAAGTGGGCAGCGGGTCAGTTTTTTCATGCAACGAGAGGGATTCTCTCATGGCGTGCTCTGTGATCTGAAGCCCGCATGGTGAGCCCAGATGGAGCTGTCAGGGTGAGCGTCCGCCGTGTCTTTAGGCGAAATTAAGGATGTGGCCCAAAAATAAGAGGCAACATAACCTTGAGTCAAATGATTCGCTCACAGTAAAGGATGACGCAGGAAAGTGTCCTTGACAAATGTGGAAATGAGCACAGTCTAGCGTCATCCCTCATGTACTTGCGATTGTCCCATGACTTACTAATTGAATTCGTTCCGTGACAGAACTCATAACTTCATTTACTTACATTTTAAATCGATTCTCCCCTATGAAATAAATGAAAATGTCTTAGATCTGTTCATTTTTGTGTGTTTTTTTTCCTATTAGCTTTGACAGTGGTGTGCCGTCAGGGCCTTCAAGGCCTTCTCTGCTGGCCTAAGAAATATCTGAATCACAGACTGATGTTAATTATATTTTGTCCATGAATACTTATTAAATAATTCAAAATTATCTGTTAGCTTCCTTTCATTGCTTTTCCCCCTGGTTGTACTGCTTCCAGATGTGTGTTTTCATATTGAAGCATTTAACCAATCACATTTCAGCCATTACTTGTTGCCAACTTGCCAGGGTCAGAAATCTGCCTCAAGGCCTTCACAATCAGTTCTGCAGGGTCTGCTGCATTAAACAAGCGTCGATAAGACTGTTGCTTTAATCAATCAGATTTCAAGTTGGAAACACCACAATGCCTTCTCGCAGGCGTAGGGATACGTCATCGCTTTCACCAACTATGATTGGCTAGTGATAGAGTGCACTAGCCAGAGCTACCAAACTGTATCTGGAGCGAGCTGCAAAAGCAAATATATTGTTGTGTTGATTTAAAGCCATTTTCAAGACGGACTTTTCCAGAAAAAAAAGCTAAACATCATTAAGAAAGATCGGAGAACTCCAAAGCAAGCAAGCCTGTCACAACCAGGAACGAACATTTTCAGCACTAAATCGAATAAAAACGTATGCCAGAAATATGACAGGACAGGCTCGACTTTCAGCATTAGCTTCGATGGCGATAGAAAAGAAGGAAGAAAGAAAGGAGGATGGATATTGTGTATAGTTAAAAATGATTTTTGGTGAGCAAAATATGGCTATTTTCCTAAATAATATTTCAATTGTATGAGGTTATTATTGATTATGCTTTATGTGTCGCAGCTGTAGCTGCAGTAGTGGTTTTATAGCCATTAAATAGTTTTTGCTGAAGGCGTCACTAGGAAACGCACGGACCGCCACTGAGCTTCGATAACACTTTTTTTTAACTTGCTCATTGTTTTGATGGATATTTGTGTTTATGTTAGAAAGAGAAAAGCAATTTTAAAAAGACAGATACCAACAATTACAGGTTTTCCCTGTTGGTCTTCTTTTACCTTTATTTTAGTCAGAGAGATGCTAATAATTTCAATATGAATTCAGGCACTTATTTGACCACACATGTAGTTCAGCGTGTGTTTCGATCTCTTGGCTGATTCACGGCATGAATGTTTTATGGCGGGGGGAAAATGCAACCTGTCAGACATGGAATGCTCACCGTGGTGCCATTAACATATTATTTACCCCGTCTTTGTCTCTTGACCTTGACTTGATAAAGTGGAACCCCAGACAAGCTGACTCAGCAGTCCTTCAGTATAGCCTGAGATCTTTATTATTTGGTGGATGGCAGCACTGGAAGTAAATTGGAAGACTGAAATCTACATTTAAACAACCGTCAAAAGTCAACTACTCATTTCTGAAAATGGGTTTATGAGTGACCCTGCTGATCAATACCATTATTTTATTTTATGATTAAATACAGCAAATAAAATTGGAGAAATTATTCCAGTGAGATCGGATGCATCGGCATTTCAGATGGAGTTAATCAGCACTCCAACAGATTTAACTTGGTGAATATGTTCACTGAAAATGTCGCTTCATGTTGTGAAAAGCCGTCATACAATTGACAAGATCTTTTAGGATTATATTTTACCATCCCTTCACGTCATTTGCCGACAAAGTTTCATAACGACTTGAATGCTTTCGTTTGTCATTGAACGACCATATTTTTGGACTATAAGTCGCACTAGCCAAAAAAATGCCCAATGAATGGAAGAAAATCTATATATGTTGCACTGGATGTATGTAACAATTATTAATTTTCCTTACCAGTTATCCTCAGTTATCCAATGAGACAATAGGAAAAATGGGTACAACAGTCAAAATAAGCACCTGTTAACATTAACAGTTATTTTGGATAACTATAGCCTATAAAAAAAACCACAAGATGTTGACAGGTAGAGTATAAAAATAAAATATATTAGTCGCAGGCAAAGTGAAATTATGAAGAAAAGTCCGTAAGATACGGCAATTAAATTGCTTAAAAGGCTACCTTCACAAATTAATATTAGCACCAAGACCCGGATGCAGCTGCGAAGTAATAATAATAATAATAATAGTAATGATAATAATAATAATAAATATGATAATGATGATAATAATAATATTATTAATACATATAATAATAATAATGATGATAATAATAATAATAAATATAATAATAATGATAATGGTAATGATAATGGTAATGATAATGGTAATGATAATGATAATAATAACGATAATGATAATAATGTAATAATAATAATAATAACAACAACAACAATGCATTTTCGACTTCTGTTCAATAAAATTATATTAGGTAAACAGATTGTTTTCCATTGAAAAAGAAGCTGACTCATTTCTCATATTTTTGTTGATTCACATAAGACGGAATTAGACTTGTTTTCCAGAATGAGAAGAAAAAACAAGTAGCCAAATGGTACGCTGACCCTCTATCTCGGTAGCATCAATAGGCAATACTGCCCGCGAAGACCCTGCCGGGATAGCGACACCATAATGAAACCATAAATCACGCTGTCATTGGACATCTTCCCGACTCTGATATTTCCCCCAGGAGTGCTCTTACTGTCTGTTTACATCGTCAAACAGAGTGACCATGCAGGGCATGGCACTAAAAGGGACTTTGCTTCAAAAATAAGACGGAAGACCCGTGGAATAGGGGGACTCTATTCACTTCCACTGTAGCCTCCAACTTTCTGTTGTTGTTGCAGAGCACTAAACAGGTGACTCAAGTATTAAAAGCAGCTCAGTTTGGGCCTATTTTTCAACCAACGACACAACAACAGAAAACAAATGAAAGACATAATGGTTTTGAATCATGGGGACTTTTTCCCCAACAGTGCCGAAGATGGAAACTTGGCACATCCCGCGTAATTACCAGCAGGACGTGGTTCCCATCGGGCCGTGGAGGAACTCGTTTATCACCTCCAAGATGACGACTTCATTACAAGTGCCAAACAAAGCCTTGCTCAGTGACACAAAATGACTGATGTCATTGCGACAATGCTGACAGTTTTTATCACAAAGGAGAAAAAAAGAACAATTTCAGCCTTCTGGATATTTTTGTACAAACATTATGCACGTTTTCCATGAAGAAAAAAGGTGCTATGATATTACATAGACTCACATTGTAACAAATGGAATGCATGTAGTGGATCCTTTTGCCGTTATGCAATTGTTTTGATCAAAAATTTCGGTCCAACATAATAAGACTATTTACTCTGTCTCAAAAAAATGAATTCCCACTGAAACAAATGCAAATGGGAATCTATTCCAGCAACCCCAAACATAAAAAGTTTCGTTTTGCTTGTTTGTGTTACGTCCACGTGAGACGTCTTCGGCGAGGTTGGAAGGATTAGGACCCAGTCGCAGGGAAGCAGGTGGGGATGAGGTCATTTGTGCTCATAACAACAACTTTAATAACTTAGAAGGGACCTTGCAAAACAACAAGGACTTGTGAAACGAAAACCAAACCAAACCGGAACATGGAGAACAAGTGACATCGAGGAGAAAGGTAGCGTGGCTGCATGGCAATGGAATCTACACAGGAATTTACGCAGGGACTTTTGCAGACGATCCGACAATGAATACCAAACTCAGTGATGTTTAAATACACAAATCAGGAAGTAATTATGAATCACGCACAGCTGCCCGAACACAACGGCAGGGCAGGAGGAACAAAACGAGTGGGAATAGCAGCAGGGCTACTCCTGACAGTTTGTTTTTAATAAAGAAAACAGCAATACTATTATGAATTAAGAAAATGTAAATTTGATTCACGTGTACTTTAACCAAAGATCTCTCTTTCATACACGCGCATGTACACACACATTTGCGTTAATATTTGCATATTTTTAAATAACTTTTTTCCCTGTTATCTGAACCGTCCTCCTAACTCAAAGTTTGACTCACAACACAGACTAAAAATGAACCACCAAACAATGACTCACCACTAAAAAAAAGGGGAAAAAAGACATAAATTGGGCCACTTATTAGTCAAGATACATCCGACTTGATTCTAACGAGAAAATGCTGTAACTGACTAAAATGATGACCCAGATGTAGAGAAAATAAGTGTGTGCTGTATAAGACCTATGGTGTGAGTACATACTGCAAAGTAGGCATCCAGGCACGGTACATGCATTGTCTGTGCAGAAACTCCAGTAAAACAATAACGGAAGGCGCTCTTACTGGCCTTCTTTTTGTGTTTGTTGGTCATGGATGTGTGATTTATGACCGCCATTCTCTGACCCGTGTGGTTGGGGCCAAACGGTTTCAAGTTCTCTCAGGGTAGTATGGTTAACCTTTAGACGCGGTTCGGACACATTCCATTCTGGCAACGCTCCACGGCTCTTTGCCTCTGGGGGCTTTGTACCCATCGGGGCGGTAAAAATCCAGTGGGGGCAGCAAAAGGAACGACCCTGAAATCCAAGGAAATGCTGACATTTTTCGAAAATCATGCACAGAAACCTATCAATTTTCTGAATCTGACCCTCTGACTGTTGTCAAATGGTTCAAATATAATCTGTCCAAATTCAAAGACGTTTTCCTCGAACACCTGCATGGCGACTCTTCAACTGACAACAACGGTAACCTAGGGGGAATCTGCCACTTTTTGACCATTTTTAATTAGCTGTCTATTGAAAATCTACAGTAGTCTGATTGAAATATGATGCCGTTTTTTTGTCATTCTGCGACAGTTGTCAACTAGCGTTCAATTAAAGAAAAACCTTTCTAGTCTGCCTGCCACATTAAAATCTTTGTTGTTTGGCAGTGATGAAGGTAAGCCGGGACAACAACATAATTATAAATCGCCCAGCTGCTACTAATCTGAGCGTGTTTCGCCGACATAGACTTTGGAGTCTTTTAATAGACTCCGAAACGTACGACGCCAGACAACTTTTGTCCACGCCCTCCAGCTGTGCAAAAGGAAGTCACATAAGGGCTTATCTCCGTGTTGCGTGTCACTGATTCAGTCAGTTATTTCCAGATATGGTGGCTGTGGTTTAATTAAAGATAAAAAGCACTCATTTTATGTAAAGATGTGCCATAGCTGTCAGGTTACGTACCTTGCTTACTGCTTAAATGTACTAAATCGTCCTCGTCTATAACATGTTTTTAAAATGACAGAAGCAAATGATTATAGCACCTATTAAATGAACAAAGAGTAGTCTAAGTAGTCTTCTGACATTACTTATAGATCAGCGTGCCACCATTTTTTTTAATGAAGTGCCTCTCTTGGGTAGTGATTTATTCAAATTGTTGGCTATAGATCTCTAAAAGACCAAATTTGCTCATGCCACCTCTAAATATGTATTTTACACTATTGGTGGTATGCTACATCATAGTAAAAATTAAGGAGACTAACATAAATCATTTCACAATATTTTTCAATTTATGTCCCGTGAACCTGGATACCTTCTTAACTAAACATTTGAATAATCAATCTCTCCAACTGGAGTTCCGGTTCTAATCAGCACACAAGATCTTGCCCAAATAAATTTAACATGCCTTTCCTGATGTTGTTTTTATTCCTAGCAGAAGAAATCAAATATATAATTATTAAACAGCCCTAAATCAGGATGCTTCCACCACCATGCCTTGATTCATTATAGAAACGTTCTTTTCGTGATTTGTGTTCTAATGGAGTATCAATCGTAGTTGTCAGAATTTACGGCAAAAAATTCAACCATGGTCTACAAAATAAACGTCAGTTATTACCCACAACGCTATTTACTATAGTTTAACGAGGTGAATTCTTCATTTATCAGACTACATGTTAATCACTCCCTGTAAAACCCTAAATTAATATTCGTATTTGCAGACTGATCAAAGGAAAGTGAGCGAAACTATCAACTTACAGGCAAAAGTTTCGAGCAACGAATTGACCGGCCCCATTGTAGCTTCCTTCGGCAACGAACGAGAAAAATGTGCGGAGCTAAATCTGACAAATGTCATCTTTCTCTCGAGGAGGCACAAACAAATCGTCTAAATTCGGAAAGAAACCTTGAATAAAATAGATCTGACTGCATGCTTGAGAGAAAATATGTTATCCGTAGGGGGGAATAAAGATAGAAAACTGTTTGAAGAGTTATGGTTTGTGTGCACTCCATTCCAGTTCTGCAAATTCACATCAGATGACTAGTAATTGACAGGACATAAATTATACCTTATAGGACTGCAACAAGTTCAAAGCGGGGAAAACATCCCGTTGTTACAAATATGAGCCGACACCTCAAACATGCAGTCGCCATCCAGGTTGCTACCGATTGCTTTATTTGTAGCGACTATTATTCTCCGTAGAGCATAAATACAATTATCCTATAATGGAATCCCCCTTTGATAAAAAGGAGTCTTCTGTCATGGTGAAGGTGCCACAATGTTGGCTGGTGAGAAAGTCCAGGTTAAGTACTTTCTTTTATCACTCCGCCTTTTATATGCAAATCAGTCTCCCCGCCCATCTATTTACCGTTGAAGGTATTCAGACAGGATTGTTGGGCGGTGTTGGCATGGGACTGGAAATTGATTTGATTAGGTTTCATATGCAGGCTTTTGATCTGTGGTTTGTGAGGAGACTGGAAGGAAAGCTGTGGAGATGATGCCAGGAAGATTTCTCCCAGCAATTCCACTATAATTGCATGGTGCCAGGTGTGTTCTGTTACGAAAAAGAGGATATTTTGGGGAGGGGTGTAAAAATTAAGAACATAAAAATGATATCACGCAAACCAGTATGGAAGTAGGCCATAGGCAACCATTGCGATTGACATGATCGGACAACCAAGTGCCACTGGGTGTCATGGTTAGTTGTTATACTGTCTACATGCTAGTCATGACTTGCAACCCAAATATAGCTGTAACATGTTTAGTTACTTTGCTAAAGGTTTGTCACTTCAAAGTACTATATATAATCTTAGTGTGACCTTCATGTTGTGGTTCAACAGATGACTAACATGAGCATCAACGGCCTGCCCAGGCCAACATCTTCGGGCAATGTCCAATGTGGTAGCCGACTCATGCCTACTTCAGGGACACGAGGGACATCTGGCTGGCACTAAAGGATGACCTTATGATCAGCGTCATGTCCTAGGGGGCGTTTGAGCAGGTCGTTGAGAAACCGAGACCTCAGATGACTCTGCGTGCCGCCAAGATCTCTAAAAAGGCAAATGAGGGGTTTCGCCACCCCTCGACACCCCACCCCCACTTCTTCATCCTGCTGTCCTGGCCCGCTATACCTTACTCCTTTGGGTCCGTCTGATGCATTGAGTCATCTCCGCAGCCGCGGGTTGACCTTGACAATCAGAGACGGCAGGGGTGAGTCAGAGTCGGCATCCCTCTGGGGGGCCATTGGTCGAGATAGGAGGCCCATCAGTCAAAGCAGCCATTGATCGGCGTGTCGGACTGCTTGATTTGCCCGTGTAATGATCACCCAGCTTTAGGGACGCAGCCTAAATGCGTAAACTGAGAGTGGGTAACAATTGTATTGTGAAGGACAGATGACATCCTTGACATCTGATGCAAAATTCATGAGCAAACCTATCAAGCCCGTAACCCTTAAGTACCTTTAAACAGTTGTGTTCTTGCTGGAATGTCGATAGGATTGTTTGATTAATCTATTAAGGATTGAAAAATGATGTCCTTCTACTGCGGCAGAAGACCATCTCAGGAGAGCTTTGCAAATGCCAAGCAATTGTCCGGAATCCATTCAGAGGCAGTGGTGGATTAGCGCGTTTTGGTCAGTGCGCTACCGTGACAGTAAGAGACAGGCTGACATGTGTTGGCCATTGATAATGACTGTGGGAATCACAATGGGGAAAATAAAAGTGCTTGAGCCATATCAGGGCCGAGCATGGTGGCGGTCGGGCCACAAACAAACAGTGTGTTCGCTAAGCTGCTCTCTGTCTTTACATGTTAATAATAAAGACATGGAGGAAGAGCAAAAGTATTATCCTATCTGGAGCAACCATGGACTCGCTAGAAGTGATATTACAGGCTTCAGGGTCCCTCTTTCCCCAATGGCGATTGGGGGGGAAAATTATGTAATACTGTTGACTTAAAAGCATCTTTGCAGAACTAAAATCTTGCATTTAACGAGGAGCTTAATATGCTTTCAAAACGATTTGACGCACTGTAAATGTAAATGCTGTTGAATAGAATCTGAGGCTTTCCAATTCAATTGGCAAGAGATGGCACTGTTTGGCTCCTTTACGGTGGCCTACATGACATTTTCATGAAGTGGTATGGTATGAAGGGATTTAAAAAAAAACATGTCCTTGTAACCTACTTGAAGAGTGCCTTGATGGAAGCGGGTTTCTTTTTATAATGTGTTACAATGGCCGTGGTTTTGTTCTTTGTCCAGAATGTTTGTGTGTGTGTGTGGCTTTGGGAAGGCACTGATTAATCACAGGTGACTCAAACATCCACACTCGAACTACCGGGTCGTCACATCGATGAATCAATACTGTGAGAGTCAACATGTTGAAATGAGAACACCTCAGCCTCAATTAAAGGAAGACAAAAAGAAATCACAACCATCATTCAGATGCTTCTGCCTCTGATTACTTTTGCCCCTTCTGAATTGCTCTGTAGTTACAATTTGTAATAGCTTTATTCCATTTTCTTTACACTTCATCCTTGTCAAATAAGACTGAATATTGAGTAGAGTTGTGAACTTGGTCACAATAAACAGAAGAGCTAAGTATGCACTGTGGCGTTATGATTACTAAGATGTAAAAGTGGACATGGATTATAAGAATACTGACTGAGAGCCAATTGCAGCTAAACCAGCAAGACCTGTAGCAAAAACTGACTGTTGTCATACTTTTGAAAATTCAATATGGATCCCAAAAAGGGATTAGCAGCCACGATAAACTCGAAAGACCATTCAAATGTATCTGTGATATAGTTGGGTGATTATAGCTTTATGTAAAATGTATGTTGTCCATTGCATAAATGACAAGTGTATGAGAATATAGTGAAGACAAAGCTTGTGGGGAGATCACTAAGCAAAAATAGTATATTCAAGTGACAACAAAGTAAAACGATAATCTCCAGGCAGAGAATTTTAGCTCGTTTGTTTCACGCGAGTCTCTAAACAGGAGACGGATGGACTCATCAACTTCATAGTCCTTTAGAGAGTCTTTTCGTGATATCAGTCCCTATAATGTATTTAAATATGATCACCCAAAGAGCAATAACACCACTCTTTTGACGGAAGCCGATTGATACAAAGGCATTCCAAGACACCAACTTTGAATTGCGATTGATTAGGATTTATCTTCTTTGGAATACCACTACCTGCCCGTTACTCGTCAGTGTGTGTCTGCCCGAGTTCATGTTCTTGCAGTTGCTCAAGCGCCAAAAGCAAGAGAGCGTGACTGGCATAGGGCATTTTTTTTCTATTCACATCTGGGGCTTTCCCTACAAAAAAAGTAGTGGAATGACCAGGGAATTTAGCTATTTTTGTCCATGTCGGATTCATTGAATTGCATGGGGAGAGAATTGTAGGGCTGACTTGGCAAGCAAATCTCGCCACATTGTATAAAATTACACAATTTTATAAAGCATCCCCATGTTTTTTTCCATTCACTCTCTATGATTTCCACCTAAAACCTGCACAAAAATCTCCATTGCCAATGACAGCTATTCGCATCAACTCATTCATTCATTATCCAAACTGCTTATCTTAATATCTTGCATATCTGTCCCTTTCAACAACAACAATATCCGACAATCCCAAAGACGACTCTACCCATCATTTCCACCGAGCAAAAGACCACCGCAACTGCTTTCCGCAGCATTATGTGCATGTGTGGTGGCTCTAGCTGCATCAACTGTATCAAATAAGTTTCCTGCGGCTCTTCAAGTGCCCTAAGCCTCTTATTGCAAAAACATGTTCCCATCTACCTAAAAACAGCATCCTTGGTGCATTCGAACCGCCAATCAATGAAAACCAGAGTGTAATTAGGGTTGGAATTTCTCTGGTTTCTGTACAGTGTCGGATGGAAAACTCAACGTGGCTCCTTCAAGGCGTCGTTACGATTATAAGGTAGCAAAAGTTGCAGGTCAGTGACAGGACAAGTTCCTGTCATTTCTTGATAACGGCTGAGACGAATTACGGCAATGACCAAGCAATCGATCTGTCATGATAACACGTGACAACATGTAAGTGATTTTGAACATTGAGGCCCTGTAATAAGTCAAAGCAGCCTCGACAAAGTCAGTCGATGCTCGGAGATCAATTGCATGCATCTAAAGTATTGCCAATGGCGCACTGAACAAGCATGAAATGATATTTCCCTCAAAACATAATGGAGACACATCAATGCAATATATCAGAGTAAAAGCACAACATACAGCTTAGACTATTTTATGATATAGATCACATGTGTCAAAGTGGCGGCCCGGGGGCCAAATCCGGCCCGCCGCATCATCGCTTAAACAAGTCATTTAAGAAAATACATTACTTAGCAAAATTGACTTTGCCTCCCTTTAGGTATGGTTATTTTATATTGAAAATGACACAAATAATTATAGTTCTCTACGTATGTTCATGCTTTTAATCGTTTTAGTCTATAGAGTCTTACATACCTGTCAACTAATTATTTTTCCCATGTTATATACGTTTTTGATCATTTTAAATTGTGTAAGCCGCATGTGTCAAAGTGGCGGCCCGGGGGCCATATTCGGCCCGCAGCATCATTTTGTGTGGCCCGGGAAAGTAAATCATGAGTTTCGACTTTCTGTTTTAGGATCAAATTAAAATGAAGAGTATAGATGTATATTGAATTTCCTGATTTTCCCCCTTTTAAATCAATAATTGTAATTTTTTAATCAATTTTTCCTGTGTTTTTAGTTCAAAAATCATTTTGTAAAATCTAAAAATATATTAAAAAAGCTAAAATAAACATTGTTTTATATCTATAAAAAACTGAATATTCAGGGCTTTTAAACCAGTTCTTTTAATCCATTTATAAAAAAGAAATCTAAATATTATATCTAAAATGGTCCGGCCCACGTGAAATCAAGTTGACGTTAAAGCGGCTCGCGAACCAACCCGAGTCTGACACCCCTGTTATAGATTATAGACAATAAAATGTGGCTTGGAACTTGAAAAAGTAACAGAGTGGGGAGAAGTAAAAATAATTAAACTTTTTTTAAGGACAGACTAGAAAAATATACTTGTAAAATGTTTACACTGAGCCAAAAGCTCCTATGCTCTAGTCCTCTGTGTCTATTCAGTTCTTGGTCAGCCAGTAACGTTTGATGAATTCATCATAACCGTTGTTGGCCCCATTGATTTTAATTAAAGCAATTGACCTAGAGATTGGAGGCAATACTTTTGCCCATGATTGTGATTGTGGTGGTTGTATTCATGGGGTAAACAAAGCATTCCAAGGAGTGATAGAAATAACACAATGTATTGATTTTTCTGGAAATAAGGAGCTTGTCGCTTTGGTCAGGCAGTAGACAGCCTTTTGTGCTCCTTTCTAAATGCAGACAAAGACGATGACACAAAGCGTTCTTTCTTGCTTTCTCTCTCTCTCGCTTTCACAACGGCTCCCATTTCGTCTGCGACACTGTCACTTGTGGGAAAGTGACATGACGCGTGAGGAGTACAACTAAACTTGGCCTTCCTGTAAAATACTAAATGGAAAGGAATCGGTGCTTTTACAAGGCCCGAAGCATCGAACAGGCTCATCGGCTGCTGCCAGGCCCACCAGAAACAAATTATGTTTCAGCGTCTTGCCCAAGGACACGTTGACAGTGTGCAGAGCCAGGATTGAACGGATCCCCCGTGGAAAGATGACCTCATCTACCAACTGCGCAATAGCCACACAAAATAGCAACTCTGACATGTACCTACTGATACTAATGTTCAAATCATGGTGTTTTCTTCTGTTGTGCCTCTAAATGATTAATAGACACCCAAAACAAACAGAAGAAAAATCTGGGGGTTCATCCCGATATCGCCTGAAGGGATTGTCCGAACAAAAAACTACACTCCCTAAAAACAGCACTATGTTGTTATTATCAGTGTCTGCCAGCATGTTGTAAAAAGATCCCTGCAGAGATCAAACCTTTTTTGTTTACCTTTCGACGCGATTCGCCTTTAAGCATTGTTTTCATCATTAATCTTCCTTGCTTTGCTCATGGCAACACACACAGGCCTAATGCTATACTTTATTAACCTTTAGTAGGGCACTCATTTAACTCATTGGCTGCCTTTTACGATGCTGTAGGTCCAATTTCAAAATTTCGGTCAGTACAGTGGTACCTCGACATACGATCGTAATTTGTTCCGAGACTGAGATCGTATGTCGAGCTTTTCGTAACTCGGGCGAACGTTTCCCATTGAAATGAACTGAAAACAAATTAATTCGTTCCAACCCTCTGAAAAAACACCAAAAACAGGGTATTGGATTGGAAAAAATGTTTTATTTCTTCTACTTCGCCATATATTGACAAAGTAATGCGCAAAGTAATGAGCATATTGTATCACGAGGTACCACTGTATTCCATAGGATAGCCCTAGAAGCCACTGGCTTTAAAGCTTTGCGATTGCCAAATAGTCGCAATAAGCCAAATAACATTCACAGTGAGGCCCTAAAACTGGGCGAGATCAACTGGCTCGCACTTATGTTAACATGGTTATCTAAAGACTTGTTTTCTCGAACACAAAAGTCCTGCTTGTAATTCTGAGTGACTTATAAAGAAGCATGAACGGGGGAATAAACGAAAGTGCGCTCTAACTGTCTGAAAGTGCAACGCGTTACGAACCCGCCGTATGGGTGGTGGTGGGGTTGGTGGGTCAACAGCTGGCAAGCGTTTAGCAAGGCACGAGTCCCAACTGAGCGCTGCCATTGCCTCGCAGATGCTAAAAAAGTGCAGGCAGGGGAAAGGCAAGCGAGCAGATGTTTGCATATTAATGCAGCCCGCCTGGTGTACGTTATCTTCACAGTGTTTTGATGTGGATACTTTAACACACCACCACGGTGCAACACTTTCAATGGAAATCTGTTTTACTAGAGTTCTACCACATACTACAACTTCTATTTCTGTCTCTTTGTCGCGGGCTCAACAAGGTTACTTTGATAGACTGTGTGAGTCAGCATAACATGAGCTGTTTGTGTATATGAGTTCAGTTATATTCACAGAAGATACAAAAGTCTAAACAACCCTGTTCAAATACCAGGTTTAAACAAAAAAAAGACCAAGCCACAAGGCCAAATAATCTTTTTTTTTTTTTTAAAGGTGTGCAATAATATAGAACTTGGGACAAAGTAAATAAAGCCTACAGAGAGATCATATGAGCCAGTTGCATTAAAACTCACCAGCGTTTTACTGATATTTCTGGATTTATGATTTGAAATTCTGGCCTTTTCAAACACTTAAAAACCAGCATTGTTCACAACATGCTCATGCCGATCAGTTGATATGCTGCAAACTAACATGATAGACCCCAGTGTGATGATTGGTAAGTTAAATGGTTGACATAGTACTGGCCGGCACTCAAGTAATCATGCTCGGCCTCTGATTGCATGAAAACAAGATGCATTTTACCCTACATTGTATTGGGGTTTTGCTTAAATGTACTCTTTCGGTCACAATCAACCTCTACTTGGGACGCTTAGGTTCGAAATCAGCCACAATCAGAGCGCTGTCTGATGTAAATAAGTTGGCCTAAGTGTAGAAATAATGACCCTATGGGCTGATATTGCTTAAGTTCCGTTTCCCCGTTGTGAAAAACTCTCAATGGCCTGTTTTATTTTTCTAGCGATACACAGACCTTCCTAATCTTTTTTTTTTAAATTGAAATGCATTGAATATTTGGTGAGTGGGAAAAAAAATCAACCGAAATGCTATTTTTCACCGAAATAACAACATTACTAACATCGGATAATCCGTTGAAGCATGTGAATGTGGGTGTGTCTGCGACTGGTAAGCACAGTTTTAAAGTCAAGATTTCAATCCAGGCTACATAATTCATATTTGGACTTGCATGTATTCTGCAATTTCTCCAGCCTTTTGCCTAAAGCCTCGAGATAGTACACCTTGCGATGCTAGCATGGATAAGCGGAACAGAAAATGAATGGATGGATGGATTATACATTACTTTAGGTCAGTGCTTCTGAGATTGTTTAGGCCAGCAGAGACCACAGGTTGTTTAAAAAGTTTGTTTAAAAAAAGAAAAAAATCTTCTTTGGCAAAGAAAGACAAGCAGTTCTGGCTAGGAGCCTCACTTCTTCCTCTCGTCAAGGCACTAAAGAATGGGAAAGCCTGAGAATAGTCACGCCGGCTGCTTGGAGAACATTGTATCTGTCTGAAGCGTGAAAAGAATGGAGCCCTGAGAGTGGCCTTCTTACCCTGCAAGAGGGGTGGAGGCAGAGGAGGAGGAAGTCAAGTAAAAGAGTTCACCACTTCCCACTTAATTAGATTAAGTTGGGTATTGATTGGGTTATAAATGTCAGGAGGCCTCTGCTACAGTATGCCGCATCTCAACAACAAACGCTTTCTCGGTAAGGGGAAGTCATGGAAGCGGTAATGAAAGTACAGGGACACTATTTCCTTACTTTACATTAACAGATGAAAGTAAGTCACCATCTGTCAAGAGCTGCATGAAACAAGAAGTCTTGGCATGATTACAATAAAAGTAGAAATTTGAGGCACAAGCGAAATCATACAACCCAAACTTTACTGCTTGTATACATCTAACGTGGAAATTTTATGCATGGATTCTGGACAGTATTTTTCTGCAATATGTTATGATTGACATTCCCAAGCATTTTACTGTCTGTCAGTGAAAATGTTGCAGATGAATGTTGCAGAAATGTTAGACTTTTTCTCAAAAGTGCCATAACGAACCATTGATTTATGCATTGGTAGTCACTGTTGGTTTTGCCAAACAAAAGATGAACAATATTTATGGATTTACGATGAAATTGAAAGGTTGGTTATAACCTAATTTCCAAGAATGATTTCTTGTTTCCCACCGCCATGATTAAACATCCACATTTAATCGATTTCACACAGCAAATTCGATTATTGTCACCAGCTGCGTGCCGAGCGGCGACGCGTCATCTGACATATCATGATCTTTGAGCAACAGCTGGCGCTCTAACCAGATTGCCATTCAACATCCCTCTGGATAAAAAGCCTTTGAACGATTTCATCTGCGACACTCGGTAATCAGGCTGGACCCTAAAGACACTAATGGATATGTCTGTCTGTTAAAATATCGGCTCATGAAAAACTAAAGCCCCTTTCAGACTAACTTCCCTTCTAAATTCCCGCATGGTTCTGTGTCAAATAACTGGTTAGGTCAAGACTGTCAGACTCGGGTTGGTTCGCGGGCCGCTTTAACGTCAACTTGATTTCACGTGGGCCGGACCATTTTAGATATTATATTTAGATTTTTTTTTCATAAATGGATTAAAAGAACTGGATTAAAAGCCCTGAATATTCAGTTTTTTAATAGATCTAAAACAATATTTATTTTAGCTTTTTTAAAATATCTTTTTAGATTTTACAAAATGATTTTTGAACTAAAAACACAGAAGAAATTGATTTAAAAATTACAATTATTGATTTAAAAGGGGAAAATCAGGAAATGTAATATACATCTATACTCTTCATTTTAATTTGATCCTAAAACAGAAAGTCGGCACTCATCATTTACTTTCCTGGGCCACACAAAATGATGCTGCGGGCCAGATTTGGCCCCCGGGCCACCACTTTGACACATGTGGGTTAGGTGATAACCAAGATTTAACAACCCAAGTAAAATGCATTTTCCATTGACAAGCTGATACACTTCCTCTCGTAACCAACTGCGTGTACTTGGTAATCAGCCCTTGTCTGTCTATTTAAACCTGTTTGTTAGTCATTGTCGGATTGTCTACCTTGTTTAATTCATGCCAAGTTCCTCGTTGCCCCATGTCTTTTCACGTCAGGTTTGAATTTGTTATTTGATGTTAAGTCCTTGTTATTTTCTGAAGATTCCTGCCCTTAAGTAATTAAAGTTTTGTGAGAGCACTCCTTCCAAGTCCTTGACTGCTTCCGTGCATTTGGGTCCAACCACGTTCCACTCTCAATGTCACACATATCGTAACAAATACCGTGTAAACAACACCAATTAAGCAGCCTTAAACAGTGTCACTCACAATAAAAAAATCTGAGGTAAACAAAAAAACATGTCGAGGCCAACAAACGATGCACGTGGTCTATTTTGCGACCCAAAAATGCTTCCATTCAACCCATAGCTTGCATAATCAGTGTGACAACAAGGCTGCGCATTGAAAATTGAAGAACACGTGAAGGTCAACGGAGGTTTTGGGTGTACAGATTACTCCTCAGTATCCAGTTGGTGGAAAAGTGGCTTCTGCTCCAAGGAAAGGCAATCTGTGCGGATCATGTGATAACTCATGGATCGCGTGACAAGTGCAACAGTCTTAATCAATAGCAAGCATTTCCCCTTGAGTGCGCGGTTAATAATTCAGCAGTCGTATATATGAACGTATCTGCGTTCTCCACGGCATAGCCCGTGTGATAACGGGTCTTGTAATGAAACCATCCGAAGCCTCCTATTTTTTCTTTAGCATCAGGTTGCGTTTCCAGATAGTGGATTGTGCATCACACCCAGTTATTGTAAGCATTTGCATTTTATGTTTCGCTCCCCCCGTTTTCCTTTCTCCTTTAGTCATCAGTATCCCTTCTCCTGCTTAATGGTGCGAGACAGCACCCGTGATAAGCAGCCCGATCTGCACGTGGGTATTCCACAATATGTCTCCCGATGCCCGCGTGCCGCTGTAGCGTCCGTTGACTTTTGCGTTTAATAAACACAGAATAAAAAATGACGGGTGGTCACAATGCTGCAGGCGGAGATGCTAAATCCCGGCTAAAGCGTGTTCAAATCCCCGCCGCGCCCTCCCCACTGAAGGACTTATCGCGAAAACAACATTATGTTCGCCCGTTGAATTTTATGATTAGGCCTAACAAAGTCCCGCAGATAGGAATGTGCGGCAACAAACGGCAAACCCAATTACCGCAATTGGACGGCTAAGTTTGTTTGCTGTAATTTATTAGCCTGTCTGAAAGAATTGCGTTCTAGTGACGCGAGAGGCCGAAAGCTGATTTATGCAATCATATTTCGTCAGTGTGGGCAGGGGAGGAAGTCAGCGATGAGCAAAGTCGCCTTGCAGCAAGGAGGCTTCGGTTCGAGGGGAGGGGTTGTTGACTTTTGACTGCGGTAGAAAATAAATGGCATTTTATTTGTACATATTTTAAGTGTGAGGTTTTGGAATATTTATTGCTTTTCAAGAGTTATAGCTGATTTGTTTGTCCATTTTCAGTGGCGGCAGTGAATTATGAAATTGACTGTGTGTTTTATTTGCTGTTGTTGACTGCTTATGGCTGTTGGATAGACAGCACTAGAAGTATAGGACATGTGATGGTTGGTAAAGTAGTTTGGGTTATTATTTTTGGGGTTGGAATGTAGAGGATCAAAAAAATGAAAATTGTATTTTGATGCCAATGCAAAATAATATTGAAAGCATTTCTTAATTTGTCATCGCAAGAGAGTTCAGTTAGTCAAAGCGCATTAAAAAGCCAACGATGGTTGTCTCATTTGTAAACTAGTGTTTTGATATATCAAGATGTAACTCTTGAATTCTGTCCGACTTTTGGAACCCTGTTTTTCAGAGATATACTACCGTTTTCACTCGATTTTTAGGAGGAGCAGAGTCTGTTTTGGGAAGTTTTCTATTTAAAATACTGTGGCCCGTCACCTCTGCGTAGACCGGCCATTCGACCTCACAGATAAGAGTCCCTCACAGCTGCCTAATCTCTTCTCTTGACGCAGAAAGTAGACAAGTAAAACTTGAGTGCCTCAGAGGACAGAGAGACTTTTAGACATTTTTTCTTAGGGTTTGTGAATTGTATTCTGATTCTTCCTCCTACTACATTTGTAAGTTTGCCCAGGTCAAAAGAGATGAATTGTCACCTTGGTTGATTATTGTGATAGACATCATCTCGTTTTGTGGATTATTTAGAGCACATGTGTCAAAGTGGCGGCCCAGGGGCCAAATCTGAGCAAATTTGACTCTAAATTGTTATTTGGGATCTGTACTTTTTACATTTGATCGTAAAATATACTTAACTGACAACTTCTGATGTGTTAATGCAGTTCTTGGGCGTGGTTGGTAAGATTTGTAAAGATCCTGGTGAATGCCACAATAAACTCAGCACATCTGGGTGAAAGTTGCGGAAATTGAGGTGGGACACAATTTGTAATTAAATAATTATAGGCATATGGAGAGTACCCTGGCGCTCAGGTTTAATCATTCAGGTCTCGTGTGGTGGTCTTTTCAGATTAAATGCAGATGGCTTGGCAACATATTGGCGATTAGCTGATGCTAAGTAGTTTTTTACAGGTGTATTATCATAAGCCACTTTTGTTTTTAGCTTATTTGTTTTTTTCTTTTAGTTTCTAAATGACATTAAAGAGCTCTTAAAATAGTGTAGGTTTAGGACAAAACTGAAAATCTGCACAAGACTGGAATGGGTCACAGATTTGACAGTCGAAGGGTTGGTATCATTATTATTTCAAAGTGGAAAAAACACAAAATGGCTGTCAATTGCCATCGGGCTGCTGCTCCAGGCAAGATCAAGAAGTACGGCACACTTAAAAATAATCGGGCTGTTTTTGTCCCGATTTGGCCTCTTCTTGAACGAGAATGTCAAATGGCAAAGGAGGTTCTCAAGTCATTATCAAATGAAAGCCAGGCTGAAATGTGTCACTCGGCCGATCCAGTCAACCACATAAATGAAAAAAAAAATCTGGAAAAATTAATTGCCCAGTTAAATTTTTGTCAGGCGTGAAATTTTGTCGCCATTCCAAGTGGCTCTTGCAACAATTCTATTAGTCGATACTCTATTTCTACTCAAGTTCCCAACATGCTTGGTTTTCACGATGGTTCTGGAACACCTCTGATCAGATTTACCCCAAAATATCTGATACATGTCCGTTATGAACCAAATACCGAAATAAAAATCTGAATTGACCTGTACCCTGACACAGCTAACGCCTCTTTTCCACTTCTAATAAATCAGGCACTTGTCATAGCAGCTTTTGCTTCCACTCCCCAGACCGCCTGGAGATGCTGATGGTTTCTCCCTTAGCAGATAGAGCTTAGGGAGATGGTTCAAGGTTGGTCAAGGGTGGTGAACCGGAATTCCGGCCCTTCACAAGAAAGCCCACCCAGCCGTGCTTAGAAACACATGATGTTCTCAATGGAATGTAAGACCTTTAACCCATTATTCTTCCAGACGGTCATTAAAGCCCTGGCAGTAGATTACGTGACAGCATGGAGCAGTTGGTCAATGGTAGAAAAAGGTTGTGTGTGTATGTGTGTGTGTGTGTGTGCATATCCTCTGGGAGAAGAGAGGGGTGATTTAGGAGCCAAAGTGGAGAAGCATCCAGCCTTGTTTTGATGACGCACCCTTCCACCCATTGGGTACTCGGACGTTTCGTCGAAAGACGTTTGGTCCCCGGACGTTTGGTCGACCGGACGTTTGGTTGACCGGAGGTTTGGCAGAACGGACGTTTGGTCGCCGGGTTGTTACTGTTGAAACCAGCTCTCAAAATTATAATCATGAGCGAGAGAGAGAGTGAGTTTAATATCAAAATATCTAATATCAAAACATCAACAGTAAACTCTGTCATAATTTGACAGCGAGTGAACCCGACGACCAAACATCCGTTCTAACAAACGTCTGTTCTACCAAACATCCGGTCGACCAAACGTCTGGTCGACCAAACGTCTGGGGACCAAACGTCCGGGGACCAAACGTCCGGGGACCAAACGTCTTTCGACGAAACGTCCGGTCACGCACCCATTGTATGCTAAACCTGCGTTCCAGTCGGCGGTGTGAACCACTTGACTGGACGAGAATATTTGAGCCGTGCTTGACATGGTTGGTTAGTTTGCCATTCCCCTGCTGACCGACCTAAATGTCTTTTTTAGTAGGCCATCTGTAGGAGTGTGTCAATTTAGTTAAATGTAACTTAATGAGTATGCATGAGTAGGTTTTGGTTTGTATGTTATTTCATTTTGAAATGCGGGAAAAATGTATACTGAAAATCTGTGCATGGAGTCACGTTGTTAGTGAGTAGGAGAACGGAGACGGTTTCAAGTCACGCGGATCAGATGAAGCCAGCTCATGTGGAAGCGAGACAGGTTTTGTGACCAGCTGACACGAGAGCTGTAGTAGCTCACAAAAGGTTTACTTTTTAGTTTTCATTCAAAAGATTTAAAGAGAAGTTGGTTTTGTTGTGCAAGTCTCATCTCAACATTTCTTAATTTGCACCAGATGGGGTTTTGAATGCTTCCTTGCGCTTTTGGAGATTCCGATTGGGGGATGTCGCCATTTCTGTCAAATGTCCGGCCGTGCTATTGTTGGGATTAAAATTTATATACACGAATGTGACTTTACATGAATCATTTGAAAGCAAAGAGAGTGTCACTATTTGTCTGTACTTCAAATTACTATCCTAAAATCACAAGTAAAATACAAACAACTGAAAAGACAGCTACTTCATTTCTGCGCTGATTGCTTACCATTGCCAATATTAAAACACCACACTACGCTTTGGAACAATCACACACATAAAAAAGATCAACAACATTAAGGGAATCGTGAGTTGGGGTGCTAGTAAACACAATTAGATTCAAAGTAATTGTGAGATGTACTTTAAAAGTCTTGTTTTTTATGCTGATCTCTAGTAATGATTTGACATGAAACCAGTCAGTGGCCCATGAACCATAAGGAAATGCTGGGAAAAATATCAATGATTTCATGAAGCGCAACTCATTTGCCCATGCATTTCTGAGCGTACAAGCCAAATCTTTCAATTCTATTGTGGAAGGCAGCGGTCATCATGAATAACTGGCTAAGTGAGTCATAACAAAAATGCTCTTAGGCTGAAAATGGGAATTGCAAATGACAGCGTGCGCTGAAGCAACATTCTTGTAAAGCATTCCAATTACAAGCCATAGGATCAATCTCAATTGGCATAAAGAGTGCTAATGTCCGGCCTTGAATGAAACACATAGACGCCGTCGACAAAGCCCATAAATCATCTCCATTTCCTCTGTTTGTTTTTCTGTTTTTTAGGAATTCAGGAGGGCTGAAATGCATTCGCTCGTATTACTGGGCCAGAAATACAAAGACAATAAGCGAAGAAATCGGGATGTGTCGGTATCAGATGGAAAAAATAAATAGAAAAAAAGATCAAATCAATGAGCTTCATTAACGTGCAAGTCCTTTGACTTAGCAAAAATTATTCAAATGAACAGGTGGGCCATTTTATCATTTGCAGAAGACAATACAAACTGGCAATCTTTTTGGCACAAGGGGGGAGTTTGGAGTTGAGTTTTGACACGGGCTGCAGATTTGGAGGATTAACAGCAGGCTTGACAATCTTTGAGGGACCCAGATAAGCATATGGTGAAAATAGATGGCGCCTCACTTGGACCGGCTGACTGACTGACTGACTGATGAGGAATGCAGATATGCTCTTAGAAATGTCTGAATAGAATATGAAGTACAATGGCTCTAAAAGGATCAATCATTCTTTCATGCTGTTAATCTGATCCTTTATTAACTGTATTAATCCCCATAGTAGTATATATAATATTAAGTACATATAAAAGGGATAATATTTCTAGAAAGATATAGTACTCAAGTAAAAGTCCAAATGTTACCAGATATTAGTGATTATTGATGAAGAAAAAAAGGCAATGTCAAGATTTAAGTTAAAAAAAGAATACAAAAGTTGTCATTTTGTTATGAAAAATGACGTTGGATGGAATTTCATCTATTTTAACACATTTTGATACAAAAGAGAGAAAGAAAAAATAATGATAACCAAAATTTAAAAAAATATTGTCATGGTATATTACAAAAATTGACGCAAATGACAAAAAAATAGGACCTGCTTATAAGATTAAATATTCACCAACTTCATTTTGTCAGACTATATTCCTGCATCTTTGAGTCTTATTACAGATTTTTTTCTCCTTTTTCCCCAGTTGACATTGAAAATTGATGTCATTTTTTTTAGATTTAAAATTGATAGGGTTTTTTAAAATATTTAATCCCCTGCCACTTGCATCTAAAAGCCGTTGGAAGAAATCACAATAAGATGCTCAGTTTTCCGTGGTCTATTAGTGCTTCCGAGTAATGTTAATAGCAGAATTCTTTGTGAAACAATACAAATAATGAACGCAATCATGCATACAATGACAAATTTAGTTTACAATTACTATGTATGTTTTGCGTAATAGCTGTGGATGTGTCTATGAGTAATGTGAGCTTTTGACCAGCAAGTGGCTGGCGAAGACTAATCTGTCACATTGAACTTCTTAATAAAAGGAATAAATCATAATATTCACATGTCACCCCCGACCAGATCGTGCCTTTCATTAGCCAACAAAGGAAATGTAAATTCACCAAATCTCCATCCGCCCAATGAACGAGACAAATTTGATCAACTCTGCCTTGACGCTGCACAGCTGACTAAATAGTGTACACAGCCATTGTCTTTTTTTCCATGGGAAGAATAATTCAAACACTATTCCTATTTATTATTCGCATTAAAAATACATTATTCTCTGAATGTTAACATGTATATATAAGCTTTGAGAATGTCTGAGTACTTCGACTAGTGTCATGCCACAAATACTGACATTTTCTGAATGCAGGTTTCCTTATAGATGTTAAAAGTAAAAAAATATTGCTTATCATTTGATAGGACTCAATATGGTTTCAATGAAGTATAAATAGTTACTGATACATATGCTACAAAATGTTTTCTTTGACGTCTGTGTCCGTGTTTTCACCTTTTTGCTACTGCAATAAAGTGAATTTACTGAGTACAGGTTGAATAAAGTTTAATCTAACATAATATAAGTTGGTACTCGGACGTTTGGTCGCCCGGAAGGTTATTGATAATTACCATTTAAAATTGTTGCTCAAATTCCCTAAATACAAACTGTGAATTATTATTTTGTCATACTTAATGCCCTATTAATTATTAGGCTAAAGAAAAGCTCCAAATTTCCTGTACTTTTATTGTGTTTTGTTGGAGAACTTGTTAAGACCCTGACTGACGTAGCTTCTTAAAGGGACAACGCATGTACATACAAACTCTTATACACTCACACGTCCGCTCAGTGAAACTGCTCAGGGCCATTGTTGCCTTTGATTGATGCGTAGACTGTGTTGTTTTACCTTGTTTGGTACTCGGACGTTTGGTCGCCGGACGTTTGGGTCCGGGCGACCAAACGTCCGGCGACCAAACGTCCGGTCACGATATAAGTGAATTGATGGACCAAATTCTACAGACCTTTCTTGATATATACGGTATCCAATGTACAGAAGATGTTTGCCTTCATAAAATATCAGTTCCCCAGTAAAAACAAATCCGATATGTTTGCGTTCCTGATCCATAACTTAAAAAATAACCCAGTAACAGTCATGGATACGAGATTTCTCCTTTAGATAAAGGCCTATTTATGCAGTGCCTCACTGTCATATTCCTCTTTCCAGCCCGATGTGAGCTCCGACATTTGCTCTCACATTTTGATTGTTGCAATGAAGCTTCTGGGGCATGAAGCTATTTTTTTTTTGCAAGTGGTGGCAGGGATATCACAGAGTGACATGGCTCTGTGATCGCAGTTGCCAGGCATCACTGACGTTTGAGAGCACGACCTGCCAGTCTATACTAATAAGAAGGTCAAATCCACCCCGACAATGAGCATCTCTCCCAGATTTGTATGGAAAAACATAAAGAAATGGCTTAAGCCGGCTAAAAGCTTTCCCATTTTAAGAGCTACAGTTAAAAATGTCTCACACCGCATTTCTTTAATTGCTTCCAATGGTCTTATGTCTCATTTTCCTTTTCTGTACAGACAAGATTTAATGTCCACCCTCATTTAATGAGGCCTAAACAATTTCCCTAGCACCTTTTTATTATCTTAAACAAACTAATTATGTCTTTGCTAGCCCCCCTTCCTCTCTAATCTTGCGCTTTCTTGTTGAAGAATTCCCTCCTGACTTTTCATGGTAAAAAAAAAAACATGAAGATATATGGGCTCTGAGATGGAGCTTTGACGCATTGCAGGGTCTCAGGTGTCACTGTCTTTTTCCTGGCCAGGGACCCCTGCACCACGAGATTAGGTCCATTTATCTGATCACACATTGCTCCTAAAGCTATTTCGACTGTCATTAGTTCCATATGTTTTATTTTATAGAAAAGGGGCTGTTACCGTTTATATCAGATGGCAAGAGTTAGGCTGAGACTGATGCTAATTGCGGCAACGGTTCACAGTTCGATGCTGTTAAAGCTTCACATTTGACAAGCCTTTGGAAAACAACATGCCACCTATCCGCGAAGGAACCATTTTTACCTTAAAAGAATTTTGATTTGACAGGTTTAGGTGAGGTCATGTTTGGGGGGGTGACAACAGAACTGTTAGAAAACTTCCGTGCAAGTGTTGGGTCCTCGATAGTGCCTCTAGCATCTCGAATCCGTCATTCTGTCAAAATGAGTCCTGATTCTTACGCTACCAAAATAGTTTATTTCCTAGTACTACTGAAATAATCCTTAACACATAAATACAATTCCATTCAGGCAACCCAATGTTTCATTCCCTGACACATTGGGAAAAGAATGAAACATTTCTAGTGCTTAAAGTACCAAAGTGGGGAAGAGTTGACTTCGGGCAGCATGCTAGTGACACCCTGAATTGGTGAGCAGCCAATCGCAGGGCACAACGAGATTGACAGCCAATCACTCATAGCTAGGAACAATTTAAAGTGCTCAACCAGCCTAAACTGCATGTGTTTGGATATGGGAGGAAACCAGAGTACCCATAGAAAAACCACGCAAGCCCAGGGAGAACATGCAAACTCCAAAAGAAGGTCCGAACCAGGGAACGAACCCTGACGCAAAAGTGACCGGATATAAATGTCCATGTATTTTTTGTTCCCTCCTCTTGAAGGAAGTCTGAAGAAATGTATCACCCATGATATTAATTTCTCTTTGAAGCGAGAGGTACCGGAATCAATTAGGTTTAAGTGAGATGAGTCCAAATTAAGGCTTTTTGTTCGTGACCGGACGTTTTGTCGAAAGACGCTTGGTTCCCGGACGTTTGGTCTCCGGATGTTTGGTTGACCAGACGTTTGGTCGACCGGACGTTTGGTCGACCGGACGTTTGGTAGAACGGACGTTTGGTAGAACGGACGTTTGGTGGCCGGGTTCGCTCGCTGTCAAATTATGACAGAGTTTACTGTTGATATTTTGATATTAGATATTTAGATATTAAACTCACTCTCTCTCATGATTATAATTTTGAGAGCTGGTTTCAACAGTAACAACCCGGCGACCAAACGTCCATTCTAACAAACGTCCGTTCTAACAAACGTCCGTTCTAACAAACGTCCGTTCTACCAAACGTCCGGTCGACCAAACGTCCGGTCAACCAAACGTCCGGTCGACCAAAAATCCGGTCGACCAAACGTCCGGGGACCAAACGTCTTTCGACGAAACGTCCGAGTACCTTTTTGTTTGGCTTCAAAAGAAAGAAAAAGATCACAGCGAGGCAAACTTTTATAGATACCTGCGGGGGCCCATTGAGCTTCTTTGTTTAATCTGTCACATTTTGTCAGCGGGTATAAACCCCTCCATCGAATGTCAGGTTTCAAACGGGTAAACAGTTTGTTTGTTGTATCCCCCTCCACTTGTGGAGTCTGGATCAGTCTGACAGGACTCCCCCAGTGGGACATTAGCAGACTACCTCTGAAAAGATGACGACATTGATGACTTTGACCGATAATTACCCTGCCGTCCCCCACCCGCCTGTTCCGCCTAAAGAATCATCCCGCATTCAAAGCAGGCTGCACATGTTATCTGGCAAAATGCCTGACGAGGAGCAAACAAGACAGTCGAGCGCCGGCATGGGTCGGAGGGATCAAAGTCGCCGGGATGAATGGGAGCGCGAGAGGTTGAGCGGCAGCAAGGGGTGGGATTGGGAGATAACCAGTGCCGAGTCTGTTGCTTTCAATAAGGACCATGAAACATGTTGAATGTGGATCAAATCTTGCGCACATCATCACGAGGTTCCTCGTGGGTTGCGCGTCAACTTCATTTGCTGCCATGATGCATTATGTAATTTGTTACCCTGCAGTTTGGTTGGTTTTACACTGTGAGCCGGAATGTTAAATATATTTTTGTGTGCCGTGACTCAAGGCAATCAGAGTTTATTAGATGAAATCTGACTACGGAACTACATTTCACTACGCCCACAAACATTTTCATACGTTACATAACATTGTTTCGGAAACTAAATTAAGAATAAAAAGTTTTGGATGTTACTAATAATAATAGATTTTAGTTTTTAAACACTTAAACACAAATTTGAAACTGAACATACCTACGACAATTATGCCTTGGTTTTATATCGGTTCTTGTTCAGGAAGGGTCTGCTATACAATTATTAGATATGTTAGCCCAGATTGTAAAGATATATTTAAGAGAATTTTGGGAGTAAGGGATATAAAAGCTTATTATGTTTGTCGTAAAAAAAAAAGATTTTTTTTCTCCTATGGAAAGGTCACAGAGTAGATTTTTTGGGGAAGGGATTATTACTTTAATGCACGTGTGTCAAAGTGGCGGCCCGGGGGCCAAATCTGGCCCGCCGCATCATTTTGTGTAGCCCGGGAAAGTAAATCATGAGTGCCGACTTTCTGTTTTAGGATCAAATTCAAATTAACAGTATAGATGTATATTAAATTTCCTGATTTTCCCCCTTTTAAATCAATAATTGTAATTTTTTAATCCATTTTTTCTGTGTTTTTAGTTCAAAAATCATTTTGTAAAATCTAAATATATATTTTAATAAAAGCTAAAATAAACATTGTTTTAGAGCTATACCTAACTGAATATTCAGGGCTTTTAATCCAGTTCTTTTAACCCACTTATTTAAAAAAAATCGAAATATTATATCTAAAATTGTCCGGCCCACGTGAAATCAAGTTGACGTCTGACGCCCTTGCTTTAATGGAACAATCTTACTTCCTCGTTTACTAAACTCTGTTAAAGCTGGGTTGTTTGTTGGACTTTTCTCCCCACTTGCTCCCTTTTTTTGTGCTGATGGTGCCGATAGCCTTTTACTACTTTCGGCTTTGCAATTAAAAACGTTTCCCTTCCACATTAAATTTCCAATTTCCCTACTCGTAGCAGTCCAATAAGGTCACGTCCTGATTTCCTGTCGCCAGCCTGCCAGAGTAAGAGTTTGCCTTGTAGTGGTTTTTTTTGTTTCTGGTTTTTGGGAAGACCTGGCCCTCCTCAACCGCCTTGCCCCATTATCTGAATAGGATTGTAAACATGCCACTGTTGGTTTTGGTACAGATAAGAACATCCGAGGCCTCACAGTCAGTCGGAAAGATCCTCGGGCGCTTTTTGTTTCCGTAAAGAAAATCCCGGCAATGGTAGTTTAAGCAAAATGATTAATGTAGAGTCTCTGTAATTAATTCTGACCCTCATGTGTCATCTGAGTAAATAAGCCACATGTATATATACATAATATAAAAGTTGTCGTTACAAATTTTACAGCTTTGGTTGTTTAACACTGCATTACAGAAAATAACTTCTTGTAACCACTGCAGTGTAAACATGGATCTGGCATTTATATTACCGGAACTTTTTGCTGCATTCACAGAGTTTCTTAGTCATTAAAGGGTATAATAAAATGTTTCAGAAAGTACATGTGGAAAAGGCTAGGTAATATTGAGGTGCTGCTTAGACGGACATTCTGAAGCGAAAGTCTTGACAAGCGTCAGAAGGCTTAGTTTCATCAACCCCAAATGTAAGACCACCTTATTTTTTTACAAATAGAAATAAATAAATTACGGTATTTTCACGACTATAAGGCACACTAAAAAGTCTTAAATTTTCTCCAAAATAGACAGGGCGCCTTATAATGCGGAGTGCCGTGTGTAAGCTCTAAAGCACGACTGAGAACACTTCTTGCCGACACGCTTCTTATATAGAGAGAAGGCGGACGTGGGTGGGGTCAGACGCTAAAGGCACGCTCCTACAAGGTACCCGTACATTGTAAAATGGCTAAATAAAGTACAACCGAACTCAGTTTTGCGTCCATTGCCTTTTTAAAAACGTGTTTTTAGTGTCTGTCCATATTTTTAAGCTGGTGTATGTTTAAGGTGGTGTATGTTTAGCCATGCCTGGCTGCGCCTTTAAAAGTGGTGCGTCCTCTGTGTGTGTCAAATACAGAAATAGCACTCGTTACTGACACTGTACCTTTAAATGCGGTGCGCCATATAGTCGTGAAAATACGGTAAGCTTCACCTTCTGGCGCTGCTATGTAGCACATGATGAAATTTAAGATTAGGATGGTTTTCTTGAGTTCACCCAAGAGTGGCTAAAGAACAAATCATGACACTCATTGAAAATGACCTAAAAACATTCACTGTAAAAGAAATGGCCTTCTGACTTAAGCTCGGGGAAGTGAGCACCAAGGATCTTTATATCACAGGAATCATTCCCCACCAAAGAACCTGTCCACGTAACACTTCCCAGTGAATAATCGTTTCGATCTACACAACTGTTGGTTGCAATCATGTTCTTGCTCCACTAAATGCATAAATGGCCACCTATTTCACAGCCCCTCATAGTGTAAATCCCTTCTTGACATTTCCCTCATGGGCGGCTATCGCTCCATGTCAGTTTTAAATGACTGATAACCATCTCCAATTTTTCCGGGAATTCTCGCTTGGTTTGGTCATGATTGGATAAGTGGTGGAGCGCGTGATCAACAGGCTCACTTACACCGATAATTCCCAGCCGTGAAATAAAAGAATTCCAGGTGGACCGCATCACTCGCGGGTGATGGAAGTGGGGCCGTGAAAAGCCTCTGTCATTGGTCAGTTAATCTAGCAGGGCGGTAGGATTTCACACGAGTGCTTACTCTCCAAAGAAACAAATCCAATCGGGTTTACTGACTTCAGCACTTTTGCAACAGAAGTAAGAACCCGAGACGGCCGCAATAAAAAAAAAAGAACTGACACGGTTCAGAGTGAAAGATGGGAAATAAGTATTTTTGCTGACCAAAAGCTTTGCTCTGTGGCGAAGAATAATGTTTCAACTATTCTCCTCTCATCTCCAGACGTTGAATCAAAGTTTCCCGAGCGACGGGAATTTTCTCTGCCTTTTCATGTATTATTCACTTTGGGCATTCCAAAAAAAAAAGGTGCAAAGTCATTCCTTTTCCAATTATATTCTCCATCAACCTTGTTTTCACGCTCCCACGCTTCTTCGGTCCCCTCCATTTGACCTCGGGTTCATTCGGTCACATGCGGAGGCACTTTGCCAATGTGGCATTTCACCACCACTCAAATGTTCTCACCCCCCTTCGATGTGAAGACCCCCTAAGGCCAGATCGCTGCTATGGAATCAACTATTACACCCCACAAAGTCACAATACCTCGAGAGTGACTCACTGTCGGAGTGGAAAACTGCAAAAAAATGAGGTCTATTTATTGCAGCGGTGTCAAAAGTTCGGCCCACAAGCCGGAAGTGGCCTGCTAGGAGGTCCAATATGGCCCCCGGGGTTGTTTTGTCTGACAGTCCCTTTGTAGCTCATTTACTATACTGTATACGAAAAAAATGAAATGCTTTCATTTTTTTTCGAAAGGGGCGCTGCAAAACCAGATGTTTGTGATTTGTGTGATTAAATGTGTGTATTATTGCACTTGCTCAATTTCCTACCCACAATCACATTTGTTCATTCAAAACAGCATCTTCAATGGCAGCCATTGAGTAAATAGCGAACCTGGAAATGCCCCAAAACGAACAGAAAGTCACCTGGAAATGCTCCAAAATCAGCAGGAACTGACAAACGAACAAGAAGCCCCTCTAAATCGATAGAAAATGATCCAAACTTTACAATACTTGATCTATTAGTACCCTAAAATGACAAGGAAGTGACAAAATGGCCTCACTCCCTACCATTAACAACGATAGAAGTCAAATTCACTTAAATTGCCTTTTTGGGCAGAAAAATAAACTGGTCCGGCCCACATGAGATCTAGTTTGACACCCCTGATTTAACCCTTCAGTCAGAACGAGACATGTTTGAGAAGATCCCAGTCGTGGGGAAAATAAGCAATACTGGTACAAAATGATACTATGCAACATTACTACAGCACTGGGGTTGCCATGGCAACAAAAGAAACACAGCTCTGCCTAGAACAAACCCATGCAGTGTTGCAATAACATCGTTGGGAGTAATGGGAGGCGACGGGAACTAAAAGAGGGCACAAAAGACGTGCTTGCACACATGCTCCCAGGACATGAAATTCTAGCTAATACAAGGCAAAATTGGGCCGGCTTCCCGCCGAGGAGAACCTATCCATCTCACACTATCAAATATTCATTTGGCTCTCCCGTACTCTTTTGCCAGTGCAAGGCCAGAAAAGATTTTTTTTCGTGTGAGAAAATTATGTAAGCGACACATGATTAGAGCAAAGGTCACCCCCTGTAAGACAGTCACTAACATGCAAACTGCATATGTCTGTTGAGTTGTTCAATAAAATTAAAACAGTCTCATGACAGGCCTAGATGGCAAATTTGGATGGGAAATGGTTTCCACAACATCCGAAAATTATGCAAAAGAAGGAAACATAACCTTCATATATGACACAAGTGCAAATTTTCAGAAGCATACAAACGGTTAAAGATGATTCGGTGTAAAGTTTAGCGATATCAAGTCGTTCTTTACAGTTTTGACAGTTTTTTACTATGACATGAGTAAACATCACTTCAATCAATATTAGCTAGCACTCACTATGTTACTGAAATTGATGGTGGATGGTAATAATAGTAGACAACAAGCTACATTCGATTTATTGCTACCATTGTCTTTTGATATTTAATTGAATGCTGCTTATATCATGGTAAGAGACATTCCGACATTTACGGCTTTCATCAGATTCTTACAAGTTTTTGAATGCTCATATTCCGATTTTTAAGGGTTTTAATTTTTCGTTACATCCGAAAATTTGACCTTTTCAGGCGTGCCGGGCAGAAAGGAACAAAAAATGATCCAAAATGTAGATTTCAGGGGAAAATTTGCTTAATTAATGAATATATCCAAAAGTGTCTTTGGTTAAAAAGCTCGTATTTGGATCTTCGGATAAAGAAGACGTTCCGCCGCGAGGCGAGGAGTCAGTTTTATTCGGGTGTCCCACCCATGTCCCAAAATTCCAATTGCCTCTTTTCAAGCGTCCACAGTGCAAAATGTCTCCATTGGCCATTTTCCAGTGTCCCTCGTCCCCGTGATTCAGTTGCTGAGGACATAATTAGCACAATCTTGCTGGCTAATCCCTAATTATTTCCCCACAGTTTAGACAATACTCATTTTGTTTTGTGTGTGTGTGTGTATGTGTTTTGTTCTGCGACCAATCCTTGGATCAAGACCTGCCTGATAATCTGGCCGACGGAAAAGAAATAAAGTTAATGCTTAATTTAATTGCCACGTCCTGACAAGAGAGAAGAGGATTAATCCATATTAAGTCAGTGGAAACTTCTGGAAGGTTATTCAAGGTCACCGCCTGCCCCCCAGGGATGCTCTAATAGCACGCCTCGGACTGGCTTTCATCGTCTTAACGCCGCTTTCACCGAGAAAATCCCCTCGTTAAAGCTGATTGGCTGTTTGTCTAATGCCAAAGAAAACAGCGCTAGCCACCGTTTTCCGGACTTAAAAAATGTGGTCACAGCAAGTTTTGTCCTACCAAGCCTTTTGAGGATAATTGCCCTAACAATTAACGGAAGGGGGATTTAAATAATGCGTCAAAATAATGCTATTGTCCGAATTAAAACAATTTGTAATGTTTTTTATTAGCATTCAGGTGATTTCTTTTAAATTCAAGCCATTGTCAAAAAGGAATACAACTTTCTGGTAGTTGACATTTAACCGCTAGCAGAAGCTAACATATCGATTCAAATTGATATCTGATTACGGTATTTTCACGACTATACGGCACATCGTATTTTTAGCCGCAGTGTCAGTAACGAGTGCTATTTCTGTATTTTACACACACAAAAGACGCACCGTTTTTATAGACGCAGCCAGGCATGGCAAAACATACACCAGCTTAAACATACACGCTACACCCACACTCTAAAAACACGTTTTTAAAAAGGCAACGGAAGCAAAACTGAGTTCGGTTGTACTTTATTTAGCCATTTTACTATGTACTCTCGTCATCATTACCCACAAATCCATCAAAGTCCTAATTTTCTGTGTCTCAATTGAACAATTGTCCAAATGAGTGACTTGCCATAGTTGTGAGAGCTGTAGAGGATGGTGTACCCTATCGACTGATTTATTTTATTTTATCGTGATAACAATTTTAGTATTGGTCCATATATAAAGCGCACTGGATTATAAGGCGCCCTGTCTATTTTGGAGAAAATTTAAGACTTTTATGTGCGCCTGATAGTCGTGAAAATACGGTAACAAATTTAAAAAGAATTAGTGAACTTTGGCTACTCATGCAGCCCCTTTTTTTCTAAAACTGACATCCGGTTCCGCGGGGCGAGATATTGGAGCATCCTTGATTCTTAAACAGGCCAAAGTTCTTGCAAAGCAGTGCAGATGATTCTGTCTCCAGGGAACAGAATTTTTTTATCAAGGCTTGGAGAAAATTTGGTGTGGGTAGATCGAGCGACAAAGGCCAGCGAGCTCTGCTACATTTTTTTGTGTGGATGACGCTTGTTTAAGTGGAAGCAAAGCATGGATAATGACAGAATCTCAGCGTGATTAGCTATTGTCTCCACGGAGAGCAGACGAGGTCTGACTACAACGATGAGCCGAGGCACCACAAGCTGCTTTTGTGCTACGAAATGAACGTCCTGGTAACAAGTAGCATAACATGGATGGGAGGGTGCTAATTACCTATACGTTTCCATAGGTTACGTGATTTTACAGGAAAGATGGTGACATTTTGTGAGCTTTGAGCAGTACTTTAGATCTCAACGTGGCTCAGAAAATGTACTCATTGGAGGAGTTAAAAAAATCATCATCGTTATCTGCGACCTTCCCCAAAATGTAGTGATTGGATTGAAGTAAAGAATCCTTTTGCATACCTGACAACCTCATCCAATTGCTTCCCTTATTAATGATTGCACTTCTCCTTATTAAGCAATATTTTTTTAAAAAGTACAAATCCACATATTTACTCAAATAGAGCGCACTAAAAGTCTAAAATTTTCCCCAAAGTGGACGGGGTGCCCAATCAGTATGCACTAAATTCAAGATTCTGCAGGTGTTGCTGACAGCTTGACTGTCTGAGTACATTGATTGCTGACGCACTATAACAATATAGTGAAAAGGTGTGTGTATATCATGCTTAAAGCAGGACAATATTAGCAATGACGTTTTCATCTGCTACCAGTGACGAAGACGATCCGGATTAGAGCCGAAATGGGTATAACGAGTTCGGTTTTACAAAAATCTAACTTAAAAAATCCCGTACAAATGTTGTTATATGGCGTAAACGATTTGAAATGTTAAAAAAAACGCAAAAATTACGGGTAAAAACGTTTAAGTTAACAGCTGTGTTTTTGCTTATGCTTTTTCACTGATTCCCACAAAAACTTCCCAAGAGTTTTGATGAAAAGACACAAATGCCCTAAAAAAATTATAGCCAATTGCATTGCACCACAGGTGTTAGGTTTTAGTTCAATACCGTTGACTTTGGCCATGTCCTCCCGTGTTTCGAAGCTTTTTGCGTGGATTTTTTTATGAGACATTGGAACGTACGGTGACATTCGTTCTGGCACAAAATCTGTGTGATTATCAGGTTCTTCAATGGGTTGAGCGGACCTGACAAGTCATTCCGGCATCGGGGAACCTCCACGGAGCACACTTTCATTTTAATTAAAGACTTCTGCAGGCTTCCAGGCAAAATTGCTTGAGCTGCCCCCGAGAACACCGTGGAAATGTGTGATTAATGCTTGTTTTCCATCCTGGCGAGAGCTGTCGTCCGGCCATTGGCCAAGCCATTAATACTGCTCACAAATATGAGCTGCATGAGGCATGTTTGTTTTAATGATACCTGATCCAGCTCGTCTTTGCACTCCATATTCATTAGCATAGGAAGAAGAGGGCTTCATTAATGGGGACTTATTATGGAAAATAGTCATCTAATTAGTTGTATAAAAATGGGCAAATCTCCCAAGGGTTTTCCCATTCATCAAGTCTGGAATCAAACTATCAAAGAACCAAATTTCACTCAGTTCAGCGCAACGCTTCCGGTAAGTGACTCTAGCTTCCTGTCCAATAGCGAAATGGGATTAAAACTGCTGCTTTGCACTTTTCTGGTTCATTTTAGAAAGAAAATGTTCTAAAATAACTGTGGTTATGGCTAAGTAAAGTCCAATCTAACAAATTCAGCAAAATACCCCCTGAAATGAGAGTGGGACTTTAAGACCATAGAACAAAACCTAAAGTGAATAGAATTGTGTGTACATCTATAAAAGAACCGGAAAACATGGGCCTCCCAAAATCTTTATGCCGACACTCAATGCAAAATGGTTTAAAAAAGTGAATGTCTTCAATACTCACGTTTATGATCCTTATGGCAATGTTCATTTGAACACAAATAATCCCTTAAGAAATTAAATGAAATGCTCACAGGTCTATATTCCTAATTCTCTGCATGAAGTGGCAAAAGTTAGTCATTTTTCTACTAGTACTACTAAAATTCCATTGATGGATCAACCAACGAAGAATAATTATAATGTAAAAAATGTCAGAGTTGGGCAGTAATAAAGCATTAACATCTATCGATCATTGTTAATCCTCATGAGGGCCGTGGAGTTTTAACTTTAACCGAATACACAAACAATATTTGATGAACAAAATCATAAAAGATGGGCAAAAATATACAAATACTCAAACGCCTACAAAAGAGCGTGTTGCATTCACGAACAAAGTCAGACAGGTTTATGAATGGCTTCAAATTATTTTAGGAGAAAACGCTAAGCAATTTGGAAAGTTTTCCCGCGTTCAGACCCATTTTGAAAACATCAGCTCCGCAAATAATACACAATGTGCACATTGTGACACAGTCATCCCATACAAATACACAAAATAAATGCAGACAACCCTTTTGCATGCTCGTGTGTCACTGGCTACCATTGAGGACAAATTGGATTGGATGTACATCAATGGGATTTTGAATTGACTGAAATTTGGTGTCTACAACTGTCGATGGAAGTTAATGTGTTCAGGTCTACAAAATCTAACTTTTTTTAAATATATTTTTAGATTTTACAAAATGATTTTTGAACTAAAAACACAGAAAAAAATGATTAAAAAATTACAATTCATGATTTAAAAGGGGGAAGATCAGGAAATTTAATATACATCTATACTCTTCATTTTAATTTGATCCTAAAACAGAAAGTCGGCACTCATGATTTACTTTCCCGGGCCACACAAAATGATGCGGCGGGCCAGATTTGGCCCCCGAGCCGCCACTTTGACACATGTGTGTTTGAGTGACTGGTTTTAGTGCTAAACCTGAGAACTACATCATAGCCTGAAGTCAAGATTCTTGTGCGGGCCTTATTTAATCATTTTTCATCATTAGGCTAATAAAAACTGGGCTGGATTTGGCCCTCGGGCCTTAGCTTGGACACAACTGTTCTAAGACAACAGGCCCTAAAACCTGCAGACATGTACTAGCTTCTGATGAAATGGAGTTGGAGTAGTTTTTTTGTGAATGACATCAACATTGTAGGCATTTGTAAATTAAAAGAATGATGACTCACAAGATGATGCTCGTTAGCGTCGTCACATTGTCGTTATGAAGGGTCGCTGATTGCAGATGCCCTCGAGCGTGAACGCGGCCTGCCCGACACTCCAGCTAATGGTCCATCTGCCACCATTGTCTCCAGGACCGGGACGCCTGATAATTCCAATGAGCGTCGAGTGGCGTTTGATTACTTCCTGCACGAGTAGCTCCTTCATCCACACAATACGATGACTAGGACTTCATCAACGATTGTTGCTATCTAGCATAACGACACACAAAAGAACAAGAAAATTCTACTTTGAGATAAGCCGCTTCGAAACCGTCATCGCTCAGCCACCATTTTCGCGAGGGTACAGTCGGTGTCCTCGGGGAGAGGAGGATATGTGGCCATAATGGTTATTTGGAGAAATATTATCGACCGGTGTGTGGCTGAAAGTGCCCACTCCTGTAAAAAAAAATAAAAAAAATGACCTTGGACACCACAGAAAAGGTGCAAAGTGTGCTTCTTGTGGACTGAAAAATGGGTGCTTATGTGGAATATACAAGGACACTGCAATAAGGACAACTGCACACATTTAGTATTTGTTAAGCACAATTTGACTCGAGGTCATTCAAAACATTAAGAATATGTGGTGAATTCACATAAGGCAGTTGTCATTTTTTGAAGAAATCAGTCATAATGTATCAAATGAACAGCATTTTTGTGGTTTAGAAAAAGTTCAGAAATTTTTGTTTAAATGTTTCAATGAAAATGGTAACATTGGATCATATAAATGTTCCCTCTAAGCTGCGCGCGTGCGCAATTGCGCACTACTCTCGTCTTCTCTGCGCACAGTAAATCATATGGAGCGCACAAAATAAAATCCCAATTTTTATTTATTTAGCTGTGAGGCCGACGCGCAAACCACTCATCCGCTTGGCCGCCCATTCATCGATATTAATCATTACATTTTATTATTACTAAATCATTTATGTGTAGTAGACATGCACCTGCTTATGGCAGGTGTGATACTGGTGTGTGCCCATAGCGAGCAATGATGATGTTGCTCACACCAGTACTCAGTGTGCTCAGGGAGGTTGTCTTTCTGCCCAGACAAACAAAAAATTAGAGGGAACATTTGATCCTATTACTATAAAAGATAAATAATACAGTTATGGATGACGTTTAAATCTCCCACACTCAAAAACATTACAATATGAAAAATTGCAGAATCAAGCTGAGAATGATAAGGCTGTTGTCATTTTTTAAGAAATCAGTTATAATGTATCAAATGAACAGCATTTTTGTGGTTTAGAAAAAAGTTCAGAATTTTTTGTTAAAATGTTTCGATGAAAATGGTAACATTGGGATCATATTACTGTAAAAGATAAATAATACAGTTATGGATGACGTTGAAATCTCCCACACTCAAAAACATTACAATATGAAAAATTGCAGAATCAAGCTGAGAGAATAAGACAGTTGTCATTTTTTTAAGAAATCAGTTATAATGTATCAAATGAAGAGCATTTTTGTGATTTAGAAAAATGTTCAGAATTTTTTGTTAAAATGTTTCGATGAAAATGGTAACATTGGGATCATATTACTATAAAAGATACATGATACAGTTATGGATGACGTTTAAATCTCCCACACTCAAAAACAATACAATATGAAAAAATGCAGAATCAAGCTTAGAGAATGATAAGGCAGTTGTCTTTTTTTTTTAAGAAATCAGTTATAATGTATCAAATGAAGAGCATATTTATGGTTTAGAAAATAAATCTGAAATTTTTGTTATGAAGCAACCAAATGTTTTGATGAAAATGGTAAGATTAGGATCACATTACTATACAAGATACATAATACAGTTATGGATGACGTTTAAATCTCCCACACTCAAAAACACTACAATATGAAAAATTGCAGAATCAAGCTCAGAGAATGAATTAAATAATAGAAACTGAACCTTTTATTAACTTCATGCTGTTGGTTTTGTTTCATCAATATGAGCATCCCATTAATTAATGCTAAGTGATAAATCATTACAAAATATTGCAGTTGTAGTACTAGCGAAATAAAATAAATCTGCAATACAAAATTGTAAAATTAGAATAAGATTACACCGTTACAAGACAAAAAAAAGATAAATTATGTGTAACCCAAGACATCATATATCGATTTCCTTCCAATTATGAAAGCGAAAAAGCATCTTTATGTTTTATTTATAAAAAAACGAAATATACCACTATATCCTAATGACCGAGAATAGCAGCAACCTTTTCTTTTCTTAATATACGATTTTTACAGTCATCTGTGCACTCCATCACGACCTTGTGCCTGCCTGAAAGTGGAGTCTGGGTAAAGCATTTTGTGGCCTGCAGCCACTGTGTCGCTCTGCCGTGCACTGGCGAGCATTGACTTATTATTGTTAGCTGACACTGATAAAATGTTGTTTTCATACAGTATGTGTTCCCTTGGGGTGCTTTGGGAACAGCTTCGGCCCCCAGCTGCTGCTCCCAAACAAACACCTGTTTAACACACACTTTCAGCCCCATAACATTGTTTGCTCATACGACTATATCGCACTGTGTTATTGTCGTAAATGTGGAGGCAGGAGGAACATCATTTTGATGCGCTTGGTTATTTTTTTTTTTAATGAAAAGACCCTAGTGTGGATAAAGCGGTTCAGAAAATGAGATGAGAATCAATTTCAAAGAAGGATGCGAGAAGGATGAATTGTGATGAGGAAAAATGTTGGATACAAGAACAGAGCGAATAGTCACGTGACAATGATGTAATAACTTAGCAACGGAATAAATGTTGCAACGGGAAAAATAGCAATAAAGTCTTGTTTGAGACTGTAGTTGTGAATTTGTAAGAAAGCTGTTATAGAATAAAGTTTAGGGGGAAAAAACGAAAAAAACACTAATGACAGTGAATGAAATATATATATATATATATATATATATATATATATATATATATATATATATATATGCATATGCATATATTAAATATAGAATCAAATAGATCAAAAGATGCTCAATAATGTCAATAATGTATTCCACATTGGAAGTGAAGACTTTCATCTCCTTGACAAATATTTATTGCTACCATTCAAATTCACTTGATGAGATACATTTCTGAACCATCTTCTCTGGATTTATTGTTTAAAATTCACAGGGCTAACACGTAGCTACTAAGTGAGACATTCTCATAAAGCTCTGTGTATTTTGCTCTTGAAAAATATCCCTGCTTTTGTGCCCCATGACATGAAAAGGCTGCCTGGGAAGGAAGCATAAGAGAGGTACAATTATATGAAAGGGGATCTAGTAGTTGTCGCAGTATCTACTCATTGTTACTTACTGTGTCTGCGTGTGTGGGTATGTGCAATGTCAGTTGTGAATTTTTTTTAAAAAGTACTGTATCTTCCGGACTATAAGTCGCACTTTTTCTCAGTATAATTCCCTCTTCATTGTGTATTCTTTGGCTGGTGCGACTCATACTCAGGTGAGACACAGTCTAAAAAATATGGTAATGAAAATAAAATGTAATGTTAGGATAAGGAATAGTGAAACATTCCTAGACTAAAATGTTATTAATACAATAAAAATCTAATCTATTGTGCTGTAGTAGCTTTACAAGCTAGCGGCTACAAATCTGACCACTTACTGTATTTTAATTCATTTGTAGTCGTAGATTTTCTTTAAGAAATTTCACAATTTTTGCTTTGTAACCGTACACATGTATTATAACTGCATCTTTTTTTAACTTATGTGCAGTAAGAATTAAATTCTTGTAATGTTACTATTTTATTGTCTTAAATTTCCCAAATGTTTCTTGAAAAAATCGCGACATAATTCTATACATACATTTGGTCATCGTAGAATTTTTTTTTTTAAACCTCTTACCTCAAAGGTAATTTTCTGGCTGGTTGTGCAATATTGTTTTTTAATAACTGTGAGTATTGTACAAATCCATCATACATGCATTGTGGCCTTTATACTTGCTAATTTGTTACCACTTTCAATTTAGCATGAAATTAAGTTCCATTTTACCCAGTTGGATGTCAAATTGATCACAGGATCCCTGATGGGGAAAACGACCCTACCTGCTCAAATTTGAACAGCAGGACACTTTTGATGAGGGAATCGATCGGCAAACCCGTTTTTCCGGTCGGTCACCACTTTTAAAAGCGTCTTTTCATTTGCAATAACATCTAATGATGATGACGTTCTTGACCTGAGCGCTTGACTAAAAAATGAAGTTCCACTTTTTGCTTCATGATCACTAAAGGCATGTCCCGTGGTTGACGTTTCTGCCCTGACGCCAGCTGTTGGTGAACATTACACGCTTTCGAAAAGCTCTATTTCGGTTTGGGAAGCAAAAAAATACAAAAAACGCAAAACGCCTTCTTCCCACTGCGCTGCCAACGACGTCTATCGGCAGCATGAAAGATGTGTTTTGATGACGGCTGCGTGTGAATTTAATGAGGCGAGATGGGAGCCAGCCTAAAGCTACGGGTGTCTTATAAAAGGAGGGAGTTGGAGGGGAATTCCTCCTGCTCGGTGCCTTTCGATTCCTTTTTATAGGATTGCGCGGTCGGATTGCGTGTTCTTGTGTTGGGAGTTATTTCATGATGTGCTGGCAAGGATCTGACCCTGAGGTGAACCGTTTCATGTTGTAGTTAAGAGTTGGGGCGTTCGCGAAGCAACCAATTTTTTTTTCGGAACGGATCATTAACATGAACGATGGGAACCAAGTGGTGAATGGGCTGGAGCCATTAATTTTTTTTCACCTCCATGAGTAGTTCTCACCAACGCCCAGTCTAGCTTTTTCCTTGTCTGAAAGTCTTATTTTTTAAGATGCTATATGAAGATTACAAAATATATCCAATAACCTATGGAGATAAATCATTAATCACCCTATCAATCACACCATGAAAATAAATAAACGGACGGGCAAATATTTCTGCACCATATTCGTCAAATACCGTATTTTCTCGCATATAAGCCACCTCCGCGTATAAGCCGTACCCTTAAAATTGCCTTAAAATTGTTGAATTTTACACTTTCTCTCGTATAAGACGCCCCCTGATTCACAATGTTCACCTCCATGTTCATGGTTTTAATAGGGAGTACAAATTCAGCCATGTCCAACTTAACATCTTTTGAGTCTGTATCCGTTTTTGCCACCGCAACCAAAATGGCGCCGTTCAAGTGGCAGCCGGTGGCGGTAGCTCCGTCCACTCTCTCTCGTTTTGTGTTTTTGCTACTTTTTCTGCCTTAATGATTTGATTTGGTGATTCTTAATGATCCCATTGACTTTGATTTGCTTTGTACTTTCTGCTTTTGCTTTGTTGTTCTGCGGCCTTTGCGACTGTACGGTCTAACTTATAACTATGCCTTTTCTTGCTACTGTCACAATGAAATTTCCCGAATACGGGATGATTAAAGTTATCCAATCCAAATGTGTTACTTTGATAGGAAAATCTTAAGAAAAATCATCGCATGCGGTATTTCTGAGATACTGTATGAATCGAAAGGGTGTTGCCTGCACGTAGACAAATTCAAAAAGAAAGTCGCGTGAGCAGTACAACCAGGAAGTGTGTCCGTACCTGTCTGGTTTGTCATCCCTAGGTAAGATGGCGGCACCCTGAGCAAGCAATGACAGGCACAAGTCATTTTGTTTAGCGTTTCATCTGTTTATCTTTTCACTATTTTGAAATAGATGACCTAACGGCCGCATAGTCTTGCATTACAGCGTTTTGTGCATGTCAAGTCTAATTTGTGCGCATACAAGCCGTACACTCGATTCAGTCATCATTTTTTTAGCGACAAATACGACGTATATGCGAGAAAATCCGGTACTTCTCTTTCACTATCACAGATGTAAAACAAGATTACGAGAGCTGAAGAGTCGGAGACTCCAGCAGAATCAATTGTGTGTAACATTACTTTACGCACTGTTTCATAGTCAGTCATCTAAAAATACAAGGTCTTTGTTGGAGAGCGTTACACTCACAGATACTGCGACTCGTCTCGGAATGCCTTTAGCAACATGAATCTGATCAAAGGAAGAACGAGCTGCTCCTGCTCGTCTTTAACACCCAATTCAAGTCTTACAAGCCTTGACTATTTGATCCAATACGTGCAAAACAACGAACTTGCTAATGGCTAACAGGCTTTTCCGTCCATTTCCGAACCTTAATGTTTGTGTCTGTATACAGGCATCCTCTCTGGCCTTCCAGTAACAGGTCTCTGAGAGGTCAATTCGCAGTAATGAGGCAAAAATGCGGTTTTCCTTGAAGCCCAATTAGATTATGCCTGGCTTCCAGGCTCTCAAATTTCCAGCATGCAGAGATTCAATGATGCTATGTTTCATTTCTTTCGGACTCTTAAGTGCTAACAAGGAGCCGTCCAGGCAACATATGCTTGCCATTCAAGTCGCTGGAAATGAAGTAATCGTATTAGAGAGAACAAGTCATAAAGGCACCAGAATAAATCCTTATTCTTAACGACAGAGGGTCATAAAGGGGCAGAAAATTATGCTACAAGAGAAAAAGTTCAAAATATGTGTTCAGGTTCCAGCAAAAGTGGTGAGGTCTTTCCTCATTTTCATTTTTTTCCCTGTTATTTTGGTAGATCTAAACTAAATATAAGTGGCGGGCCGTCAGGGCCTTCAAGGCCTTCTCTGCTGGCTTAAGAAATATCTGAATCATATATTATATTTTGTCCATCAATACTTATTAAATAATTCCAAATGGTCTGTTAGCTTACTTTCATTGCTTTTCGCCCTGGTTGCACTGCTTCCAGATGTGTGTTTTCATATTGAAGCATTTAACCAATCACATTTCAGCCATTATTTGTTGCCAGGGTCAGAAATCTGCCTCAAGGCCTTCACAATCAGTTCTGCAGGCTTTGCTGCATTAAACAAGCGTCGATAAGACTGTTGCTTTAACCAATCAGATTTCGAGTTGGCAACACCACAATGCCTTGTCGCAGGCGTAGGGATACGTCATTGCCTTCTCGCAGGCGTAGGGATAAGTCATCGCTTTCACCAACTATGATTGGCTAGTGATTAGCCAGAGCTACAAAACTGTATCTGTAGCGAGCTGCACAAGCAAATATATTGTTGTGTTGATTTAAAGCCATTTTCAAGACGGACTATGCCAGAAATACGACAGGACAGGCTCGACTTTCAGCATTAGCTTCGATGGCGATAGAAAAGAAGGAGGATGGATATTGTGCACAGTTAAAAAGGATTTTTGGTGAGTAAAATATGGCTATATTCCTAAATAATATTTCAATTGTAGGCCCGGTTCTGATATCTGAAAAGCTCCAGTGTTTGTATTTAAGCTCCAGTGTTTGTATTTAAGCTCCAGTCTTTGTATTTAATCACTAAATGCTGCTAAGACGTGGATTTTACCCCATTTTAGTGCAATTTTTGCCGTTTTGCCATTGACGTCCATCGCTGTCTTTTCCTGGGAAAATCACCCCCGGTCCGGTTGTAATGTCTGAAAAGCTCCAGTATTTGTATTTAATCACTAAATGCTGCTAGGAAGTGGATTTTACCCGTTGAGGGCGCTACGAGAAAATGCACGGACCGCCACTGCTAAATATACACATTTTCAGTCGTTCTGTAGCTGGTGTCTAGTTCAGTTAGGTTAGTAAATGTTAATGCCGCCTTTTTTCCAACATGTATGGCACGATCCGAACATGTTGGCAGTTAGGGAGAAAAACCTTGGGAATGACCCAGAATAAAGACAAAACAGGTGCGAATTGGTGTTATTATTCAGGATTTGCTCACACGAGGGGCCCGTCTGCCCCCTGATATGAATAAATGAAGAGGTTTCATGCAAATTCCATCAAGTGAAATATTCTGCACTCCGTTCCTTAAGTGGCCTTTAAGGTCAATTGAGCGATCGCTCGGGCGAGGCGCGAGTGGAGGGCGTTTATGTCTTACGCCACACTCTAAGCTCATCGCACGTTATCAAATGGGAGATTTTTATACGGGGACGAAAGAACAAGAAAACAATGGATGCCTTGTGGTCGGAATTTTATCACACTGGAAATCCAACAGGAAACCTATTTTAAATATTTAACGAGTAACCTGCACTGGAACAGCTGTAATACTGAAAACTAATATTATTGTTATTGTATGATACTACGAAAATACAAGTTAGTTTTAAAATAGCCGCTTGAGAACAAAAATGCAAGTTTTTGATAATATTTTGTGGTCTAAATTTAATATTGCCCCCACCCATACACACACACAAAAAGGGGGCTATTATTTTAAAGAATTAAAACAACAAACATACATTTTTATGGGTCTATTCCAAGGGTGTCAAACTCGGGTTGGTTCGCGGGCCGCAATAACATCAACTCGATTTCATGTGGGCCGGACCATTTTAGATATAATATTTAGATTTTTTTTTATTGGATTATAAGAACTGGATCAGAAGCCGTAAATATTCAGTTTTATTATAGATATAAAACTGTTTATTTGAACTTTTTTTCTTAGAAAGGAAAAGCATCTAATAATCATTTGTTTTTCATTTCAAATGGAAATATTTGGCTCGACTTTCAGCATTAGCTTCGATGGCGATAGAAAAGAAGGAAGAAAGGAAGGAGGATGGATATTGTATACAGTTAAAAATGATTTTGGTGAGTAAAATATGGCTAAATTACTAAATAATATTTCAATTGTATGAGGTTATTATTGATTATTTTTTATGTGTCGCAGCTGTGGCTGCAGTAGAGGTTTTATAGCCATAAAATAGTTTTTGCTGAAGGCGTCACTAGGAAATGCACGGACCGCCACTGACCTGAGGTTAAATCAGTGTTTAGTTTTTTTTCTTGGGAAACGACAACCCTAACAAAACTTATTTCCGCGAGGAGCGAAGAAGAAAAATTATTTAACAAATATTGCGGCACAAAGCCAACTCGGTGGTTGTCAGATCTTTCTCTAGTGATCGGTCGCTTCATTACTGGTGTAGAGGATGAAAGGAGCATTTCCATGTTAAGTGGCTGCCTCCTTTTTTTTTGCATCCTTCCTTCAGCTATATTCATGATGATTGCGAGTGCAACAGAAAGAAATATATAGAATGGAAATTTCCCTTTTTCCGAGTTGATTAAAATGCTGAATTGTTTTAGAGCATCTGTGCAACGAAAAAAAAAGATAGAACAAAGTGAGTGAAACAGATTGAGCAGCGCAACTGTGAATAATTTGATTCTTGTCATATCAGAAGTCTGGAAGCACAGAAGTGGGGAACTTTTTTCAGATGCCACTATGCAAAATGTATTTGAAATTAATCTGTGAGGGAGATGTGTGTTTTGGGAAATGATGCGGTGCGTAAAAGATGGAAAAATGTTTGGGATTTGAATAACTGCATGGCAATGCGGTTCAATTAAAGTACACTACGCATTGAAACGTTGGATTATGCATAGTTGGCTTACATGTCACAATTTAAAAACAATGCCTAATTCCGAGAAAATTGTCAATTCTGTCAATCATCATAAAATCTTCATTATATGTAATGCTATAAATACATACTGTATAAATACGTATAGGTCATTAAATGTAAATCTATCATGTATGAGCAAGTGTAGCGGGTTGGCCTCACAGTTCTGGGGTCCTGGGTTCAAGTCCAGGTTGTGTGGAACCTGTGTGGAATTTGCATGTTCTCCCAAGGCCTGTGTGGGTTTTCTCTGGGTACTCCGGTTTACTACCACATTCCAAAAACATGCATGTTAGGCTAATTGAACACTTAAATTGCACGTAGGTATGAGTGTCAGGTGAGATAGGCTCCAGCACCCCCGACATTAGTGAGGATAAAGCGGTTCAGAAAATGAAATGAAATGAAAAAATATATATTATGAATGAATGAACCAATAATTCAAACTCGGGTTGGTTCGCGGGCCGCGTTAACGTCAACTTGATTTCATGTGAGCCGGACCAATTTAGATATAATATTTAGATTTTTTTTAATAAATGGATTAAAAGAACTGGATTAAAAGCCCTGAGTATTCATTTTTTATAGATCTAAAACAATGTTTATTTGAGCTTTTTTTAAATATATTTTTAGGTTTTACAAAATGATTTTTGTACTAAAAACACAGGAAAAAATTGATTAAAAAATTACAATTATTGATTTAAAAGGGGGAAAATCAGGACATTTAATATACATCTATACTCTTCATTTTAATCTGATCCTAAAACAGAAAGTCGGCACTCATGATTTACTTTCCCGGGCCACACAAAATGATGCGGCGGGCCAGATTTGGCCCCGGGCCGCCACTTTGACACCTGTGATTTAGGTAATCACACAATTTAGCTAGTAAAATAAAAGCAATGGTGTAGCGTTATGGTTAAGATAATAAAAATAAGGCTTGAAGCTTTATGGTTCATAGTATCCAGAAATGTAACCAAACATTTAGCTGCTTCTCAAGATTGCCTGTCAATCATTGCCGCGACTGTTTAACGACACAAGCGCAGTTGACGCGACGCAAAGTTATCAATAGATGCCACTCGATCATTTTTTTGGTTTGTGCTTTGTGCGCCGGCTAAGTCGCTTTAGAGTGAAATCAGACTCATATGACAAGCACAGCTGATCATAAATCTGATAGCGTCGCGCATCTCATTGGAGCGATGGAGTCGACACGCTCTCGCCGAATACTAACAAGTCGAGCACAAGCGCAATGATTGTCAGGGACAAAATACTCCACCAATTAGTTTCAGCTTGCCAGTGTTTGCACATGACGGCAATTTTGACACTGTTTCTGCAACGAGCGACTGATACCGCATCTATTCATATTTATAAAGGATGGGGGGGTTGACATCAACTTAATCTTTTCCATTGAGAATCATTTTTATCCATGAACACCCTTCAAAAGCTTCATTAGCTGTGGCAGTGTGACAATTAAAAATGCCTTATTGTCAACCAAGTCTGCACACATGAAAAAAAAACAGTCGTAGTCATGCTCCCCCCTTTTGTTGGAGTTCAGTTGTATTTAACCTTGTAAGACAATGCTTACAAAACATTTGAAAACAGCTTGGCTGAACTGTTTGATTTTTTTTTTACAGTTTTACGGTAGGTCAAACATATTCAAGGTGTTTGGTTCCCTTTGTCTTAATGTGTTCCAGACACTCAATAATGAGTAAAGGAATTATTATAAAACTGGCAGGATATATTTGTAATGTGAAACAGGAAGAAGTGATTAAATTGAGTACATGTGTCAAAGTGGCGGCCCGGGGGCCAAATCTGGCCCGCCGCATCATTTTGTGTGGCCCGGGTAAGTAAGTGAGTGCCGACTTTCTGTTTTAGGATCAAATTAAAATGAAGAGTATAGATGCATATTAAATGTCCTGATTTTCACCCTTTTAAATCAATAATTGTCATTTTTTAATCCATTTTTTCTGTGTTTTTAGTTCGAAAACCATTGTGTAAAATCTAAAAATATATTTTAAAAAGCTAAAATAAACATTATTTTAGATCTATAAAAAACTGAATATTCAGGGCTTTTAATCCAGTTCTTTTAATCCATTTACTGAAAAAATAATCTAAATATTATATCTAAAATTGTCCGCCCCACGTGAAATCAAGTTGACGTTAAAGCGGCCCGCGAACCAACCCGAGTCTGATACCCCTGAAATAGAGGTTTACAGAAAAGGAACCGCATGAGCACTCGGTAACAGATTAGCCGATTCAACTCAAATTTGCAGGGTAGGCGATATAATAAGACCAAAAATGGTCAAAGGTCAACGATGTAGTTCATCAAAATTATAGATGTTCTCTATCTAAATTATAGATAGAGAATATTTACTGTACTAACCCGATGGATGAGTGGTTCGGGCGTCGCTCTCACAGTTCTGAGATCGAGGTTTTGTTCAAAATTTATATAATTAAATAACTTATAAACTACCAGAAACGCTCTCGATTCATTAATAAAATAAAATAACTACAACGTGGCCTGCGACAAAACTGATTTTGACACCCCTAAATTTAGGGGGATCAGTGTCTGCAAAATAATTTTCATCCGCATCATCATAAATAAGCAATTTTAGTAAATTATACGAGTTTATTACAGGTCAAAACTGCTCTGCCAGATTCCAAAAGCCTGCGCTCAGTAAAACATGAGCCAATCACGAATGTTTTTTTTCCTTATCATATCTAAAGTGAAAAGTGAGGAGCCTCATTAAACAAGCACAGAGTGGAGTGAAGAACCGAGTGAATCTTAATTGCCACATAGGTGCGTGCTGACCTTCAAACTTCACCTCTGAAAACGAAGCACCGCATTCCTTACATTAACAACTTCCTCTGCCATACATTATATAACCTGACAAACTCTCCCGAAAAATAAAATGAAAAGAATTCTTGTCATATTGTCCCTGTGAAGATGTTTTGGCACCAGGAAAGCAGGTCATTATTTTTAATTAGTTTTTAGTCCTTGATATCCAAATGAACATTACCGGTTCACCACCGCTGGCTGATGACTTTCTCGCTTTGTAGAAATCTAAAAATTTTCCTTGATGTTTGTTTGTCCTTTTTTTAACGTACGATACGATGCAATGGCGTACTTACAAATGGCTTCGAGCTAGGTTTGTTACACCGAAGCGTGTTTTGGAATCAGACAGCATGCCACCTGTTTATTTGTGTACGAATAAATGGCGTCTCAGTTTAAATTGGCAAGTGGTTTGGGATAGTCACGGACTTAAAAATAACCCCCATGTGGATTAATTTGCAGCCTTTTTTGACAAGCCCAGTCAGTGCGTAGCAAACAATTTTTCAGCAAGCTGCCAAACATCTGACCCACAATTCTTTTTTTTTCCCCTCCATCTAATTTATATTTGCATCATGCAGAGAAGGCTTCCCGGCTTCTGTGTGTGTGTGTGTTTTTTTCTGTGTGAAGAACAGCAGCGCCAGAAGCCGGGTGGTATTTTTTTTTTCCTTTTGTTCTCTGTGACATGGTGCAAATCTTGTCTGTTGACAAAAAAAAACTTTGTCTCTGACTTTTACTGATGCTTCTCAAAGGAAAATAAATATTTTCAGCCTCTCTGCAGCAATATTTAAATATACTTTACATTGTATTTGCTGTATTTATGGATAAAGGTAGATAGGTGACCAATTTTTTTTATAGGTATACAGTGGTACCTCAACATACGAGCAATTCGAGATACGAGTAAGATTTCGGGCAAATATTTATCTTGAGATACGAGATAAATTTTGATATACGAGCAGACAGCGGACGTGAGATGCTGCTCATAAGGACATCATGGCCACTGTCTCTCTCCCCGTAACTCCCTCGTGTAATGTATCTGGTCGGAACTCCCTCTTTGTAATGTCTCTGCGAGCACTGGGCGGAGCATTGCATTTTTTCGGTGTTTTTTTCCCCGTTAGTCAGTGCGAATGGCGTATATACTACTTCTCGTTGGCAAGTGGCCGTGTGTTATCCTGTTGAGAGGACATTTGTGTGCATCATTTTGGGAATATTTTGAAGGGAATACACACTCAAACAACCCTTGATATTGACTGAAAGTCAGTGTGGAGGCGGGGCAAAAAGAGCCAACCCGGGAGAAGAAATGTATCAAAATGTCAGACAAAATTAGAATAAAGTTTAGTGTTAGGTTCGATTAAACTTATTTTTGAGTGTGTCTGCATCGTAATCCAAGTTCATTTAAATTTATTTATGTTATGTTACGAGCGTGTTGCCGTGCAAAAAGCCTCCCCCCTCTCTTCCCCCTTCAAAATCCGCACAATTTTAGTACTATTAAACACATTTTAGTACTATTAAACCACTAGTTGTGTTACTTTGTTAATAGATGGCGAATTAGAAGAAATAAAACATTTTTTTCCAATCCAATATCCTGTCACAAATGCTAATCACCCCCCACCTGTCTGTCCTCTACATAAAATAGTAATAGTAATACACAAAACACAATTTCACAGTCCGATATTGGTTTATTTTATTTCATTTGCTGCAGTTCGAGATCGTTAAATTAGTTGTACGTTATTTAAAAAATAAAATAAGGCGGCATGAAAAGATGCCTTTATTAAAAGTGATAAAATCATGATCCTGTAAGAAATGACTGGCAAATGCGATGACGCAGGTGTTCTATGTTCCTTTATTTCTTTTTATTTATTAATCTTTTCATTTACAATCTTATCAGTGTAGCGCAGCAGATAAGCATGCCCTCAGCAACATGAGTCACACTTGGAATGGATTCTTTTTATTGGCCGAGCCAGAGCTTTTAGTTCGTTGTTTGTCTCTCAACAACATGTTGTCAGTCTTCAATAAATACGTCAACAAAGTAGTGAAAGAAAGCCTTTAAGCCAATTAAACAACTTTGCCCTGTTTGCTTTGTTTTGCTATATATAATATATATATATAATTTCAAATGTGTAAAATCTCCAAATTAAAACAGAATTTCAAAATTGAATACATTATTAATGATATCTATTTAAGATTAATGTCTTATTGAGTGCAATAAGCATCCAAGAAATAATCATTTTATTTTTTTAAATTAACTACAGGAAAATGGCAAAGGTAAGCTTTTAATTTTCAAATATCTAAATGAATAGAATATAAATTTAAATCTTAAAAAATTTATGACATTTTCCTAATAAATTTAGTTCGGAGAAAAAATTTGAGTTGTAAAAATAAAACCAAATATTTGTTTAATGTATACAGATACTAAATCATTAAAAAATGAAACAGAAAGTTATGAACTCCTTGCTCCTCTGCTTTATTGTACAGCAAAATTAAAATATAAAATATTTTTATGTCTTTATTTACCATGGTGTTCTGAATAAATAATAAATGTATTTATATTGTATTTGTCTCTTTTCAGAGTTCACAAAATTCTCACCCGTGTAAAGACTGCATGTCACGTAATTATATTCTAATAATTTCAACCAAATACTTGGGGGGATAAACTCTATATATGTTGCCAGTGTTAGCACTAATTAGACTAATTATGTGTTTCTATTCGCGTGGGCGATGGCGAGTTTCTCTAACTGGGAAGCGCTCGCGTCTTTGAGAATGCTCGGCCCCGCCCCCTTTTGTCTTTGACGTCACCTCGTCAAAGATTCATAAACCGGGATATTTTGCATAAAGCTTTTATCGACTGATTTAACCGTATTAAGCCCCCGCTCGGACCCCGACATCGGGGCCAAGGTTAGCGCTGAGGGACGTGGAATAAAACGACATTTACAGCCTCTTTAATGCTTTTCCTTAACTTAATTATTCATCACAGTTACCACAGGTGTCCGTCATGTGATTTTACAGAATGAAGTCATCAAAGACGTTTGTGTAGCCATTTTTTTTAGGATTGCCGCCATTTAAAAATCATGTCATAAAAACAACAACTATTCATAGTGAATCCGACTGAGGGTGGGGGGGTTCACGATGTCAACATTTGCATTTAAATTGCGGCATTAAAGCGTGACACGATTTCAACGGCTAGCGCGCTCGATGGTGCCGCAGCTGGCTAATTAATGGATGTTTCCAAGGGGGAAACCTGAGCAGTCTAATACTGCGAGGGCGGTCTCATTACAACCGCACCGGCTGCTTGACCACAAGCGACGACGCTTTATTAAAGTTGGCAGTGTGAGAATGCGATAAATAATAAGGGCGGGAATTAATGAGTCAGTCTTTACATTCCTGATCGATTAGTCGTGTCTCGCTACTTGAGCTTCCACTTGTTGTGTTCTTGAATACTGCGGTTTTCTGCCCTTTTGTCAATTGCATAAGCGTTGCTCGCGAAATGTTATTTATGCTCAAATGATGTGGAGCATTTAGGTTTTATGATCATTTGTGGCTTGATACAAAATCGTATCGGCGAAAAAATACGACAAGTCTTCATGGAGGACTTTCATTTAGTTGGAAATTCCCCATCTAGGGAGAGCACGAAATCTATTAATGTTTTTTTTTCCAGCAAAAAGCAGCAGATGCTATGTACAGTTACCGCATAATTGGATAAAAATTCGGAAAACACATTTACGCGTCTATTAACTACAGGTTGAAGGTGGATGGGATGCTGGTTGGGAGAAAATTAGCTTCTGAAGCATTTATTAATTCCTTTTTAAATGGCGCTTATCCTCGGATTTTGGGTTCAAGGCGGACGACACTCTCGACGGGTCGCCAAGAGGTCGTAGGGCACGTCGAGAGACAGACAACCATTCGCACTCACAATCATATTGAGCGGGTATCGATTCCACGCTCATCAGGTGGCTTCTATTTATTTTTTATTAAACGTTTTGAGGTCCATTTATCGTATACAGTGGTACCTCGACCTACGATCAGCTCTACCTACGACATGCTCGAGGTACGATGAAAATTTCGATCGAATAATTCGCCCGCGATACGATCAAAATTTCGAGATGCGACCAAGCCAGGTGGCCATGACATCAGAGGCTGTTTATCATTGTAGCACACTGTCTTTTTGCCGCATCTCTTTCGTGTATAACTACTATATCTACGTGGACTGACCAATTTATTCAGACGAGTTTCGACAGGAAACGCACAACGCGCATGTGCGGGCAAAAAGACGGCTTTCTGGGTAATGAAGTATACTCGTGCACACAACACCGATAGCCAGAATAAAACTTCATTACCAACAATCAATACGTGGGAGCTCAGCTGTTGCATTTCCTGTTATTCTTTCCTTAGCCTTAGCTCCCGCGATCGCTCATTCAAGACTACTTCTCGTTGGCAAGTGGTCGTGCGTTATCCTATTGTGAGGACATTTGTGTGCATCATTTTCGGAATATTTTGAATTCAATACAACAGCAAACACCCCATCGATAGCGAACGTGAGGGTGGAGGCATGGCAAACCGCTAACCCGCAAAACAAAGGTAAAAAAAGATTAAAACAAAATTAGAATTCAGTTTTGTGTAAAGTTACATGACATATGTTTGAGTGTGTCTGTATTTATTAATCCAAGTTAATTTAAATTTGTTTGTTCGTTTACGAGTGCGTTGTGGATAAAGTCCCCCCGAACACCCGCCCCCTGCCTCCGTGTATGTCGCTGTCTCTACCCTCCGCAAAATACGTCTAATTTTACTTCTATTAAACATATTTTATTACTATTAAACCACTAGTTATGTGTTACTTTGTTAATAGATGGCGAATTAGAAGAAATAAAACATTTTTTCCAATCCAATATCCTGTTTCTGGTGTTTTTTCAGAAGGTTGGTACAAATTAATTTGTTTTTAATTCATTTCAATGGGAAACGTTCGCTCGAGTTACAAAAAGCTTGACATACAATCTCAGTCCCGGAACGGATTAAGATCGTATGTCGAGGTACCACTGTACTTTGTTGGTCAACAAAACATGCCTGTGAAACATGATCATAAATGGATCATGACAATTTTTATCCCCCACAAACTAAACCAGGACAAGTGACTGGATGCCATCTTGCATCAATGCCGGTTATTATTGGCAAAGGAAGGGGGGAGGGTCAAAGTGGAAGGGCTATTGCACTCACGGGAGGACAAGATGGCACCGTGGCATTTTTCCGCTGTTTGTTTTTTCGCGCCGATTGAGGAAGGTAGCCATATGGCCGGTATTTATCAAGCGCTGGGCTGTCACGGTGATTGAATGTGAGCTGAAGGTGAGGCTGCAGACAGCTAAGCGGGGAGAGCAGCAGTGTGGAGTCGTGGGGCAAAGGGGGGAGCGCGGCCCCCGGGCTTGAGGTCTAGTCGTGGGTTGTTCATCATCCCCCTTAAAGGAAGGTCAGCAGTCCAATGAATCACACGCTGCAGCCCAAACTTACAGCTTGTTCTCTGTCAGCTTTACTGCAAGAGTGCTGCAGTGTTCAGCAGCAGACTAATCCACATCGCCACCAGTCCCGTGGGCATCTTTAGAGGGGATTTGAGGAGTCCTAGACACTGAATATTCTTCATTCTGGGATGTACGAGTGGTGATAAACCTGCCCCCCACAACCCCATTTTAATAGCGAATTCTCGGAATGATCGTAAGACTTTGATGATCCTAAGCCTACATTAGATGGCGTGGGCAAAAATCTCAGGGAAATATAGCTATAATGTCAGAACAAATTCCCTAATAGGGCAAGTGTGAAAGCCAAAATATAACATTTGTGTTTCTCTTTGGCCTTTTAGACCAAAATTGTTGACTCGTGTCTTCGCAGCATTTTTCCATGAAACTGGTTGCAGGGGCTGGATTTTCAATTAATTCCATATACGCATTTATGATTATGGGTTCATGAGATTTTTGGTGGCATATGTTGTACACTGTATTTTCGCTTGAAACACAGGGAGAAATGATCACAATAGTGATTCGTTGTTGCTTCTTCAATCCAACTTTACTGGTATCAAGAAAATCTCCTCCCGTGTTGGTCGAGCTATTTGCATAAGGCATCAATAATCGAATGCCGATATACACTTTAACATGTCACACTTGCTATGTGGATCAAGGCATCAATAATCGAACACCGATATACACTTTAACATGTCACACTTGCTATGTGGATCAAGGCATCAATAATCGAATACCGATATACATCCAATCCAAACTAGTTGTACATCCCCAACATGCAATCGTTAATAAATTAAACACTTTAGCATGTCACACATGCTTAAGAAATTGAGACTGGATTTCCGGGTTGAACACGAGGAGGAGTTTCCAAAGCCATTTTTTTTAAATTAAAACAACCTTAAATGGCTACTTCAAGATCTAAATTTTAAATCAACTAATTCCAGAGGCTTTTTGGTGGTTATACTCTTCGTAGACGTGCCTAAGTAAATTCTTGCCGAGTCTCAGCACTAAGGGCGAGTATGAAAAATCATCACAAAAAAACTCACTCCAAATTTGTCAAATTTGTGCTGACTTTATTATTAACCCCCCAAGGGGTTGGTCAATCCCTGGAGGGTCAATGTGTCAGGCCAATTCCCCCTGCCTCAGCATTGGCCCGCCGACAGTTGTGTGGAGTGTGATGAATAAAATAAATCAAATAAAGATATTTCCAATGTCAAGGGAGCAGATCTGCACTGTTTGAAACATGTCCATATCATCAAATCCAATCTGAAAGACTGCACTTACAGCTGTTTGGCAGCAATCTTGACAATAACAAGCCACACTTACTGGCAGGCAGCATGCATCCTAACGAGTCCTGACTCCCATCATGTTTGACATGTCCTAAAATACAATGAAATATGTCCAATGGAACGCAAGTCTGCACGTCCGGGATGGTGGAAAATGTCCCCGTAAGGCGACAGCTTGTCAAAGCCAAGGGAACATGACAATTGTTTCCTCTCGTTATCCCTCTTTGCTTCATCTACCCACTCACTAAGATGAGCGGAAAAGTCATACATATACACATACACATATACATATACATATACATATACATATACATATACATATACATATACATATACATATACATATACATATACATATACATATACATATATATATATACATATATATATATATATATATATAAATAGATATATATTTACATATATATATATATATATATATATATGTATATATATACATATACACATATATCTATATATTCACATATATATATATATATATATATATTTTTTTTTTTTTTTGGAAGGTGGGAACAATATGGAGAGTTGTCAGAGAAGTGTCAGCACGCCATCAGTCACAACATTATCACACTTGAGCAGAAGACTTGTTTCACGGCAGGTGGTAAATATACCGCCACCGCCCCCCAAAAAACTCTTAAGCCCCTTGGGTCGCAAGCAGAAAGTTTACAAGCATCTGCCTTCCACTTCCACTTTACTGCAGAGCACACATCACACTGGGATGGAAACATTAGAGATGGCCAAAGAGATGACCTTGGGAACTTGTGATGTGGTGATTTGATGCGCCAATGGTTCTTGGTTCAGAACTTGGCGGGGATCACAAGAAAAACTATTTTGTGTGCCTTACAGTTCATCCTTGAAACATTTTACAATGCAGACATTCAGGGGAGATTCTCAAGTTACAATCAATGCTTTCTGGTGTTGCAACAAATGAAAAAAGAAGATTGATGAAACAATATCTGAACCCTAGAGTGACAGAATTTCAGGTACTAAATGAAAGACAATTTGCTATGCAGAGAGAAATGGAACAAAACAAATTGATTGATGAGCATATGAAAAACTAGGTTCATCCACCTGTGCCTCTACCAAAACACTTACCCAGGTCATGTGATTAAGGAAAATGCAGTACTAGCTATTGGAAAATATCATAGGAAAAGCTTGCGGTTAAATCACATCTGATCTCAAGTGTTTTTGTATTGCTTATTTATGCTAATTTCCATTTTCCTATAAGTCCCTGTCGCAGATTACAGTGGTAATATACTTGTCTGTGATGCAAAAAATATGCAAACAACTGTGGTTAAAGTATTCTTTAGCACAGTATCTCTCTATACTTCTTGGTTTATATGTTCAAAGACAGGTCATCGACCAGCAACACCCGAGCATCTGCGAAGATATAGAAAAATGATAATCGAGTACCTCGGAAAGCTATTTTTTTTCCGCCTGACCTTAGCTGACATCATTGATTGTCAGCTGAATGAAGAAATATTGTTCAAGTCCTGCACGGATTGCTTTCCAGAGCTAATCTACTTGTACTTTAATACGAGTGTGATGGAGTCTTTGTTTACAGACGTCGTCACTCTCTTTTGGTCTATTTTTAACTTTAGTTTGGACTTGCATCTTAAACGCAAATCTAGTCACTGTGTATTATGAAATGGCCCTTCACACAATGGAGGAAGAATCAAAATTAATGAAGCTGAGATAGTCAAAAGTGTATTGCTAAATAAATAAAATACAGGTAGCCATTCTCAATAGTAATTGTGTCTAGTGTTTGGAAAATTGGGAAATTTAGTGAAAGGTGAAGTCTAGAATTGTGGAGGTCAATACCAGACATGAGCTTGAAGCAGTAAATCACAAGTTGTAGTGGAGATAACATTTAGTTCAGGTGAGATTATCAATTGGTAAAGGGGCTCTATTCTCTTGACTCATAAATCCTCTGCGACTCTTACTTAGAGCCGGTACATTGTGCTGTTTGGAATATTTTTGTTCCCCCCCTTTCTCCTAGGGTGGGAAAACTTTTAGCCACAAGCTATAAGAACACCATTCCGCATATTTCCATGGTCTCTACATGTCCACCAGATCTCTTGGAATTCGGCCCATTGTTTTTGTATCGGTGGTGACAACACCCATCTTTACATCTCAGCAGCATCGTCATGGTTGACAGAATGGCATGTACAGTATGTTCGTACGGGGGTAGAGACTTGTTCATGCTTATGCATGTTTGGGTTAGCAGAACTATGCATTAACTGTGGTACAAAAAAACTGTAAAGAAATTGGAATAACAAGAACATAAAACCTTAAATTCCAAAACCCCTCGGACAGCTCTTAAAATATAACCTAGCGATGTCAAATATTTAGATCGTGAGCGACCAATAGATATCAAAAGTAGTGTCAGTCAATTGTCTCCTTGTTGTAAAAATGGCCAGTAGTCTGTCCATCCTTGCTTGTCATTAAAGAGATAAAATAGGTCCCCCATTAATCAGCGCTGAGAGAAAAATTGAAAAATCCAGCTCCTTGGGTTTATAGATATTGGCCCATGCTACATAGCTTCGAAGTTTTAAGACGATATATTCACGAATGGCAGAGGAGTATGACTTCCAAGTTAGTGTCCACAAGAAGAAAAAGAACATCAACTACTGGAGTTGCGACTTTTTTTTTAACATTAGTATTTTTACTCTATTTATCTGCATGACTCAATTTAAGCTTTATCCTTTACCAAAAGCATTGACTTTGACCTTATCCTAACTATTACGCCTTGCTCTTACATTAGTTACTCTTGAACTAAAAAAGTCAACTAGTTGAGTACTCCACATTGCCATTCAAAGCTCAAAGTAGTATTATTGGCATCTTGTCTAACCATCTGTCAATTTACAAAGGATTTACATCTTGCATGCCGGCTGCTGTCACTGAGTGAGTCATAATGGCCTGTGCAAAAGTCAAATATCCGGATAACAAGGCTGCACAGTCTTCCTAGATGTGCGAGGATCTGAGAATATATAAATAAGATGACTGCAGATGAAAAGAGTGCTTAGTCCCGCTGGCTTCTGCTATTTTGATCGAAAATTAAATATTCATACTAGCAGGACAACTGGACCGGCAGCCTGGGTTGAGGACAGCGGCACTTAGAGAAGCCCGATGTATGTCATTGAAATTTAATATTGAATCATGCGATGGCAACAGTTGTGTATGATAATGGAAAATATATTTATGTAACACACACAAAGCAACACCTCAAATGTGCATTGTGTAAATATGTGTCATTTTAGGACATCACGAAACATGCCGAATGACATGGAGAAGTCCAGATATGGATATTATTTGCAAAAATATCATTCCATTAAATTTTGTGGCACCTGGCTACAATGTCCTACCTAACAACAAGATTCACTATGCGATATAATGCAAGATTTAACGGGCTGGATCGTTAAAGCCAAACATAGGGAGGAAACCCACTAACTAGATTACCGTATGAAATTATTATATATTATATCTTATGGATCCTCCCTTAGAGAAGCATGATCAGGAAGTCATTTTACCAGGTTTGCATGAATATTTGCGTTGTCATTTCGCAGCCATTTTAGTTGGTACTTTTCTTAGGCCTTCTCCAAAATCATGATTCTCATTAATATGCAGCAAACTGGAGCTAATTTGCATACTATTTGCTCTGATTGGCCGTTAGCTGAGTGGATGTGTTGGGGCTCATGGACGTGAAGTGACTGACACATCACGGAGTATTTCAGTCAGGAAGCAATTAAGCTGTGGCTATGACTTCCTAGTTGAGAAATCCTTATTTCCACTTAAATTAAAGATCCACTCACTTGACGCAACACGGCGGAGGAGGTCATTGCCCTCTTGCAGGCATCCGGAGGCGACACACATGAGATAAGGGGGGAAAATATGGGGATTGCTGACCAGGCACACAAACTGAGAAAAGTTTCTCAAGACAGCAAAGAGGGAAAAAATGGGACTAAAACTGAACTGATTGTTCGACCAAATAATTTTACTACATCACAGCAAATGCATATTTTTGAACCAGGCAGGGCCAACTTCTAGATGACTTTCCTCAATGCAAGAGGCAGCAAGCCTAGAAATGTAACTCTCAGGCCGCCCAAATATCAAACAGCATTACACGGTGAAGTTTGCAATGAACAAAAAAGTTGACCAAGAACCAGGCGAGGAGGCCAACTAATATCTATCAAACGGGTAAAAAGCGAATAGCAACGAAGGGAAAAAGACAAGGACTGGTTATGTACGAAAGTATTGAAACTACACATAATTATTCATATACTGTGCGGCTAATGTGTCACATTACATAAACACACATACACCTACGCACACAGATTTGTATTTGGGTTTTCTCAATGCTCAGCATTCCTGATATTACTGGGCCTGGAAGAAGTGCCAAATTTCAATCCCTCTTTAAACACTTCCCATGATTCTTTATGCTGTGATGCTTTATTTCGGCTTGGAAAAGAAAAGAATACCTCTTTTGGAAAAGCTTCAGAACAATCCAACAATTCAAGAGCGTCCACCATTTATTGGCTGATTTACCAAATTAAACAACTGGGAGAAGAGGATGGTTAAAACACGATGACTTACTGACAAAACAGCCGATGCACAATAGCTACTTATCTTGGAGAATACTGGCACTTATACTCATTTCATTAATTATTCGGGGGGAGTTGTTGTTTGCTTTTTCACTTAATTTTGTCAGTGAAGTCCTAAGATAAGCAGGTTCCCGAAAGGAGTCATTTAAGTGGGACACGAGTACTCTTAGTGTGTGTGTGTATATGTGCATGGGAGGGAGGTAAGGGAGGGGTTCCGGGGATGAGTTCCCAGCTAAACTGGGCAACGCAGACCAACCTCAGGCTGTGTGCATGCAGGCCTACAGTCCCTCAACAAACCACACAAAACACTCGAGTACTCTTATCACAGAGGTGGGCTAGTGCCCCCTGATGGCAACTGTAGTGCTTCCCCATTCCAAGCGACAGCATCTTGATTTAATATGGAACAAGTAGCTTCTGCATTTAGCCAAATTATTAGTTCTCGTGGGTTTTTATTCGCATGCTGCAACACGTACCTAGACGCCGCCTACAGACAAAAGCTTATTTGGGTGTAAACCAAGGGGAGGTGGCGAAAAACTCCAAGCAATCATCACCAAACCATCCTTTCATTGATGCTCAAAACTGTGAAATATCCTAATAAACATCCTCCTAATGATGTTATTGATTCACTTTGAAATTATTGTAGAAAACAATAAATATCCTTTTTTTAAAGATTCATTGCAAAAAAAAAAATTAAATGAGAGGGTCCGTAAGAGATTTAGTGGTGTACCTAACAAAGTGATAATATAAACAAAATCTTAACAACATGGCACTACCTATGATAGAAATAGATAAATAATAACAGCATCGTGATGTTAGAGTTGTAATGTTTTTTGTCTGACTTTTGTTTAGATTGCTTTGTGACCTCTAGTGACCAGTTTAAGGGTGGTCTACCATTCATTTTCCTAATGATATAATAATGGGAATGGTACTAATTCAAGTACACTTTCCATATTAAGGAATTCACCATAAGGAAAAAATGTAATCAGTTCATCCAGTTTTTCATGTCCTAATATTATCTGGAATATTTTCAAATGTTTTGAGCTTTGGATTTTTTTTTCTTTAACAAAGACAGTCCTTGTGTCACCACATCACTTTCAGTTGCTAGGTTACACCTCCCATCATGGTCGTTGCATCCAAATTACCAACAACTCCTCCCGCCCCGTACCTTCCTTTGACGATCAAGCGGTAATTGGGACTGTGCCTCATGAGCCCCGTGTTTCGTGATTGCCCCGCTGTCTCTCGTGATGTTGACTCGTTAATGGCGACCGTCTCAGTGGCCCTCATCTTAAGGGTGGTCTTAATTGGACCATGTCATCGGCAAACAACAACAGCGCTGACACAAGTGTTGCTTTGGTTCCCGCAGTGTCATTTTTGTGTAACGGCTAGTGCACTCCGAAGAATCTTTGAACGACAACTCGCTTGCTGTCTACAAATCCGCAACAAACCCACCCCCCTCCAACTCACGCCCACCCCATCTTCAGTCCCCCACTTTCATCCTCTCGACAATCCAGCGTTTGTGCCTCCAAAAGGGGCGCTTTGCCTTAAACATCACATGGAAGGCACCAGAACCAATTAACCTTTTGTGTCTGTGTGTGCGTTTGTGATATGTTTTCGCCAGTAAAAAAAATGGTTTGCGGTGAGGACCACAGAGTGGTTATTTTATGAGAGGCACTCACAATACACAGAAACTCACATACGGGAAATATTATACGCCTTTTTCTCAGCCACCAGCCTTCAACCAGCCTAAAATGGTTGTTTTTGAAAACGGAGTACCCAGAGAAAACCTACATTAGCCCGTGGAGAACATGCAAACTCCACACAGGAAGGTTTGGGACCCTTCAATCAGAACTGTGAGGCGGGCGTGCTAAACACTGGTACACGGTCGATTGGTCGCCGGTCTTTTGGTCGGCGATCTTTTGGTCGCCGGTCTTTTGGTCGCCCGGAAGGTTATTGATAATTACCATTTAAATCGTTGCTCAAATTCCCTAAATACAAACTGTGAATTACTATTTAGTCATACTTAATGCCCTAGTAATTATTAGGCTAAAGAAAAGCTCCAAATTTCCCGGACTTTTATTGTTTTTTGTTGGAGAAATTGTTAAGACCCTGACAGACGTAGCTTCTTAAAGGGACAATGCAAGTACATACAAACTCTTATACACTCACACGTCGGCTCAGTGAAACTGCTCATGGCCATTGTTGGCTTTTATTGATGCGTAAACCGTGTTGTTTTACCTTGTTTTGTCGCCGGTCTTTTGGTCGTCGGTCTTTTGGTCGCTGGTCTTTTGGTCGCCGGTCTTTTGGTCGCCCGTTGTTGCGGTCGGGGCGACCAAAAGACCGCGACCAAAAGACCTGCGACCAATCGACCGCACACGCTAAACACAAGCCAAAAAATGCAAAGTAGCAATAAAAGCAAAAACCAAGCTTACCTTAGGGGGCATGAGGAGATACTTGGGGTGATGACCAAATCCAAGATGTGTAACAACAGGTAGCTGATTGCCTGAAGAAACAACAGGTCAAATCAATGGTTAATCGCATGGACAAGTCACACAGAGGGTAAAAAGCCAAGAATAACGCAAAAACCCAAAACAAATCACCAAAGAACACAACTCTAGCAGCGTGTAAGATACTGAATTTTCCCAAAATGCTCTTCAGACTTCTGGTACATACTAAAGAATAGTAAAGCCTATGTATTAGGCCCTATATTCCAGACGACTGGTCGTCCAAACATCACTCAGAAAATGCAATCGAAAGGAAAGTGGAAAAAGTATTCTTCCCCCCTCGCAATTTCTTCCCGCTCACTGCAAAACCCGGCGGAGCTCAAATGAGTGATAGACGCGGCGGCAGCGGCGGCGGATGAGTAGACGACGGGTGGAACATGGCAGGAGGTCAGCGAATCAACGTTGACCTGTGAAGAACTCCATTATTCCTCCATCTCGTCTCTGACCGGTGCCATTATTCCACCACTTCAACTCACTCAGGTGCACTTTGCAGGGAAACTTTGAGCACATTTGCGCTGAAACGTCGGATTTAATGTTGTCCACGCGCTTTTAGTTTTGAAAGGCAATTTGGCATTTGTTACAAAAGACACAGAATGTGGGGTAAGCAAGTTGTCCCTTAAATATACAGTAATATCTTGGCATACGAGTGCCCCAACATATGAAAAATTTGAGATATGAGCAAAATTCCAAGCAAATATCTGCCTTGAGATACGAGCATACGAGACTACCTGGTGGCCGAGTACAGGAGAGACTGCTTATGATTGCTTTCTCGCCACATCTCCCTTGCGTAAAGATATCAAGAGAAGGTGGGAACGAATTATTTGTATTTAGTTCATTTCCATGGGAAAATTTGATTTGAGATACGCATTACGCTCGTAACTCAAGGTATTACCGTATCTACCGAGACAGCCTGGTGGCCGAATAAGGGAGAGACTGCTTATGATAGCTTTCTCCCCACATCTCCCTCGCGTAAAGATATCAAGAGAGGGTGGGAACGAATTATTTGTATTTGGTTCCTTTCCATGGGAAAATTTGATTTGAGATACGCATTACGCTCGTAACTCAAGGTATTACCGTATCTACCGAGACAGCCTGGTGGCCGAATAAGGGAGAGACTGCTTATGATAGCTTTCTCGCCACATCTCCCTCGCGTAAAGATATCAAGAGAGGGTGGGAACAAATTATTTGTATTTAGTTCCTTTCCATGGGAAAATTTGATTTGAGATACGCATTACGCTCGTAACTCAAGGTATTACCGTTTCTGCATTAGAGGTAAATGGAACCTATTTTGAAAAAAATTGAAACACTTTAATCACATTCCCTATTGAAGGGTACATAGACACAGAATAGGAGATACAAAGTAAAGCAGAAAATGTTTGTCGAAAGTGAAAAGTTTGGAGACATTAGCATTCCAGCTCTAACGGAAAAAAACGTTTGCTTCCTTTCACGCTGCCTTGAAAAAATTCATAACTCGGCACTGCTTTATAGAACCGGCAAAAACTCGGAATGAGTAGTATGCAAAGTCAACCCGGCAATATTCTCTCAATAGCGGTGGGCGCATGGAATCAGAGCTACCAAAGTGGCAGTAAAACATGTCAGTAGAACTCAGTATGACCCTGCTCATAAAGTCTGTGCCATTTTTTTTCCTTCAAAGATACCCCACAATATGTTCCCACAATGCATCACGTGTCAGTGTCACCGAGATGAAATTATGACACGGCTGTAAGTGCACACACAATCCATACTTCATGTAAAATAGACGGCTGCTCTCCATGCAAATGGTCTCTCTCGGGGGTGGATGTTTTATGAAATTCTTATTACCTCTCAGTGCATGTGTCTAATGAGTGAGTGAAAAGACATTACATCGCCATGCAGAGTTATGCAAAGGTGCTTTCTATGCAAATTAGACCTTTTTTAGATTAGCACCATATTATATCTTCCTTACCCAAATGTGCTCACGGTATTCAAATTTAAGGCTGGTTTGCTTGCCAGCTGCCCCCAGAGGAAATAAGACAGTAAGTGCTGCTTTTGTTTAGCAAACGATTATACTAAATAATAAAATCGGGCATCATTTCTGGCGGTGGTGAAATTAATAATAATAATAATAATCGGCATAGGCCCTGTTGTCATCATCAACAACAAAAGCCTAATTGTTATCAAACCCAGAAACTGCGTATGATGAAATTGGTAGTGCCGAGTTTTCTCGGTAAAAGACCTGATAAGTGATAGTTTCGGACTCGTAATTTGGCATTCTGCCGTTATGGATACATACAATTAAAAAATTGTGTATGGTATATCTCGTACATTTGAGCGAGACCTCATACCGCGAGTATTAAGTATTTTTCGGGGAAGATACTGAACTCTGATTTGGCCCTAGTGCAATTAATTTGATCCTAAAACAGAAAGTCGGCACTCATGATTTACTTTCTCGGGCCACACAAAATCATGCGGCGGGCCAGATTTGGCCCCCGGGCCGCCACTTTGACACATGTGCATTAGATTCTTCTACATGCATACTCTCATTGATACTCATTGATTTGCAAGAGCGTAAAAATGTTGTCAAAAGAATTCAGACTTTTTTTTACTTTAAAAGTCGTGAAATGAATAGAAAATGCACACATTTTCATGTATTTGTACTTTTAAATTTGGAGTACGACTCTCAAGGAATAATATTTGAAAATGTGACTTGTTTACGGCGCTCTCCGTCCAATAGGTTCTCTCTGGGTGAGTGAATAGGAATGACAGGTGAAGTTGGGTACTCTTATGATAATAGGAACATTGGGGTTAGGATTGGTCTTTGAAGGTTGGAACTAGTGAAGGTGGGACCGCACCATGAATGATGTCAGGCAACAAGTGACGAACAAAAAAGCATGCCACCAACAAGATAAAAAAAAAAGTCCTCAAAAGATATATAACCCCCCTCCTTCGCCTCACTAATACTCCAAACTACAGCGGAGTCATTTTTATACAGCTCCGTCCGGGTTGTCCTCAAAGGGAGATGACAAACATTAAACGTAGGAGTGAAGATGCTGATTTGCAGTGTCGCCGTTGGCTGCCTCTAAAAGCGTCTTTTAGCAGGCCGCTATTAATCTTCTGGTCCGGGAGTCGGTGTATTAGCAGGGAAAAAGACATCAGTCAAGCATTGTTCAAAACGGGTATAGGTCCAGCTGGCTTTGCTATGAAGATACACACAATTTCTTTTATGCTGAAAGCACAAATAAGAGCCGTGTTTTCTCACATAAGAAAATAACAGGGATTGTTGGCAACAAATGGCCATTTGGGGTCAGAGTGCTAGTTAACATAAAATCACACCCAAGAAGACCAACCATTGACTTCATGGCTTCGGTGGGTGATACTCTTGACTCAAGAGTCTTGAGTAAATAATAAAGTAGCCACTCGCCAAAGCACTATCATGTCCTCGCCGTAAGGTAAGTGTATATACAAGCATTTTTTTTAGCCCCCATAGTTCCCTGTGTCCGTTGATGCTTAAACTCGCCCCAACATTCAGCGGAAAGTACTTATACAGTGCATTTATCTACACATTTTTCTCCCATTGACACACCGCTGGTGTTGCTGCCATGCAAGGCACTTGCCAAACCACTAAGGCACGTGTCAAAGTGGCGGCCCGGGGGCCAAATCTGGCCCGCTGCATCATTTTGTGTGGCCCGGGAAAGTAAATCATGAGTGCCGACTTTCTGTTTTAGGATCAAATTAAAATGAAGAGTATAGATGTATATTAAATTTCCTGATTTTCCCCATTTTAAATCAATAATTGTCATTTTTTAATCTATTTTTGTCTGTGTTTTTAGTTCAAAAATCATTTTGTAAAATCTAAAAATATATTTCAAAAAAAGCTCAAATAAACATTGTTTTAGATTTATAAAAAACTGAATATTCAGGGCTTTTAATCTAGTTATTTTAATCCATTTATTAAAAAAATCTAAATATATCTAAAATGGTCCTGACACCCCTGCTAATGGACAAAAATATTATTAAAAAGGAGTTAGAGGTGGTTTTAACGCCACAGTGCTGACCTGACGCTCCTGGAATTGGGTTTACCTGCATGTTTAATAGCCAATTTAATCTCTTACATGCTTTGTAAACACAAATACAAATTAAAAATAAATGTAATAAATACGTGTCTTCCATTTAAAGTCCAATTAGGAGCCATGACTCATATTCCTGTTATTGGATCCACATTTATAAAACAGCTTCTGCACCTTAACCATGCGACTAAAGCTGGGATAAAAAGTTGCCCTTTAGCATCCTGCGTAGGAATTTTACATATTAGTATATATGCAGAATATACATTTAAAATTTTGAAAGAACTATTCTCAAGGTTGAAGGTGCGTAATTGGGAGTTTGATCTGGTTGCTCCTGGGAGGTGAGGAGTGGACAGAGAACGGCCGTGCATGGCAACGATAATGCTATCGACAGGAGATAACCAAAATGTTCGCCTACTCGTGACTCACTTCTTTTTTTATTAGCAAATATCGTTTGACAAGTTGGCACTAAACTTTGTGTCATTAAAACTAAAGTGAAGAATAATTGCCCTTAGCGTTCCAATCGTGTTGCCGATCGAATGCTAATTGCGCTGAGGAAGGAAAAACTACCTGAAACAATCGTCGGATCATTCAAATTATTATTTTTTTTACTTTTGAGGACAGCCTTAACGGAATTAATGAGTAAGGTTAGCACATGTTTGTGAGGTGTGTGGCATCATTAGGCCTATTGATAAAATAATTGTTCATCACCATGGAAACAACAGGACGGATGTTCTCTAACTTTTTTGCATCGGTTGTGAAAATGGCAATCATGCATGCATAAAACATTTAAAGCATCATTTAAAATTGCAAGATCTGTACATCTCTCATTTCTTTGAAGCATCTTTGCCCAGTCAGTGTAAAACAAAACAAACCCTAAAATTCTCTTTTTATTCCTTTTTTAATAAGAAAATGTCTCAAACTTGATTTTCTGTAATTTTGTCGAGCTATATTGCCACTTTATTATTGTTATTTTAATAACTTAACCTCAGACCGACCAATTATTTTCTCGCTAAAGTTGAAATAATTTGTGTGGAAAAACCCAAGTACTGAGAAAATGAATGAATGAATAAAGTCATACTTTTGGGATATAGTAAGTATGCATTAATTTTATATGCTGTATTTTGTCATGTTAACTATGAAAATTTGACTTGAATGAGAATAGATTTGGGTAAGTAATAAAGTAACTTTATCTGGTTGATAGCAAAAAGTAATTTTAAGTCATTGATTTGTTTTCATGTATTAAATCCATAAAACAGACAATTTTGAGGATTATTGAGCTTTTACAATAAAAACTCATAACCTTATGGCAGGGGTGTCTAAACCTTTTTGTTTAAATTTAAAGAATGTGAGAGCCAAATTGAAACCTTAATGTAATTTAACCTTATTGAGACGTGAATACTTCACGAAAGAAAAAAATATTTTAAAAAAAACCTGGAGCTATGATTCACCATTTTGGCTTTGGATGGACGGAAAAATAAGGTGTAACAGAACACGACAGTGCATTTCTGTAAACAATGAAAGAGGTATTTTGGTGTTGCGATTTAGTACATTAAAAACGGAACTGTAACAACCGATGCTGACTGAGAGCTAGCGGAAATTATATTGGGATAAAAAAATAATAAAAACTGTGGTTTGAAATGTACTGTAGTAAAGCGAGGGACGGTAAAGCTAAAGGCAAGATTTATTGACCACTTTTAACATTGGCTCCCATTGACCAAAAAAAATAGTAGTACCAGTTTTTGAAGCGACAAGAAATCAAGTAAATACTATGTCATGGAGAAGTTAGTTACTTTCTACCCACAACCAAAAAACGGACCCTGTCAGAGCTAAATGTTGCCCCCTTTAGGGCAGGCAATGATGAGCCCTGGATGGCAGGATCCTCCCGCAGCAAAGTCTTACCCGGAGCCTAAACAAAGGAAGCGTAGCGAAATTGTCCCAACGTTTTGTTGCGGCTTCGTTTGTGCTTAGTATTCATGGCTGAGAACTTCATAGGAAATTGCTTTGGCAAATGAAAACGGCACACACACACGCAAACACCGACTCAAGGTGAGCCCCGCGATGGTCCTCACACCTGCTTTTTCAAGAATAATACATGACATGGCCTTTAAAATTTGATGCCATGATCTGTCCACAAAAAATCTCACTATCATGAATTTTTGCCCACTAAATAAATGATCGAATCTTGCCAACGAGTATTCAAAAATAAACTATCTGGCGCTTAACACGGCTTCATGCAACGAATTGCAAGCATCGGGTCATTTTTCTCACGAATGTCGATTGTGTTTTTGCAAATGAATTCTTCAAGTGTTTCTTGGAGGCGCCTGCTTATTGAACAGCTATTGCATAAATACACGTTAGCGTAAAAGGGAGCATCATTTCCTATCAAACTCCATTAAATTCAATCCAACTTCCAATTCCTCTCCCTTTCTATCGTAGACAATATTATTTAACAAGTGACCTTATCTCGTGAGTGAACAGGAGGCAGAGTGGGTAACACCTAACACGGAGGCCACACATGTACGCTAATCCAATAATCAGTGGTCGGGTTGATTAAAAGATACATATCTATACAAGGTGGGCGCAGGTGGTGAAGGCACCACATGTGAATGGTCACGCTTGAAACAGTGTGTAATGATGCCCCTAATACGAAGCATGTTTGATTTGTTGTGCTCATCATGAAATGAGTACCGTATTTTCACGACTATAAGGTGCACCGCATTATAAGGCGCACTGCATTATAAGGCGCACCGCATTATAAGGCGCTCCCTCAATCAATGACACTTTTTTTTCCATATATAAAGCATACTGGATTATAAGGCGCCCTGTCTATTTTGGAGAAAATTTAAGACTTTTAAGTGCGCCTTATAGTCGTGCCCCGAATGGTAACGAAGGGTAGAAAACTGGCAGAAATTGACGTGGCCTGCTAAAAACTGCTTCTTAAAACATGAAATGCAAAACATCTATTCCAGCCACAGCCACTCTACAATCATATTTTTCTTTAAATACAAAGATTTCACAAAGCAGTGGTGTAAGCTATGAAAATACGATCATAAAATACATAATAAGAGCGTTTTTATCTCTTTTAAACTCCAATGCTGGATGTTAGTAATGCAGGATGAAAATTGACCATCATTTAAACTTTCTTGGTAAGATTTCTGCATGAAAAATAAACCACCACCATTGAAAATGCTTCCTGTCAACATTGGCCAATTGCTCCCATGATTAAGCGATAAAAAAACGTACAAATGGAACATGGCACATATTTACTCACATAGGGCGCATTTAAAAGTCTAAAATTGTCTCCAAAATGGATGGGGTGCCCAATCAGTATGCACTAAATCAAGGGTGTCAGACTTGGATTGGTTCGTGGGCCGCTTTAACGTCAACTTGATTTCACGTGGGACGGACCATTTTAGATATAATATTTAGATTTTTTTTTTTATATAAATGGATTAAAAGAACTGGATTAAAAGCCCTGAATATTCAGTTTTTTATAGATCTAAAACAATGTTTATTTTAGCTTTTTTTAAATATATTTTTAGATTTTACAAAATCCTGACCGACACGATCCGGATTAGAGCCGAAATGGCTAAAACGAGATCGGTTTTACAAAAAAAGTACTTAAAAAAATCCTGTACAAAAGTTGTTATACGGCGTACCCATTTGAAATGATCAAAAAACGTATAAAATACGGGAAAAACATATACGTTGACAGGTATGAAAGTGCTTTACAAAGCATACAACTAAATGAAGAAAAGTGACCAAACTGGACTATTATTGTTTTGCTCCTAAAAGCCTCTTTGGGGTGACAACAAGAGCAACAAAATAAATACACAATTGCAGTTGACAGGCCAAATGACACATTTTTCCCCACCGAAGGGACGCTCCGCGTGGGTGCTGACAATTTTGGCTGACTTGTACGTTCCATCACATCTCACTGCACTCCCAGGTGCAAAATGCCATACCTCACATCGCCCTGACATGTAAACATTTGAAATGACTGAAGAAAGAAGATTAATTATTCATCTTCCGCATCGCCTGGTGACTTTTTTTTATTTTTGTTTGTGTCATCACGTAAGCAATATAGAGATAAGACGCACCTCGGAGCATGCGTCGGGAGTAAATAAATACCCTACTTAATTAGAATTCCCGCAGGACATTTGCTGTGGTAAAGATCCTGTTTATCTTTTGCGCGTTTGCACATGCTCAGTTAAATGCGTGACGTGCTGAAGGGTGAGATGATTTTGACGGCATTTCTTTCCAAGGGCATGTCAAAGGAGGGTTCTTGAAAAAGAAGTAGTTACATTTCCCTTCATTTTCTTTCGATTTCATTCTATACCACTTCCACCTAAATGAGCTTCCCCATAGAAAATAATGGAAATTGACTTCATCCATTTCAAGGTCAAAGTGTAAGCACTTTGAAGCAGTTATTGACCCTACAGGCAATGCTTAAAGTTTAAGATTCAAGTGTAAAATGAAGGTACCCCTGATAAGATTAATGACAGAAACAGAGCAATAAATTGGGTATTATCTTTTTTTTATAGTCATTCGTGCCAGTGATTCTGAATCAGAAGTCTGTTGATGTCAATGTTCAATGACATTTCAACCCCATTTTTTTCAGAATATATGTATAGAAAGTCAACTTTCATCTATTTTTTTGCAAAAACAAGCACACGGGCTTTAACAGGCAGTAGGCTGCTTACTTAACAACGCTTGCAAGGACGCACGATTGGTCAATGGCCGTTTTGGGGCCAAGGTTTGCGAAATGTTAATTGCAAAAATGTCGATATTCACCAAAAATGTTTTGGCATCATCATTGCTCTAGCTATTTTAGTTTTGAATATCTGAAAAGGCCGACACGATAAAATGACATCTGCGTTTAACTTGCATGAGTTACAGGAAATGTCAATTTAAGCATGGTTGAAAGGTGCTAATGCAACACATTTATCTTTTTCTGTACCTTTATCAGTGGGCAGATGGGCTGCAAAATATTTTATTCCAGCGAAGGCATAAGGCATCTCTTCATATTATTTAAGTGTCACGGAGGCTGCACATAATCAACATTACAAATGTGGCTGAGTAAACTCGTTCATTTTCCTTCTTCCGCGAATGATTTGAAGATGAAGAGGGACACATTAATTGTTTTCTGCCCGTCTTATTTATTGCCAGAAATAATGATAATTACCTGTTATAATATGTATGTATGAATACACCTGGCCTCTTTTGTTTAAATACTAATTATTGCACTTTTATCAGGTCTTATGACCTTTTTGGTCATTTTTAGAATATTACTGAGCATGTCTGCTAAATTATGTATTTAATTAAATTGCTGCCAAACCGTTGATTTATAAAGGAGAATCTTGAAAGTTATCAGGGTTAGCCAAACTTTTTAAATACCACAATGTCTTCAACTTACAAGTGAGAAGAAAAAACTATGAATTTGACAAGCTAAATTTGACTCACAACAACAAGAAAAATCCCTAATAAGTTTGACTATAAAAAAAATTGAAGTTAGGAGCTATGAGTCATGATCTATGGTGCAGGAATATTTCAAAAAGAATGCGCGTCATAATCATCGCACTATATGTCAACATCACAGTATTCTAACTTGAACATAAAGTCAAGTACAATTTAATGATTTAGTTCTTAAATGTTGCCACCACAAGCAGAAAGGACAACATAATGCCGATATAAGGATTTCTCAAAGTTTAAATTCCACCCCTTGCAGGAAATATCGATGACAAGATAGATCAAATTTCAGCTCCGATCTATAATAAGTGTACAAATATGATTTGATTTATTTTGGGATTGGATATTCTCTACCTACCTCTCTAAAAAAGTTCCCCTATCTACTGGCTAATGATTTATTTATTATCAAATTAAATTCTTTAAACTTTGAGCCTTTTGATGGTCCTTCAGAACAAAAATATATATCAAATATAATTTGTGTATCATATTTTTATGATACTTGCTACACGCAATGTAAACAGAAGGCCGTGTTCATAAAATGGTATGACTTCTTAATAATAGTATTAAAGTAATAATAATATATGGAATTTCACATGTCCTGCAGCATTGCGTCATCTGTAAGAAGATGGCATTCACGGCTCCATTTTCATTTACAGCCATTAGAAATTCATTTCCTAGCAAATGACTTTCCCTCAAGACGTTCCCATGCGACCTACTTTTTTCCTTTTTTTATTTATTTATTTTTTGTGCCAAACTCAAGTAGCTTCTCTTTATCATCGCCATTCGTGCCGGCTTATTATTGAGGCTTCTGGGGTCACTGCAAGGGGGGTGAAATAGTTGATGGTTTGCCTCATTGAGATTCAAGGGGATGGCTTGCAGCGGTTATTTTTGCATTACATATGGTATATAGCTGGTGAGTGTATGTACATATTAGAAGAGCCAAGAAAAGTTGCTATGTATCAACTCGTGACCGGACGTTTGGTCCCCGGACGTTTGGTCGACTGGAAGTTTGGTAGAACGGACTTTGGTAGAACAGACGTTTGGTAGATCGGACGTTTGGTCGCCGGGTTCGCTCACTGTCAAATTATGACAGAGTTTACTTTTGATAATTTGATATTAGATATTTAGATATTAAACTCAGTCTCTCATGATTATAATTTTGAGAGCTGGTTTCAACAGTAACAACCCGGCGACCAAACGTTCGTTTACCAAATGTTGTTCTACCAAACGTCCGTTCTACCAAACGTCCGGTCGACCAAACGTCCGGGGACCAAACGTCTTTCGACGAAACATCCGAGTACCGTATCAACTTTAATATAGATTTTAGACAGGGATCCACCACATAAGTGGTTGCAATGTCCTCAGTCAAATTTGCGCCTCAAAGCTTTCCAGACCACGGCAATGCAAACATTCTCTATTTTTTGGTTGAAATCTTTATATATGAACCTTTAAGTTAGAAGCCGTAGATATCATGGAATGGTTGCGGCTCCAAAGCACTGTTATTAGGTTTTTAGAATAGAATCTCGAATCATGTGAAGCAGATAATTATCCCCTGAAATGTATCATCTTTCAGATTTCCAAAGAAAATGTTACTTTGCCTTCCTCGAAAGATACTTCAAGTACCCTTACTGCAAAAATGAATTACTAACATCTTACTGCTTACAGGCGCTGAGATAATGGCTACCTGCTAAGACACTCCTTCTCACATCTCTGCTCAATTCATCAGATTTGAATGCATAACTTCCTGCCTGAATTCTTCCTGGTTCTCGCTCGTCACATTTTCTTCGTTTGCCATCATCCGACACATCGGAAGGCTAATGACAAAAAGCCTAGCTGTTAACTAGCATGCGTCTACTGTAGACACGTGTAACTTTTAAGCGTGAAATGAGCATTCCCGCTGTTCATGTCCAGACCAAAAAAGACTTAATAATATAGGTGATGGTCCTCCCTCCCTGCAGTTTTTTTTCTAATTTCTCGCTTCACTAGGCATCCTATGGAGGCAAGAGGGAACCACCTTTTCCAAGAAAATATACTCCCCAATGTAACATTACACTTACTATAATGCAATACATATGAGTTTGGGCATGGTATTGTGTGGGGGCTGACCAAAAATAAATGGAGTTGTCTCAGCGGGGTGGTTAGGGGCCATCGGTTTGAGGAAGAGATAGAGCAAGGGTCATTAAATGAATGGGACTAGATGAAATAACACTGATATTCTGGTCAGTGGAACGTTGTCGCTAATGGATATCATAATTAAAGTTGCGAGCAGCAATGGAAGTGCCCTTACGCTTATTTCTTCATGGAAGTAGTGCTTCATTGGAATTGAAGTTCATTACAAGAATAAGTCCAGGAATTATCCCCAAATGCTCACTTCCAATTTAAAATAGTCAACTTTCTGTATCCTCATGAACTATGATGAGAGATGAAATAAAATCATTTCATCGTAATTTTATAGGCTAATCTTTAAAACTATTGTCAAATTTTGATACAAAGTTACTATTAGGAACAAAACATTCAAGCAAACTAGCAAACACCCCTAAACTTTAGTTAAAATGCAGCCTTCAAACTAATTATATATATATATATATATATATATATATATATATATATATATATATATATATATATATATATATATATATATATATATATATGTATGTACTATATATATTTTTGGGGGGATAACTTTATTCATCCCATATTCGGGAAATTTCACGGTAGCGAGAGGGTGAGGATGCAGAAATAGGAAGAGCATTTTAGACAAATAGATAGGTAATAAGTAAGTTAATAAATAAATACATGAATAAATAAATAAATAAGTAATCGTGTTGCTGAAATATATATATATATATATATATATATATATATATATATATATATATATATATATATATATATATACACATACACACATATAAGCACATATATACATTCACATAGATGTACATGCATGCATACGGTAGGTCTTAACACTCAGCCATTTGTTTTGTTAAAGATATGTATATATATATATATGTATGTATGTATATATACATGTATATGTATATGTATATATATATATATATAATAAAATAAATATGTATACATATACACACACATACAGTCTAATCCGGGCAAAAGTTCTGAAGGCACTTTCAGGTGTTCCATTATTATAGACATGTCCAAAAATTTTCATTACTGTAAATTAAATTATGATTGCCATTTCAAAATTTTAGTAACCTATGTTATTCGCTAAAAAACTCTCCTGTTGACTTTTTTTGTGCTCAGGGCAACCCAATAATAATACTATTAAAGAGCAATAATATTGCTTTGGTATCTCCTTATGGAATGCCGGTGCCTTGGAAGTATACAAGTTCATTCATTCACTGTTGTTGAAAGATTTACAATTCATTTAATCTAGTAGCACAGGCATCCCTAAGTAATAACATGTTAATAGGAGTGTCAATTACGAATCAAGTCAAGTTAATTTACACAACCCTAAATCACCACAAGACCCCAAAGGGTTTCACAGACACTTAGATGACAAGAAGGTATTAAATGCATGACATGAATGAAATGCAGATGCCTTCAACACCCTAAGAACTCTTAGTTAATATCTACTACAGTGGTTATTTACCCATGGGTAACCTATTTCTTCCCTGTGACATTCTGTTAGCAAGTTGGCAGTCTTCCTCACTGTTGCTGTTTGAAGATATTGACTGAGACGATTTAAGGTGTGAATTTTCTCGCCATGAGAGTGTCAAACGAATCTAGCAGCCTTTTCACACTTGCATATTTATTTCTTTTATTTGTCAGCCCCAACTGTATACAAAAATAAACTATCCGCTTATAGTATCACCAAATCATGTTAATAGGAAATGCAGCCCAGGAAAGGTAAGGAAAGTACCTGTGCACTATGCACTGCTAATAATAGCTTGTATAGTCCAGTGTACAAATGTATCTGCATGAATATTTCATGTCAGCTGAGCGATGTCAATTATTCATGTTTACAGTTACAGTATCGTCTCTACACGCCATGTTGGACTACTGGTTGCGTCTATTTTCACGACTCTAAAGAATTAAAATATCTCAGCCAAGTACAATTTTTTTAGCAATCAAAATACAACTTGCGAACTTCATACCAGTCAACCTCGGCCAATTGCTCCCCTTATTAAGCGATAATAAACCGTACAAATGCAACACGGCATGTATAGGCATATATAGAGGGACAGGAACAGGCTGAATAAGCTGGTCAGAAGGGCCAGCTCTGTTCTGGGCTGTCCTTTGGACTCTGTGGAGGTAGTGGGAGAGCGCAGGATGCTGGCCAGGATGATGTCCATCATGGACAGCACCTCCCACCCCCTGCATGAGTCAGTGGAGCCCCTCCAAAGCTCTTTCAGCAATAGACTGCTGCACTGTGACGTTGACAGCTTGACTGTCTGGGTACATTGCTTGCTGATGTGCTATATTTATATAGTGAAAAGGCGGACGGGTGAAAGGGAAATGCGCGTGCGCATATCATACTCAAAGCACGACAATATTAGCAGTCGACGATGACGTTTTCGTCTGCTACCAGTGACCGAGACGATCCGGATAAGAGCCGAAATGGGTAAAATGAGAGACGTACTTTTAAGAAAAATCCTGTGCAAAAGTTGTTATACGGCATACACAATTTGAAATGATCAAAAACGGTATAAAATATGGGAAAAAACTTATAAATTGAAACTTCATAAGCCTGGTTTCAAACTAAGAACATCTTGACTGTAAGAATTCGCTTGTAAATGTCAGGAGCAGCTCGTTTGTCCCTCCTGCCTTGCCGTCATGTTCGAGCAGCTGCAAGTGATTCATGATTACTTCCGGATGTGTGTATTTAAACACGACTGAATTGGTATTCATTGTCGGATCGTACTGTGTGATGCTACATACATCGCTGCAAAGGTACTGTTCTCCATGCTCCGGTCTTGTTTCGTTTTGGACGTACAAGTCCTTGTTATTTTGTAAGGCTTCCTGAGTTATTAAAGTTATTATCATGAGCACAATTCGCCTCATCCCCTCCTGCTTCCCCGCTACTGGGTCCAAATCCCTCCGACCGCGCCACGACGTCTCGGCGCGATCATAACAGTAAAAGTTGCAATTTTTCATGTTGGTCATTGCCGGCAGAATCGAGGCCGTAAGAGTCATAAAAATGATTTGCAATGAAGTGTTTTCTTTTTTTTTTTTACTTCTTGTTGGGGATTATTTCCGAAATGTGTGGGATTATGGAAGCAGGATAGGCTGAGTGAGATTTAAAGTGACATCTGTATGCATCACCGCTTCCCACACACACACAGGAGCATAATGCTGTTTTGGGAAATGTGTAATTCCTACTTTTGGTATCACTTTCGCCAACATCTTGGGTGCGTGCCGTTGCCACGACAAAGTGCAATGATTGGTTTTACCGCATAGTTACCGACACAAGCTCCAAAACATTATTACCGCCGCTGCCGCCCATTAACCTTTTCCCTTCCTTCTCATATGTTGCCTTGACTGTGATTAATTCACCCATGCTTTGCCAAGATAAAATCTGGCCAATCTCCCTTCCCGCCTGCCTATATACCGCCACTCTGTTTATTATTCCACCTAAAAGGTTGCATGGTCACCCGCTTTCGGATTATTCCCTTCCCTGGAGTATTTCTCATGCCTGCTGCATCGTGACGCGCTTTGTCTCTGGTCAAAAAATGGAATATGGAAATGATTATAGGGTGATGATTGAATGTATTATGAGGGTATTTTATCTACTTCCTATTGAGGGGCAGAGGTGGGAGGGTGCCCTTGGATGTGCCTGCTTCCACTTGCGCTTCTGCGTTGATACGTTGTACTTTAACGGCATCCACTAGGGGTGCTTAGTCATTGCTTGCCCAAATGATAGATGAAGCCTCAGGTAAAAAAGTATATTTTTTGTGATGTTTTGTGCGGCCCGAGAAAGTAAATCATGAGTGCCGACTTTCTGTTTTATGAGTAAATTCAAATGAAGACAAGAGATGTATAGGGAATATTTCCTGCTGTTCGCCTTTTTAAATAACAAAATATATCCAAAATTGTCATTTCTTTCTTTTTGTGTTGTTTTTATTTCAAAAAGCATTTTTTTTCTGTTTTACATCTATAACAAACTGAATATTCAGGGCTTTTGATCCAGTTCTTATAATCCGATTTTAAAAAAATAAATCTAAATATTATATCTAAAATATTTCTTCTTTCCCCTTTTATTTTTCACTGTAAATAAACAGATTTTTAAACACGCAATATTAACTCTTTTTCCTTTTTAAATACAAAAACAAAAGGTTAAAACATATGCTAGATGTAATATTTTCCCTCTTTTCTGATTTAAAAAAATCAATTAATGTAATAAATCCACTACAAGAGAATATTTGCTATTAAAAGGCTCAAAAAGAAGATTTGTACTAATTTTCATGTCCAAAAACAATCTCTCCACGATCAGAAAAGCATTTAATTCATGAATCGATTAATTTTGGCAGCCTAATTGGATGACATAACAGCCCTCCGGATGAAAGCGAAACTAAGACTTGGCCCGCGACAACAAAAAAAGTCTAAAGGCTGTAAAGGAAAAGAACTAAAACTACACTTTACTTCTCATCCCAATATCCCCAACCCGTTTGTTCTGCCTCTCCAGTTGAAAATCTCTCCAATTTGAAGTGAGGGTAAGCCAAACTTGAAATATTCTTTGGCAAACTTCGATTGTTGGAAAACCTCCCGCAAACACATCATTCATTTAATCGCCATTTAATACTGTGGTTTGAATAGTGCCATTTATTGCACCTCACTCCTGTGAACGATTTCCACAGGGTTTGATTATCTCTCAGCTTTTTAGTCACACGACATGCAGTCATGCAGGTGGATTAGACATCCCTTTGTACGGGTGCGGTGTGCAAACACACGTTTTGTTTTCCCTGGGTAAAATCTGATGGATTACACAAGCAAAGCCTAGTCTAATGAGCCAGGAAATGTCACACGATAATGCGGCATGTCTTGTGATTGTGCGTAGGACGTTTGGTCAGATTACCGGAGAAGTCAGGTCTATTCCCCCAGGTAGAATTGAAGATTTACTATAGATAAATCACCTAAACAGAAGCTTTATAGGTATGTGTGTGTATTGTACAGTGTAAGCAGCAGTGGTGTGCCATCAGGGCCTTCAAGGCATTCTCTGCTGGCCTAAGAAATATCTAAATCACAGACTGATGTTAATTATATTTTGTCCATGAATACTTATTAAATAATTCCAAATTGTCTGTTAGCTTCCTTTCATTGTTTTCCCCCCTGGTTGCACTGCTTCCAGATTTGTGTTTTCATATTGAAGCATTTAACCAATCACATTTCAGCCATTATTTGTTGCCGGGGTCAAAAATCTGCCTCAAGGCCTTCACAATGAGTTCTGCAGGCTCTGCGGCATTAAACAAGCGTCAATAAGACTGTTGCTTTAACCAATCAGAATTCGATTTGGTGACACCAAGGCCTGTATTGTCTTAGCTCGTGGGCATGGTAAAGGTATTATGCTAATGTTAGCAGCTTCTATTTGCTATTCAATGTTGTGAAAAAGGTCTTATAATTTTTTGAACAGATGTCCTTGAATTTTCGGTAACTTTGGTGCCATATCATGCCGCATCCACTTCATCGACCAATGTTTTCTCGTGATGCTGCATCATGGGTAACGAGTGTACGTCAGAGGATATGTTTTTAGACACTCTATGTTTAATATACATATTTTTTTAAATCAATAATTCTGCAAATGTAATCATCCTTTTATTTTGCCCATGTAGCCTGCCACCTTAGCATCAACTTTAGTATCTGACATGTACTTTATCGCTCATTCTTTTTTGCAATGTTTTCCGCTTATTTATTTGACAAAGGACAAACTTGAAGAATTTATTTAGCCATTTTTAAGACCTTAGAAGCACATGGTTCAGGCCAAGTGATATTTACAATGGCAACTGAATGTCTTTTTAAAAACGTCGTGACAGATGCGGGTTGAGCGATTTCTACAACCCAAAACAAGGTGAAATTTGTTTTTAAACAATATTTCTTATGTGAAGGACATTTTAAATATCTTCCAGTCATCAGGAATTGCAAAATGATGTTTTTTTAAATGTCAATTCAGCCTTTTTGGGGGAAAATACTACTTTTTAAGACTTGCATTATTGAAGGAATGCTTGTTATCATGCATACGCACGCTCATGTGTGGTAACATGGTGGTGTGAGCTTTGGCATTTGCCACCCTTTTGATTAGCGTAACAAGAGAGCTGATAAATAGCTTCTGTTAGCAGATGACATTTGACTAAATACTTCCCAAATGCATCTAATGTGTGTGCATGAATGCAGATGGCTGATAGGCGCCTCGGATGACTTTTCTTACTGCAGGAAGGTTGAAAATATTTGCATTTTTGCATGAGCATGTGTGTGTGTATCATGAAAACACACATTTTTGACACATTGGAGAAACATCTATTAACATACCTGTCAACCTCTGCCGATAACTGCCCTTATAAATGATTATGATTCCCCTTACAAACCCCAAAAAAACCTTACAAACACCGTACGACTCGTACGGTGTTTGTAAGGTTTTTTGGGGTTTGTAAGGGGAATCATAATCATTTATAAGGGCAGTTATCGGCAGAGGTTGACAGGTTTGTATTAAACACAGTTTGTATGTTAAAATGTTGTTTTCGCTATGGCTTCTTAGCCATGTGGACACCTGATGCTGACATGCCAGCAATTAGTTAGCACTGCCATTTTCAATCTTTGACATTTAAAAAGGATTGAAATTAACATTTCTCTATTAAGATTCTAATGAGAGCCTGATGGTTTAGTGCACAGGTGTCAAAGTGGCGGCCCAGGGGCGGAATCTGGCCCGCCACATCATTTTGTGTGGCCCGAGTAAGTAAATCATGAGTGCCAACTTTCTGTTTTAGGATCAAATTCAAATGAAGATTATAGATGTATATTATATTTCCTGATTTTCCCCTTTTTAAATCAATAATTGTAATTTTTTTATCCATTTTTTTCTTTTGGTGTTTTTAGGTCAAAAAGCATTTGGTAAAATCTAAAAATAAATATTTAAAAATATTTTCTGTTTTCCACTTTAATATTGAATATAATTAAAAAAAAATGTTTCCATTTGAAATGAAAAACAAATTATTGTTGGATGTTTTCCCTTACTAAGAAAAAAAGTTCAAATAAACAGGTTTATATCTATAAAAAAATGAATATTTAGGGCTTATGATCCAGTTCTTATAATCCAATAAAAAAATTAAGTGTGAATGGTCTACGGCTGAGTGGCGACCAGTCTAGAGTGTAGTCTGCCTTTTGACCAAAGTTATTTGAGATGGATTTATTTATTTACTTATCCTGATAAATGTGTCTATCTCAGCTAACTATGGACAGGAGTCAGAAAACACCCTGAATTGATGAAATTATTTCACAAAAGAGCTCAGGATAGGTTTCACAGATAAAAATATGAACTTGTTGGTAGTAAACTGAAAGTGACAGTCTATTGTTGTAGTGGTCTACAAGTACCAAAACGAATGGACGATAGACAGAAATGGACATTGATAGGTATGCATGGACAGAAAGATTGACAGTTGAACGGATGACATTAAGATGAGGAGAAATGGATAAAGTTATTGTATGCATACTGTACAGGTTGTTTGTTTATTTACCTGAACATTTTTGTAGTCTTGTGATGTCATACACATGTTCTTTTCAGCAGAGAGGGTGCTTGCCTAAGAAAAACTGGGTTTATTTTCTGTGCAGATGATGTAAAGAATCAATTCTTACTCATGTGCGCAAAGAAAGCCACTTGAAATGATTTTCAATTTGGGTTACATGTTATGTAAATATATCACTCAAGCGCTCTTCTCCTTTTGGTTGATTTTGCAGTCATTTCAAGCCCATTTGTTCTTGGAGTATTTACGCCAAGTGATTTAATTGCACACCACCCCCTCCCCTGAACCGTTGCCCGTATCTTTCCATAACACATTTCAACGGCTGCCCTGCCACATATCCGCATCCTTGAACAATGACGAGCTTTTCTTTTCGGAGAGGACGGAATTAAAATTCAAAGGCAGGCGAGTCACATCCAGGAATTTCAGTGTACAAGTGTGTAGGCATGTGTGTGTGTGTGTGTGTGGGTAGGTGTGTGGCAGCAATGGGGGAAAAAAAGCAACAACAAAAAAACACTTGACTGATTTTAATCACATTCTTATTTATTTCAGCTTAGAGCTTGGCATGACTTGTAAAGAGCTGTGGCTGCATGAAGAAAAAAAATCTCCTCCTGCCTTTTTGTCATCACTATACAACAGCGCTCTCTAGCAATTTACACTGAGTATTACAGTGTCATTTTTGTTCTTTTTAAGCAAATAAAATGCCTGATTTTATGTAGTAAGAATTCAATTGCTGGGAAAGTATTTCTTCCTTAGAAAATAATGATAAATTGAATTATGGAGGCCATTGATTGAATGTTTGTGTGGGTTTGTTGTCATGCACTGAGATTCCTGGAAGAACTGCAATGTGAAAATGCACTAAACTAAAAAAAGGGTTCATTGCATTATGGTCTGAACTAAAGAAAGTGAACTATGGACTTGCCTGGTGTGAATACGTCTTAAATTTCTGTACCTAAGACATTAACTAGGCTGAGCTACACGGTTTACAGATTTGCTGTGGAGCAAGATTATAAGATGTTTACCCTTCCTGTTGCTTACCTAATGTGTTCTGTCCGTGTGGGTGAAGTGATCTGTTGTTTTGCTTTTCAATGGGGGTTATTAAAAATGTAAAGTCCCAACAGGCCACCCCCTGTCATTAAAATTTAGTAAAGGAAGCCTCTGGTGGGTTTCGGGTTGGAGATTAATTTTTTAGAAGCTCCACAACGGATCCACAGCTAAGGGCTCTAGCCTGTGTATGTGTAGTTATTATCATGTTGTTGCCTTTGCTGGGATGTTTTTTTTACTCTGTTCATGATAAAAAGTCAGTGTAAAGTATAAGATGACCTTCCAGGTGGCTATGTTTTTTTGTTTCCTGCTGCTTGTTGTCAAAGCGGCAGATCAAAAAGGTGAGGTGTTATTGTATGTTTTTATGTGCCTATCTAGGATTTTGCTTCAACTAAATTCAATCTTTAGAGTAGCATTCTGATCAAACAAGAAAAACCCCAAAACATCTTCAGATTGGAATTCTGATTCCACAAGAAAAGGGCTAAAAAATACTTTAGTTATGTAGAATGAAGGACTTTTAAACACACAATCAAATACAGGTTGCTTTAAATAAAAATGTATTGTTTTCTGCCAAACAAATGATACTATACTTAGTGATCCTAATTACTAAGATATTATACTTTTGTTTTTCAAGGTGTAAAATGTGGAGGCATCCTTTCCGCGTCGTCCGGCAACCTGTCCAGTCCAAATTTCCCAGATTTCTACCCATACAACATTCTCTGCTCATGGCTCATTGTTGTACCGGAAGGTTCTTCGGTGCTGTTGACGTTCCACTACTTTGAGTTGGAGTACCACGCAAGCTGCGCTTACGATCACATAAAGATCTATAATGGTGTGGCCGGCGATGAGGGCAACCTCCTGGGCACTTTCTGCGGTGATGCACCCCCGCCAGCCTTTACGTCATCCTGGAATGTCATGTCAGTCATCTTTCGGTCGGATCGTCATGTAGCGCACAAGGGCTTCAGTTTGGGCTACAAGAAAGGTAGAGTGAGCAATTCTACCATTCGTCTTGGAGTGAAAATTTTGAAGGGAAATGGTATGGTTGATGTGAGAGTAGATGGATGATGAACATATAGAAAGGTCAAAAACGATGGGTGGAAAAATGGATAGACAGACATATTAGACGTCATTACTGTAGATTGTCCAAGTGCATATTTAATTGGGTTGGTCTTTTTCTTGTGCAGATATGTGCGGCGGAGTGCTGACAGGCCTGTCGGGCGTCATCTCGAGTCCGGGCTATCCAGCTGAGTACAGCAATGACGCTGACTGCACGTGGCTCATTCACGTGTCCAAGAGCAGTGCTGTCACTCTTCTGTTTCTGGATTTCCAGATGGAAAACAACGAAGGTTGTCACTTTGACTATGTGGCCTTGTTCGACGGCCCGACCGTATCGCACCGTCACTTGGGCACGTACTGCGGGACCGACAAACCCGCCGCTACTATCACCACGACCAACCAGCTGTTACTAGTCTTCAAATCCGACTTCAACATTGGGGGACGAGGCTTTAAGGCGTACTACTACTCTGGTAATTTAAAGTGTCTTGTAGATTTTTTCCAAATTACTAGAAACACATCTGCTTACGACTAGGTAAGGTACTAGGGCAGGTCTCCAAACCAGTCCTCGAGGGCCGGTGTGGGTGCAGGTTTTTGTTCCAACCCATCCAACAGAAACAGTTTAACCAATCAGGTTTCTGCTGAAAAAGAAGCACCTGACTGCAATCCACTGATTGCACTTCTACGATACCAGATTGGTGGAGAGGTTTCCTCTTCCAGATTGGAACGAAAACCCGCACCCACTGCGGCCCTTTCTGGAATAGTTTGGGGACCACTGCACTAGGGCCACTCTTTGGATCATGCTAATGTCTGAAAACAATAACAAGATCACTCAGGGTGTCCCAAGCCTGCTAACCATAGTTGGCTGGTTGGCAATTGTATTCACATTGACAGGATAAATGTTATGATTGGGAGAGGTGTGTCAGTTGACAAAACCTACATTCCCTTGCCTAGCATTTGAGTTTTTTTGTTACTGCGATGATCATTCTGATAAAAACTTCTACTGCTCTAGGGGAATGCCAACAAGTGCTGTCAGACGTGGGCGGCAACTTCAGCAGCCCCAATTTTCCACAGATCTACCCTAATAATATCAACTGCCACTGGAGCATATCCCTAGCAGCTGGCTACCGCATCAAGCTCTTCTTTCCGGAAATGGATCTGGAGGGCCGCAACAGCCTTACCAATGCGTGCGACTACGACTGGGTGGCCGTTTATGACGGCGAAGGCCAGGCAGCGGATTCGCTGCTGGGACGCTGGTGCGGCGCTGAGAGACCACCATCGTTGCTCTCTCGAGGCAACAAAATGCTGGTGGTTCTAAGCACAGACAGGAACAAGGCGCACAGAGGCTTCACCGCTTCTTATCTCGGAGGTAAAACTGAAATTGCAAAATCATTTGACCGGCAGTTCGCACTGCACACGTACAGTTGACGAGGATAATAATTGGACATAGGCTTTGTCATCATCATTGACTCGACAAAAGCCTAATTGTCATCATACCCAGCTGCGTATGACGAAATTGGTAAAGGAGACCATTTTCTGACGATTGAGTGTAGAAAGAGACATCTTGAGGGTGATTGGTGATAGAGTCAGGTTCACCATTAGACAATCCCAAAATCAGGGACAAATTAAGAAGGACCGTCTTCTGGAATTTTCACTTATAAGGAGAACGACCGTTGAGATAGCTTCTCAACTCCGTTATGACCACATGTCAGTGGTGTGGGCAGGTGCAACTAGTTCCCAGACCGGATTCCCAGCACTGCGAAGCATTCTTTATGGCCTGGATTGAATTCCTACCATTCCGTTGATAATTTAGGATCTGAATCAGCCTCTTCCATTGTGGCTGATCTTTCCTTTGGAATTTGAAATGATTTGTAGCTCTACTGCGCATCTACTAAAATGCCCTAAAGTAGTTCAACCTCTTCATATGTGGTCCTGAATGACAATCTGGTCTCTGTCTTTGTGAGGTGATTCAAGGACGTGATGTCACACTAGAGCGTGATGTCATCTGCTTGGAGGAGGAGACTGATCAATGATCGACTTCTGAACACATAGCCGTAGAAAAACTTTGCAATGAGGACGTAAGGGATTAACGCCTATGCGGAACAGAAGTGGGGATAGAACTGCTTGGAATATGCCACATTTTCAATTCACCTGTGCATGTGGCTTTAATTAGCCTCCAGAGTTGTCTTCTATCGCCTCGATGAGCCCTTCATAAAGGTTCTTAGGATCATGTTATACAGTTCCACACTCGTGTATCCATGTGTGTGACATCAGGTCGTAGTCTTTTTTGTAGTCAGTCCAAGCAGTGCACAGGTTGGTGTTTCTCATTTTGCAGTCTTCGGTGTTTGTCTCCTCTGGTTTTGTTATCAATGCTTTCGTGTGCTGTTTATATAGTTATCCGTGTGGCTAAAAAGATTTCCCAGGAGCTGCCCAATTTATTTCTTTCTGGTTATGTATTATAGTGGTGCCTGTGAATGTGAGCTGCACCAGGTCAGAGTTCACCATCCTGATACCTCAGAAGTCATTACCCCAGTTGGATCGCGAACGCATCTATCTGGGCGACCCGTCGTGCACGGCAATTCTGACGGCCACCTCTTACAAGATCCTGGCGCAGTTTGTGAACTGTGGCACGGCCAGCCAGAAGCACCGCAACGTTACCATGCTGGTCAACAAGCTCTACATCGATTTCTCCGATGGCGAGCGGAACAACGTGCAGGAGTACAAGGTGCAGTGTGATGCCCTGCGCAAGTTGGCCTCAGCGTCTATCGTCTCGGTTGAGGAACGTCGGCTGGAGGAGGAGGCAATGCAGGAAGACGCTGCCGGCGTAGGGCTGAAAGTGGAGCTTGCTGAGGCAGAGCCTCACGATCTCAGTGATATTGTCTTCATCAGTATCTGCGTCTTGGCCGTCATCCTCATGGGGATTGCCATTGTCTGGCTCGTCCTGCTTTAGACTCTTACTTTCATCATTGGCTACGACATTAGGTACAAAATTGAATGCAAAATTGCATCAAAACAAATTGTACCTTGGATTAAAAATACACGGTTCGAGACAACCATCTGTTTTTTTTTAAGTATAATAAACAACACAAGGGGAGGATTTTTAGGAATACAGACCACAAGATTTGGAGAGACCTCTATAGACTCCCAAAAAGTAGCTAATACATTTTTTTGGACTGACAGCAAGTTTTGTTTGAGTCTTATTTTAAGTGGTCAAAAGCAAATGCTTAATCTCTTTTAATTAATTGAAATTTCATATATTAGGTGCATGCGTTCAGACTTGATTGAGGAAGATGAAGAAAACTATTTAAAAAAAAAAAAAAAAAGCTTATTTGTGCCGTGATTGGCTATCAAACATTTTCAGGTTTTTCCAGCCTCATGTCCATATTTTGGGATAGGCTTTAGCACCCTGCCAACATCATGAGGGTGACAACGGATGTATGAAAACGAAGTACTAATGAATACCGGTGTTACGTTCATATTATGACCTATCATCACAGGTTGTATAATTACAAATAGAGCTGGGCGATTAGACAAAAATTGTTGATTAAAAATATATATATATATATATATATATATATATATATTAGTCTGTCCTCAAATGAGGACTGTGTTAAGGACATTTTCAATATGGCTGCTCTTTGCACAGGTACGAGGTATTTAAAAAAAAAAAAAAAGAAAACGCCAGGGAGAATTCAGTTGGATCTTTTAGTGGGTTGCTTCGGTGTAGTCCTGCATCTCAAAATCGCTTATTTTGGTGGTGTCATCGTCCTTTTGTGTTCATGCTCCATGTTAGCCTCTATTGCTAAAATGCTAAAAACTTGTTTTCTTGTCATCCTCTTCTCCTGAGCCTTTGTCTGGAACTAGCGTTCATCTTGCAGCAGCGCCCCCGTTCTCCGTTAGGGTCGGGTGGTGTAATTACAGTTTAAAATGATCGAATTTTTATGTAAATTTTTTAAGATCGTTGACAAAAATTATTTCACGATAATTATCGTTATCGTTTTATCGCCCAGCTCTAATTACAAACTATATTTACACATTTAAAAAAGTGGCCCAAGATAACAGACCTTTTAAAAGCTTATCTCTTATACTTGGAAACGAGGTGGGCGACAGATGCTTGGTCCTGCTTCAGCTGAGCTCCAAGCTCGGGTTGCCGTCTGAAGGCGAACACCAGGGCTCGCACTGTCCTGCGATATGAGCGGCTGACAAGCCGGCCATTCTGGTGGAACACCTCCCTCTCCATGTTGTCCACCAGGCCACAGTCTTCCTGAAAGGTCCACATAGAAATATAAGAAATTATCACCAAATGCACAGCTGTACAATTGACAAGGTCTTTTTTCGTACCGCGCATCCTCACAATTTTGAGTGTTCAACCAACCTATCATGCATACATTTGGGTTGTAAGAGGAATCCAGAGTACCCGGAGAAAACCCACACAAACCCGGGGAGATCATTCAAACTCCACACAGGAAGGTGGGTTGAAACCAACGTGGCATTGAACCCTCGATCTCTGAACTGTGAGTCCGAAGAGCTAACCACTCGCCAATACCAATGATTGAACTAATTAACTTTATTACACAGAGTACTATATCAAATCAATCTCCAGGTCGAGGTGATCTGACTATGGTTGTGATTTTAGACTGCACCTTGAGTTCCAGAGCCTCGCTTAGGAGTCTCCTGGCATTGCTCCTGAGCCCTTCAGACTGCTTGTCTGATCGCACTTCGATGGACGGCTTGCTGGAATTATCCTCCACGAAAGTCCTCCAGGATGTATACACATTAACAGCCGCTAAGCTCACATCAGGCTCAGGGTGCTTCCGCAGTTTGTTGATGGTATGACCTGGAGAAGACAAGGAGAATGAAGATATTGACAACAGGGTACATACAGAGGCAGACGACCATCATACCGTCATACATATTTAGCATCACTCCGTCAGAGTTATTTGGGAGACCTTTCATTAATATGGTACTATTGTTTTAACATGATCACCTATTTTTGTGGACCTCAGCACCTCCTTGGAAGGCATCTTCTCGCTCAGCTCGTTCAAGGCACTTAGTATGTTGATCCTGCTCTGTCCTGGTAGCTCCAGGGTAGACTTGCAGCGCAAAACGTCCTCAATGACGACCACCCTCTAAAAAATAAAGTATCACTAGATAAGGTAGCTCTTATTTGGGTTTGATTGATGGCAGATCCCCACAACTTACCCGTAAGGATTCTATAGTGGCTTGCTTGTAAACCTTCACGATGCTTTTCGATGTTTTAATCGTCTCTCCTTTCGGTATGCGCACTACAAATTTGTCCATTTCTTGAAAAGTTTGCAAGCAAAATCCAAGTAACTTTGAGGACTGTCGCAATTAAAAGAAGAACTAATCACATGCTGCCAAAGAAACGCGCAACGAGCATTGGTGATTGGCTGCTTTTGATGCATTTAGGGGGTGTAGGAACAAAATTCCCGACCAAAAACACTTTTTTTTCAAACTGTCGTTTTCTGTTTTGTTAGGACAATAATAAGAAAGAGATAATAATGAAATACATATTAAATATGTTATCCATATAGTGATATTGTTTCATTTTTAAAACACCATACCTAAGCTAAGGAAAATATTTAGTGACAGGCACAAGTTTTTACTTTAAAAGTGACACTACGTTACTGGTTCAACATTTTTTAAAGTAAAAATCAAAACATTTTATATGTTAGACACAAATCTGACTATAGACTTATAATAAAAAATAATGTGATCTACATTTAAGTCTTATTTTGTACAAAATTTAGAAAAATACCAGGATACCAGAGGTATAAATGCATCATGATCGACAATACGTATATTTACGTCACAGGAACAAAGAGATGACCTAGTAAAAAACTAGATGCAAGAAGTTGGAATTAGCGGCGTTAGTGAGAGTAACCGGCAGTCAATTCAAAGCAGTAGCATTCTCTCGTTGGCTCTAATGCAGAAAACCTCATTTTCTCCACTAATATACCCTGAAATTATTGTTTTTCTAAATATAGTGACTCTGATTAAGGATGAATTAGAATTATTAATATGTATGCAGTTAATTTACTGTGTCTCTTATACAATTGATAACAGCGGCCCTGGTATCTAGCGTGATAGCTATCGTTTTTCCAAAAACAAAAACAAGTCTCGCGAGAGGGAACATACTCGCGAGCATTTGAGCAGATTAAGGAGGAAGAGGAAGCGAACGTGTTTTGTTTGGGTTTGTTTGGGGTTTGTGTCAGACGCCTGGACGACATGGAGATCGTCTCCGGCTTCGTGTTATTTTTGGGACTCTTTGGAACGATGGTGGTGGCGTCGTCGGATGTGTTCGACAGCGTGTTGGGGAGCACCGCGTCGTGCCATCGCAATTGTGAAATGACATACACTTTGCACACTTATCCACGGGTATGTATACTAGTCCGTAAAAAAGTTGCTGATCAAGCACAACTAGCCAAATATTCGAATGTTCTAAATTCCTATGTCAAATTGATGTTTTATTGCTGATTTATGTTCATAGGAAAATGAACTCTACGCTTGTCAACGAGGCTGCCGGTTGTTCTCTATTTGCCAGTTTGTTCGTGATGGCAACGATTTAAATCGCACTGCTAACGACTGTCAATCAAGTGAGATAAAATGGCCGACGTTGATTTTGATGTTACATTTAATTCCGTTGTTAACATTTCTTGTTTTGCTACAATGCTGTTCTCAGCCTGTCGTGAAGCCTACACCCAGATTAATGAGCAATATGCATGCAATCTGGGCTGCCATAACCAACTCCCTTTTGCCGTACACCGCCAAGAACAGGTGCACAAAATGCTTTATATATAAAAATATAATAGGTAAGCATGCAGTTCTTTAAAATATTCAGTGGCCAAGTGTGAAAAATACAAAAAGTGCAAAAATTCAGCAATCGGTGACCAATCTGCTATCAAAAAAAAATAACTGACAGTTTTTGACCATTCAATGTACTGTTCAGACACATTGTTTACCTCAAAATTGTTTAATTTAGTTTTATTGTCTAAATGGATTGATAATGCAGTATGAACATGTAGTTGAATATTCCAGCTAGCAATTGCAGGTGTGTAACCATAATTGCCTGCAATTATCGTTGTTGTTAGGTATGCGCACACTATAATTAGTCAGGAACTGGGTAAGATTTGCTGTATATCTTTGTAGCACTTGGAATTTTTTTTAGGGAAAGCTCACGAATACAATTTTCTAACCTGTTTTTCACAATCGATTCATGCAATCTTTCCAATCAAATGATCAGATCGAAGCCATCTTTACCGATTAGTCCTCCTTAAACAAGGATTGTGTGAATTTTAGCTGGAAGCCATGATCCCAAGGATTCACATGCTCCACCCATTGATGTTGGTGAGGGGCTTTTGGGAAGATATGATAAATCAAGCGCACACATTCATCACATCCACGTGGACTTTCTACATCCAGGCTGACGATGGAAAAGTCATTGTTTTCCAGGTGTGTGCGTCTGTATTGAAAACATCTCAAAATAACATGAGTACTTGTAAACAAAATGGGATTTTCTGTGCATCCCCCTCACATTGATTGAGTTGCTCCTCTCAGTTTGAAACAGAGGGAGACGGCGAGGAACCGGAAGTTCAGACCACTGGTAAGGCCACATTTAGTAGAAATGAAGTCTATTTTAAGTGTTATTTATTTATATTATTTTATTTTTGATTTTCCAGGCCCCGATGTTAGCGCCCCCATTTACAAAGACTACCAACGCACGCTAATCCAGGAAAGGGACCGCGACATGAGCACTGAACGCAGCGACGACAATTACAACTTTTTCAGCTGCATCGCTAGGTTTGATACCCTTTTTAAATACAAAACTTTATCCACGCCAACAACGCACTCTTAAATGAACAAACAAATTTTAATTAACTTGGGTTGCGTTTCCTGGTCGAAACTGGCAAAAAAAGACAGTGCGCTACAATGATAAACAGCCTCTCATGTCATGGCCACCTGGCTTGGTCGCATCTCGAAATTTTGATCGTATCTAGGGCGAATTATTCGATCTAAATTTTCATCGTACCTCGAGCATGTCGTAGGTAGAGCTGATCGTAGGTAGAGGTACCACTGTAAGGTCAAATTGTTGCATATGTAATAGAAATAAAGTGAAACATTTTCTTCTCAGGAATCCCTGGCTACCGGGTTGGGTTCTCACCACCACCACCTTGGTGCTGTCCGTGCTGGTCCTCATCTGGATCTGCTGTGCATCAGTGGCCACCGCCGTGGACCAGTATGTCCCAGCTGAGGTCAGTTAGTGTGAGAAATTTAGCAGCATCACCAAGAGTTGCTATCCTATACTAATATACACATTTTCTCCAGAAATTGAGCATCTACGGTGACAAATATTTGATGGCCAAGCAGAAACTCATTCCTTACCCATCGTCCTCCCTGCTTGTTATCGTGTCCAAAGGGCTTGGAGAAGACGAGGAGGAAGCAGGACCCCTTCCTTCCAAAGTCGACCTTGGACAGTCAGACATCTAGAAAAAAATATCTGTTAAATATGGTGAGGTAGTGACTTTTAATTCCCCTCGTGCTTCTTATTGCAAGAAACGAACTGTAAAATGGTCCCATAATTCCTTTTCGTCTCCTTTGATGCTTTTCAAATGGATGCATTATAGTACTATGCCAGAACAAAACTAATATTTGGGGCCTAATGTTTGGCTATGACTATTTTCTTTTGAGGTGATTTAATTTCTTGCAGACACTCAACGCAATTGCGACATTACATAAGCAATGCAGTGGCCTAACAACCACATTATTTTCTTTGTGTTCCCACTGTCATAATTTGTTGACATTGAACTTTAAACAATAAAACTATTTCCTATTTTCACTGATTGCTGGTGCTTTTGTTTTCAACGTTAACAGATCATGACTACATTGTTACAATGCCAATATAGTCATAAATTCCATTGTCTGTGTATCCTTCATGTATTTCTATTGCTAATTTTATTTCCAAAAACATCCATTTCCCGTAGACCAAGAGTGTCCCGTTGACCAACTCGATTTCACGTGGGCCGGACCTTTTTAGATATAATATTTAGATTTTTTTTTTTTAATCGGATTAAAAGAAAGGGATCAGAAGCACTAAATATTTTTTTTTTTATAGATCTAAAACAATGTTTATTTTAGCTTATTTTCTTCGTAAGGAAAAACGTCTTGTAATCATTTGTTTTTCATTTCAAAAGGAAACAAAATATTTGTTTACGTTCAATATTAAAATGGAAACCAGAAAATATTTTCAAAAGATTTTACAAAATGCTTTTTGAACTAAAAACAAGAAAAAATTGCAATTATTGATTTAAAAAGGGGAAAATCAGGAAATGCAATTTACATCTATAATCTTCATTTGAATTTGATCCTAAAACAGAAAGTCGGCATTCATAATTTACTTTCTCGGGCCGCACGAAATGATGCGGTGGTCCAGATTTGGCCCCCGGGCCGCCACTTTGACACCTGTGCCGTAGACTAATGAAATCAAACACCCCAAAAAAAACAATTTATGTAAAATACTCTTTAATTTACAATAAGACAGTAATACATTTTTGTTATTCATGAAATATTGAACATAACATCACCCAAGTGTCGAGCTATCTCCGTATTGGTCCAACAAGTCCATGTCCTCAGCGGTTAGCACGGTCGAGGGCACGCGTTTCACGGGCAGGCTCACATTCAAACTGTCGCAACAGTTTTCGGACGGCCCCTTCCTTTTGCTAGCCGGGGTCCAGCAAGTCGTGTCAAAAGAAGCGGCATCTGTGGAACTGCCGGCGGGAGGTTTGTAAAAGTGCAGACGATGATCTTCCTGAGTTGATGCTGCGTCTTTGTTGTGAGACAACGGTGCTGCATTCAACACCTCTCGGACAAACTTCTGTCTGCCAACTGGAGATGAAGTAAAAATAATTTACAAAAATAATAATAAATATCCATTAGTTTCTTTTCTTACTGTCTTTTCTGCAAACACTTGATTCAGTCAAATCATTTATCTAAAGAAAAATATTTTTGTAGTCTTTTAGTTTTGTCATATATCAAGCAATTTAGGATATTTTAGAGTAAGAGAACATGGCATCTAAAAATATTTAAATGTTGAAATATTTGTAAAAATCTCAGTACATTAATATTTTAGCCACAATGATTGTAAAGAAAAGTAATTGAAAAAACATGCATCCTGTAATTTAGGAAAATATTTCACCAATGTTCCAAAAGCATGGCATTTTCTGCAATTAAAATATTTTAACTGTAAATGCTGAAATTAGTGCATTTTATGACTAAAACAGATGAAATATTTCAAAACGTCAAATTACAATGTATCGACTCTTAAATTTTCCATTTACAATTTTCCTTTAAGTACTTTATATATTTCTGCACAAAATTGATCTAAAGAATCATCTTTCTTTCAAAAGATTTAAAAAGAGCCATTTTTAAATTGTCTAAATGAATGTTGACTAACTTGTAAAGCAGCTTTCAAGACTTACAAAAGCGAAGGGCTGATATTCTTGACTCATCAAGCCTCTTCTGTTTGGGCATTTGTGCTCCATTAGTTTCCCACTGGTTTACAACCTGATATAAAAAAAAAATATGTTGGCACATATTTAATAAATCATACAGAAAAGAACAAAACAGAAAAATGACAACCCCTTACCTGTTCTGCCCATCCTTGTGTTTTACAAGCAGAGTGGTCAAAGACCTCCAACGCTTTCTCCGAGTAAGAAAGGCTCAGCAACTCCCACATGGTCAACTTGAGTTTGGTGCCAAACTGCTTGGAAAATTAAACGTTTTTTTTAAAGAGGGCTATTGCTAACAATAATAATCAATCAATAAATGTGTGCGCACCTTCATTTCAGTGCCGGTTATATCCAGTTTTTCAAGCTTGGGGAGAAACTTAAGGTAGCGGAGTGCCCTCTCTGAGATCGGATTGTCTGCATAACAGCAACAGGTTTAAATGTTAAGATTTTAATTCAGCTTTGCTTTATTTTAGCTCTTATTTACCATTTATCAGCCTCCCAATTCATATGGAAAGGACGTCTATCGCTGTCAATAAATAAGATGAATGCCAATAAATAATATGATTAAAAAATAGGTTGAGTAGTTTTTTAATGATGTGTTTGGGTTTGACAATTTTCACAAATAAGAATGCAATAAAATGACGCACTACTTTTTAATGCTTGAACATTAACTGTACCTTTAATTTAACATTTATAGGCCATCATCTAGACTCGAAAAAATTGTCTTGTTTTCAAAATTGTGCTTAAGAGAATTTTTTATGTTGAGTTGTATGACTTTATATCAGGCAACGTGCAAATTAAATTTTCATAAAGCAATTTGCAAATTGACTATTTTTCCACTATAAACAAGATATCTTTAAAAAATGTTATCTCTAACCCAGGTCAGTTTATTGTTTATGCTTGTGTACCATTTAGAGATTTTCAAAGTAACTTCAAACATTACGAGTAGGTTAGTGAATGTTGTGTAATGGGTGTGTTTTTTTTGTTTTTGTTTTTTTACTTTATTGGTTATTAGCAAAAACTCTTAAAATGCGGAAAATGGCAACTTACAGGAAATATCAAGGCACTGAAGACAGTCCAGTCCTTTTCTCATCACCCTCACAGGCGCAGTTAATCGTTGCAGGCCTTCATCGGAGAGACCGTTGCTGCCGAGGAAGAGCTGAATTAAGCAGCTAAGATAGGAGGAGAGAGCAAATTTGGTCCTCAGTGCATCTTATCAGGACAGACGACAACACGGCACATCCTCACTTGGCCAACGAGGTGGACGTCAGGTGCTGGAAGATTTCGTGGTTGTCGCCCAGTCGGCAGCCAAACAGGTCCAAACACTTCAAACTGTGAAAAGTCTTGATGTCGGCTATGCGCTCGCTCAGCAGTGGAAATCTGATGGACACACGCAGTTCTGAGATCAAGTTCAAATTCTGGCCTTCCTGACTAGTTTGCATGTTCACCCTGTCCTCATGTGGGTTTTCTCCAGGTACTGCGGTTTCTTCCCACACCCCAAAACCAAGCATGGTAGACTTATTGAACGTTGAATTATCCATATGTATGAGTGTGTGCGTGAATGGTTGCCATCTTAATTGTGCCCTGTGATTGGCTGGCAACCAATTGAGAATGTATACTTTACTCAACATATATTTTAGTGTTTTGCACAGTGTGGAACAAATTTGTACAGGGGATAGGTTGCTAGCAATGTTCCCTGTAAGCTGCGCGCATGCGCAATTGCGCACTACTCTCGTCTTCTCTGCGCACAGCAAATCATATGGAGCGCACAAAATAAAATCCCTTTTTTTTTTTTTTTTTTTTTTTTTTTTTAGCTGTGAGGCCGACGCGCGAACCACTCATCCGCCGGGCCGCCCATTCATAGATATTAATCATTACATTTTATTATTACTAAATCATGTATGTGTAGTAGACATACGACACCTGCTTATGGCAGGTGTGATACTGGTGTGTGCCCATAGCGAGCCATGATGATGTTGCTCACACAATAAAACTCAGTGTGCTCAGGGAGGTTGTCTTTCTGCCCAGACAAACAAAAAATTAGAGGGAACATTGGAACTTGCGAGTAAGTTATTATTTGCGTTCTGCGGCCTTTGACTGTACTGTCTAACTTATAACTATGCCTTTTCTTGCTACTGTCACAATGAAATTTCCCGAATAGGGTCTGAATAAAGTTATCCAATCCAATCCAATGCTCTCCTTTCTATTGCATTAACCCTGCAAACACCCAGTTCACCACAGGGGGGTGCTAGTGAGTTTTTTCTTACGGACATCACTTTGTACTGCACGGGCCCCTGCTAAAACCCATTCAAGGTGGGCGGGGTGGTCATAACCGAAATATCTTAACACTGAAAAAAATATCATTTATACTCCTCTGGATGTCATATTTGTTTATGCTTTCCCTCAACCACGCCCCCTTAACGGGCTAAAATGGGGCCCAAGTGGGAGCGCACCTTCAGCACCCCTTTAACTTCCGCCCCTGAACACACACCTGTTCCTGAGGCAGAGGGAGCTGAGTACCATGTCTCCGTAGGCGTCGCTAAATAGTCGCAGGGCTTTGGGGGAGACGTCCGGCTTCAAGAAGACGCGGTTCTTCTCAGCAGCAGCGAACAATCTGTCGCCTATCTGCTCGGGGAAGCCCACCAGTGACTCCACGTGGTGCACGTTGCCGGCCACGAAGAGCAGGGCGATGTCGAACAGCGACTTGCTACTGTAACGCAAGCTGCCCTCCGCGTTGTAGGTGAAGACAAAGTGTTTCTTACGGAGCACCAGCGCGTTGGTACGGCGACAAGATGAAGGCGAGGAGGCCACCGGGTTCACCACGGAATCGCCGATACAACGCAGTTTGCCCCTTTCCCGCACGTACACGCCGCTGGCATCCATTTCTGGATGTCGACTGTCACACAACCATCAAATTAATGTGTATATTACGCCTTTAAAATGAGTTCCGAAAGCTAAACTAACATTCGTTTTGCCGGGATGAGGAGGTTCTCCATTGGCACGTGTCAAAATAAAAGCCCATTAACTTAAAATATTAGATTAAAATCAAGAGTACACCATGCCATTCGTTTTTTATCCAGCGAAAAATATATTATGAAAACAATATATTTAGATTTTGGCTACATATTAAGAACAAAAAAATGAATAATTGTTTATAAAAATCACTGACGGAAAACTGAGCTAACACATTCAAAATAAAAGCCCTTCGACAAGAAACATTACTCGTAAAACTTAAGCACAGGCTAAATACGACACAAATAACCCCATATAATATTAAATTAAATTTAGGCCTAAATTAATATGATTTAAATAACACAAAGGCACGAATAAACGTTTTGAAACGGAATATCAGGCAAACGCACCGGTATAATGGTGTGTCAAAATAAAGCGCTTTGATGGACAAAATTGAACGCAGGTTAACAATTAACAAACTAGCATTTTAAACTTCCTAAAATTTACCCTTGATAAAAATCAAAACCAACACATTTAAAGTAAAATAAATAGAATGAGGGAAAAAAAACAGTAGGCTAACAGGAAACTGGTGTGTTTACAAGGTGACCATATCCGTATCCTGCTTCCGTCAACGTAAACTAACATTTGAGACGTGACAATTGCATGTTTCCATGACTAAAAGTAAGCATTTTGAATTACGTTTTTCGTCAAATGTCTACGTTTTATTAGTTACAGACGAGTGTAATGCTATTTATGAATTTCAGCACAATTATGTGACGTAGCGTCCGTGTTTCTGCCGTGGTGACACTAAGATTTAGTCCTGTTAGCTTCAACGAAGCGTGTATTGCTGTATCGATAACATGTAAGACATGTCTAAAGTATGTTTATTTTCCTTAAAGCTACACAAGAGGGGAAAAAAGCGTCTGGTTGACTTACAGTTGATCAACTGATAACTCCTGTCTAACTGGCTGGCGTGTTTGGTCGCTTAGATGGCGTCTGCAAACGACCCATTTCAATTTCAAGGTAGGTAATTGTTATATATTTTATTAGAATATGCCATGTTTCATGCTCTTATTAGTTAGATATTACTTCTATATGGTTATGGCAACATTCACATTCTTGACGTGGTTTCAGTAAGGGACTCGAGTCCCCTTAATAGCTAGTATTAGTGTTATTCATGTTGTGTTCCATATCTTTTTATGTAATTGTTTAAGAATTTGAAGACAACAACCTCCTGGCAACTGACAAAGATTCAGCTGCCATCAACATCGATGATGATTTTATAAATCAGAAGTCCCCCAGTGATCTTGCTTCCAACCTTGATGATGAAGACCCCATGGCCGAAAATGACAACGCTAAGGCAAGATAAATGTTTTTCCAATGATGAAAGTCTTATGTCTGTGGATAACCAACTGTCACATTCAAAATGTTTATCAACTTGTCTTTATTTGTTGATCTTAAAGCTACTTTCGGGGGAGAAGAAAAGCATCCCTTTCTGGACTTTTGAGTACTACCAACAGTTCTTTGATGTTGACACACGACGTGTAAGTGTTACCTCTTTAGACTGCAATTAAAGTACCTCATTTATTGCGGTAAATACAGGACACTATTCTGATATGATCCTAAAGAAATGGGCCAATCTGTGGTTAGATAATGTGACAATGTGATCTTTGTCTCAGGTAAAAGAAAGAATCATTGGATCGGTACTGCCATGGCCAGGAAAGAACTTCATACATGTGTACCTTCGCAAGAATCCTGATCTCTATGGTCAGTAAGCAAATATATTTTGATCTTGAGAATAATTTTCAGTATTTGGGGAAAATATACCTTTCACACTAGTTGAGCTGTTGTTAATAAACTTACAAATCCCTTCAGGACCGTTCTGGATCTGCACCACTCTTGTCTTTGCCATCGCCATCAGTGGTAACATCTCCACATTCCTAGTGAACCTTGGCAAGCCAGAATATAAATATACACCCGAGTTTGGAAAAGGTAAATAGCCCTAAAACTAAATGTGTTTTAAATACTTTTCTTCAGTTGTTTTGTTGTTCTGTGCATTCCCATGTGATAAGTTTATTAATAGGTATACTTAAATAAAGGGAGAGACATCGGAGACATAATTTAGCATTAAACTTGCAAGTGAGAATCGATCCTGGCTCGTCCTCGCCACTGGAGCATTCTGAAGAAAGGCATCCTCTTCTGTCCATTTAGTTGCACATAATCAAAACACTTAAGGTTATCTTATTCAAACAATTGCATAAGCTAACCGAATAACACAATTAAGGTCAAAAAACAACTGCAACAACAATTGCCTATCAGGTCGGAAACCAAAAACAACTGCGTAAGAATTTGCACAAGTATGCATAACAATTTCCATAAAAGGTGAAACGAGTAACACTATTTTAAAAACAATATGCGAGTATTTTCAGAAGTTGATTCGATTATGGCCATCTGCCGTAATCCAAGTCAAAGCAATTTAAGAGTCCTTCACAGATCTTCATTGCGAACTCAGATCAACAGTCCTTATACTGAGCTTTCGTCTGCTTATAATGATTAATGTATCACATATACATATAATGATTAATATTCCACACATTCATATAATGATTAATATTCCACACCTACATATAATGATTAATACGCACATATATAATAATATCCCAGAATAACCCCAACTCCTTATAAATAAAACCACAAAAACGGGCCTTTTTTTAAGTGGCATTTTTGTCTGATTTTTAATTACCAGGGTTCCATCAAAACAAAATTTGCCTGCTAAAGTTTCTTATGTTGTGACTGAATTCCAATCATGCATTTTTAACAGCATGGTATTACTAGAATCATAAGTTGACAGAGACACACTACTATAAAGTTTCAAGAACCTATGTCTGAGCAGACACACAATTTATTCTTTTTTTTTTCCTCCCCAGTGACCATAGCTGCGACTGCCATCTTCAGCTATGCTTGGCTGGTACCTCTTGCTGTTTGGGGTTTCCTACTTTGGAGGAACAACAAGATCTTGAACTTGGTGTCTTACTCTTTCATGGAGATTGTCTGTGTATACGGATACTCCCTTTCTATATACATTCCCGCTGTGGTAGGTTTTCTGTTTGAATACAAATGATGCGAAACGGTTACAAGAAAGAAAAAATACATGTACTTTGTTCACAAAAAGCTCTTCTCCACAGGTTGTATGGATCCTCCCATACGAGTGGGTGCGGTGGCTCTCCATCGTGGTGGCACTCTGCCTATCCGGCTCCGTCTTGGTCATCACCTTCTGGCCGGCCGTCCGTGACGACCAGCCCAAGATGATTGCCGCAGTCATGTCAGCCATTGTGGTGTTCAACGTTCTGCTCGCCGTCGGTTGCAAAGTAAATGTGCTTTCTAGTAATCTCGCGGAAGATATGAGTCACCAGTAACCGCACCAACAAATTGACCTGTGTGACACGTGATTCAAACCTGTAGTTGGACTCAAATGCATGACACAAGAAACAAAATATCTGATGTCACTCCATTCTGATGCGCTGGATGCCATGCAGGCGATCTGTTAAACACTCACGCAGCGAGTGTCGCGTGTCCACAGCTCTTGGTCTAATTGGTCTACGGCAAGGGTGTCAAACTCGGGTTGGTTCGCGGGCCGCATTATAACGTCCACTCGATTTCATGTGGGCCGGATCATTTTAGATAAAATATTTAGATTTTTTTTTAAATCATATTAAAAGAACTAGATCAAAAGCCCTAAATATTCAGTTTATAGATCTAAAACAATGTTTATTTGACCTTTTTTTCTTTCTTAACCCTAGAATGGTAACCCTCTTTCAGGGATTACCTTTCACGCTTCTGAAATAGAGGGTTACCATGGTTACCGGGGGAAAAATGGGTACCCTTCATTGCACCGTCTTGCTTAGGACCCATTTTTCCCCCCCGGTAACCATGGTAACCCTCTATTTCAGAAGCGTGAAAGGTAACCCCTGAAATAAAGGGTTACCATTCTAGGGTTAATAAGGGAAAACGTCTTTTAATCATTTGGTTTTCATTTCAAAAGGAAACAAAATCTTTTTTTTAATTATGTTCAATATTAAAGTGGAAAACTGAAAATATTTTTCTATATTTGTAGATTTTACAAAATGATTTTTATACTAAAAACACCAAAAATGATTAAAAAATTGCAATTCTTGATTTAAAAAGGGGAAAATCAGGAAATATAATATACATCTATAATCTTCATTTGAATTTGATCCCAAAACAGAAAGTTTTACTTTACTTAAGATTTACTTTCTAATGATGCTTGCACCCACTGTGGCTTTTTGTGGAATAGTTTAGACACCCCTAGTGTACACTGTTCTAGCCAATGTCTTAAGGGTTGCTGTTTATTTGTTTGTTTTTCTCTCTCTTAGGCGTATTTCTTCAGCAAACCAGAACCCGTGCCAGAGCCTGTCAAACTGATCACAACTGCACAAGTCCTCCCGCACACATGAGAAGCTGTTTAAAGGTAGGCACGTTTTTTTCAAGCCCTTATTTCAGGGCCAGTGGCCTACAATTTCACATCGGACACCGCACTTCCTCAACAAGTGTCCACCATGCATTATTTTTCCTTTTTCCATATGCTCTATTGCAGGGTCTCCTGTTGCCTTAATTGAGAGATTTGGGTCACGGTGTGGCGATGAAGTCATGGGCCGTTCGGATTTCACCTCATAACCTACTCTGGGGTACGCGTAGGGCAAACTGACCAAGTATGTTTTTTTTTTTAAGGAGATGCGTGTGGTGTAGCAATGTGGATTTCTATTTATCGCTTGGGTATGATAAATTCTGAAGGTCTTTGAATGGCACTGAAGACATTTTGTATGAATATTAGGGAAGTGGCATTCAGACACCAGACCACAGTAATGTCTGTACTGAATGGATGTATTTAATTTTCATTACTAATACAATTAAAATTGTCAACAAAAGGCAAGAAGTAAATTGAAGTAGATTACTTTTTTTTGTTCCAGTAATATTTAATTATTTACATTACGAGAATGAATTGGTGATATGACAATAGTAAGAATAAGATTGTAATTGTATGAAAATTCTATTACAATAAAGTTATAATTTTGCAAGGTTATTTCCCTCAGCGTGGGCCTAATTTGTACGTTTTCATAAACATACTGTCAATTTCTGAAAAAAAAAAAGTTGATTCATGTTCAATTCATGAATCAGGAGTTACAAAAAACATCTCTTGTGACTGACATTCTCACCAAATAAACAAAAAATCAAATGAATGGCTATGGCACTCTAACTTTTTGTTAATCTGAGGCCACTAAGAAAGACACTGCTACAGTGTATTTTTAAATATATTTTAAATATTAAAAAGAGAGCTTCTAAATGTAACATTTAACAAGTTGTTTCTCATCCATCTTAAGTGTCAAGAATGCAGTTTTTTAATCAACCATTGAATTTTAGATATGAAAACAAAACAGATTGCTAAAATGTAAATTTATCATGAAAACAGTTAGAGGAAAAAAGCCACAAAAAAGGCCATTTTATGTAAATGGAGATTTAAAAACTACAAGGATAATCATATGAGCATTTTATTCTTATAGAAAAAAAAAATCTGGAAAAAGATATATTTTTGAATATGAATAGTGGTTGAATAATTAGCACAGAGCAATTGAACATTCTTCCATTACAGTTGATGTAGTAGTTACAATACACCTAATGCTATTTATACGTTAAAATAAGTTTTGAAATTCCAGGAGTTAACTTGATCTTCAATTAAGCATTTGTGAATACATGTCAATGAGATCAATAGTTACTTTTTGTAATGTTTTTGTTTGGTGGTGTGCCTATAGATTTTCAATGGAAATTTGGTGCCAAGATTAATAATCATAGCATGCAAAAACAGAATGTCAGATTTTTTTTTAAAAAGTATAATTGTTGGTGTGGGTGCCTGGCGTGAAACACTACATGTTTGTTGGGTTCCATTAAGAAAATTGGGAATTGAAACGGTCTCGATGTGGGAAGCTGGTGGCCTAATTAGCAGTCATCTAAGCCACCAGCTTTGAGTTACACAGGGGATCTATGTATCCCTCCTCAGTCTCAGGCTCGAATGCAACCACGAGAAGATACTGGAAGGAACCAAACAATGACTTTGCCACAGTGGATTTGTTTTCACATTTTCTGGTAGGATGGCAACCACCAAAGTTGACCGAGCCTCTAAATTTGAGACCTTAAAGCTCCTTGAGAAGTGCCAAAAAGAGCGTGACGACGCGGTCCACCGAGAGAGCGTCCTGCGTGACAAACTCCGACAATACGAGTCCAGGCTGCGCTCCGCCGAGACCTTGAAGCAGAAGTTCAAGACCCTGACAGCGGACAACAAGGAGCTAAGGAAGCAGGTCAAGGCCCTGCGAATAGAGATCGGCCTCGAGTGCAGTCCCGAGTTCCACGGAAAGACCACGAAGGATGTTGTCAGCGACCTGCACGAGAAAGAGCGCGAGTGTGATGCTCTGATCGACAAGACGGCCAAGCTGGGCTTGACGGTGGATGAGCTGACGTCAGAGTTGGCGAGCGCCGTCACGTCCAAGACTCTGTTGGAGGAAAAAGTCCAGGCTTTGCAGCAGAACCTCAAGGACATGACCAATAACCAGCGGCGTCTGCTCAAGCTGTGGGAAGATAAAAAGGTTCAGCGGGAGAAGCAGGCGCTGCCCGCCATCGCAGTCAAACCTGGAAAGAAACCCGTTTTGATGCAGAAGGCCGTTCAGACGGACATGTCCATCAGTGCATCCCAAAAGCTTCCGGTCAATGTCTTTGAGACCAAGACTGCTGACACAAAGACCAGTTTTACCCATTCTCATAATGACGTATCTTTTTTTTTACCAAATGAAAATTAATAGATTAAACCACTATGTTGGATTATAGCCTAATGATTTGGAGACGCAATATAATTCGCCATCCATGAATGAGTAATGTAAAATGTGTTTTGTTTACACACCTTAACTTTTGATGTAAAACAGTATAATTATTCCCAACCAAGTTTTAAATAAATGTAATTGTAGAGAATCAGTAAATAGCCCAATAACCTAAACCACAGTATTCATCTGTGTATCCTTTTTCTGATGCATGTATTTTGTAGAATCTCAAATTATATTACGTGCAATATTTATCATAAAACGCAGAGTAGTCATCACATAAGGCAGATATTAGACACGAAAGCGTTTTTTTTTTATTATTATTTTGACGTCATTTACAAACCGGCAAATATACGAACATCCTAATAGCGAATGGGTCCTTCAAGAGGTCCTTTGAACAAAAGTGGCGCGGCACGATGGAAACTTGCAAGTTTTGAAAAAGAATATTAAATACACTCTCCAATATGTTTTCTGCGGACCAAACTTGTTGGTTCATAAGCAAGGTAAGTCAATTTGGTTCATCAGAACCGATTTTTTATCAATGGCGTTAGCTAGCACGTTAGCCTGTGGACCACTACTGATTATGCTGCTATACGCTAGCTAGCTACGTTAAACCACGAGTTATTTATATGTACAATTTGCGTTATCTGTCATTATAGACTACCAGTAGGACAGCTACCCGTACGCTTCATTTAAAGTTTCTTTCAAAGCTGTACAGTCCATTGATCTCTCTAAAGTTGTCATGGGACTGCTGTCAAAACTAAAATGGATCTACAATAGAGACTCTACATATGACAATTTTAATCAATTTAGAACTAATCCTTTTTTGATCCGGCATTACAGTAAATCAAAACAGAGCTAACGTAAGATGCTTCATTTCAAGTGATCACAATTCATCAGTGTGCATATAATGAAAATATATATGTTAACATAAATGTATTTGGTCTTATCTGTACATAGGTAATTTGCTGGAGGGCTGCAGCCAGCATAGCCTGGGCAGTGTTGTTGTTGCCACCTACCACAGCAGTTTTTGTCATCCTTGGCAGATTTAGTCTATTCCTACCGGTCCAGTCGCTGTCAGGTAAGTCTGTCACCATTTAGTTTTGGCAGTGGCTCCGTAGCCGTAGTTTATCACTATTTACCCAACACAGAATTCTTATCGGCTAAATAGCCATATGGGGCCATATAGGCTATTTGACCGGTTACCGGCTAAATAGCCCCTGGGACTATTTGACCGGTTACCGGCTAAGGAGCCACTGCCTTTAGTTTTATTTCATGTGTCACGGATAGCCCCTTTAAAATCAAAAGATATTCCGGTTACAGAATGTCTGTCCTTCCTGACAAGCGCCAGCGGCATTTTCTCGTGTGTCCTGCTATGTGCCGTCACCGCAATGGTGGGCTTCTTAATCTTTGAGCATTATACAGGTGAGTGTCAAAATTTGTAGGTATGAAAGTCATAATTTCGATTGCGAATGCATTTTTTTTATCGTCGGCATTGTATTTATACTTTACTTATTTGCAGTCATCCCTACGCTCGCCTGTTCTAAAATCGCCCTTTTGGGGCAGCTGTTGCACCCACGCCACGTGGCCAACTCTCTGCTCCACTGCGTCATGGGTGTCATTGTGGCGTGGTGCGCCGCTGTCACCATCGGGGGACGGTACGAGATGCTCGGCTACCCGTGCGGCACCAGTGACAAGTAAGTCCGCTGTACCGACGCTCGTAAGCAGCTAAAGCGTCACTCCAAAAAAAAATTTCCCCAGTGCCCCCCAGGTTTGTCTGAATGAGTATCACCTCATCCTTCTGCTGGCGGGGGCTTTCGTAGGATTCTCCCACACCCTGTTTGGAGTTGTCCAAAATATGAATTACGTGCCGTTCCACGTGGTGCAGGTTCGTGTCGGATACAACATGTTTTTTTAAGATTTTGTATCCATGACTTAAATCCTCTATTTTTTCCTTAGGAACAAAAGTACCTTCGCTTTAAGGGCTCTTTGGCGCTGGTGGTGAAGTGCAGTGCTGTCCAAGCATTTTATTCTGTCAGGCAGTACCTTCTTGTCTATTTCTTTTTGGGTATGTTATCCCTCTACAGTCGTTGTGTGAATTTACAACAATATATGTTTCCATATTTTCTCGTCATCATTTTTTTTTTGATGAAATACGGCTATTTGTCGCTTAAAAAATGATGACTGAATCAAGGGCACGGCTTATATATGCGCATACATTAGACTTGATATGCACGAAACTGCAAGGTGACAAAGTCGAAACACCATAAGGCAATATAATGCGGGCGATATGGTCATTTATTTCAAAACAGAGAAAAGAGGAACAGATAAAACGCTAAACTAAATTTATTTTGATGTCTATGGATGAAATTCAAGGGAAAAAAACATATGGTGCATATAATGTGAAAAAACACCTTAAGGAATGTGCAATCCAGCAGATGAATATGGAGGTGAAAATTGTGAATCAGGGGCTTATACGAGAGAAATTGTAAAATTCAACGATTTTAAGGCAATTTTAATGGTGTGGCTAATATGCGGGAAAATACGGTATGTATTTTTGTTAGTTTTCTGACATATAATATTCAGTATGTACTAGTATTATATACTTTAACCATTTTTTTTTTAAATAATAAAAAACATTTCTTTTTTTAAGGTTATATTTTTGAAAAATGAACTTGATTGTGGATCTAAAATTTAAAACTTTTTTTTTTCCATCAGGGTACATCCCGAGAGAGTGGATCTGTAAAATGTTTAACCTTATCTTATACAGGTGAGTCCATTTTATGAAGCATCCAGTAATACTTGGTAATATTTCCCATTATTTATATTGCTCCTTTAGTTCAAGCCATCGTCTGGATACCATCAGTGGACTATTGGACCTATCTCTGCTCTACCATCTGTGGATCAGTGCCACCTTCCTGCTCTTCACCTGGTACATTGCCCTGCTCCTCTTTCGGATATTTATCACAGAGGTGCGTCATTTTTGTATGCATACTTTTGCCACACCATTATTCGCATCATGCAATTTATGCTGGCTGATCATTTAACCGTGTGAAATCGGCATTGTCAGTCAGTTATTTATAAAAGGTACATGTTGTATTTGTAAGATGGGAGAAAAAGGAACATTTCATTTTTGTTCATTGTTTTTTGATACTTTTTTCCGGTACTGGTAGGGTGTGTTAGTCGTTCCAGGAACTTTTTTGTTGCTTTGTGTAATTTCAGAATGTTAAAAATTCTTCAAATGCATGTTTTTTTTTTTTAAATTGTTTGATAATCGTCCTAATCATTGACCTCAAATGACCTTTAATTTGCATGCAGGGTTACAGTTTCCCAGTACAGTCATCCTTTACCGAGGACGTGCAACAGTGTCTTCCAAGAGTTCTTTCTGACCCACAGCCAACCATTTTGAAGGTAGCCAATCAGCTTGCCTCCTTAGACTCTTTGAAATATTTGGAATTTACCTTTTTTTTGTCCACCAAATAGTTCCTCGCTTTACAAGACTTGGCTCTGCTTTCTCAGCACTCGCCATTGCGACGTGGCGAGGTTTTCAGCCTGAGTCAGCCAGGTTCGTTAATTCGGTTTTTGGGTGTTTCTAATGTCATCCGATGATGGGAATGACCATTTTCCTACCTCTTCCTCAGGTGGACATCCTCATAATTGGAACGCCATCAGCAAGGAGTGCCAGTTGCTTCTGGCTGATCTGACACAGCGCCTGGTGGCGTACCATGACAGCATAGCCACAAATGGTCGACCTAAGCCACTTTCGTCAGGAAGCGAAACGAAGTCCTCCTCCAGCTCGTCCTCGGGTAAGTCATCCCAAAAGCGCTGAAGAAGAACTGCAAGTTACATATGAGATTCATCTACCTATGAGTGATTTTTAACCCTTTTATTGTTGGGAAAAAATGTACTACCTCGTGTTTGTTGTTTTCAGACATCTTACTAGTTAGTTTGTGCAGTTCCAGAGACTTTTTTTTCTCCTGTTCTTCTACTCTGCTGTGACTTTTTAAATTTAAAAGTATCTAAGAAAATATTTTTATAATTTTGAACCCTAAAAGGGGCATCTTGCTTGGAGGATGGAATGAGTCCAAAGGCCAGCAGTTTATCGTTCCAGAAGAAAAGGTCCATCTTTTCCCACACGGCTTCAAGCCCCCTCACAGCGCCATTTTCCCCACCCTACCTAGACAGCCCTTTTGCCTCACCCAGTCTGCGCCGCCTCACCTCAGCCGTGGACCAGGGCTCTCCATGGCACGGTTCCGTGCAGAGCCCGCACATTATGAGAAGGGCACCCAAACTGTGGTCTACCTCCACAGGTAATGGAATGTACACGTCAGCGGAAGCAGTAAAATTCTAATCATTTCCCTGCTGTCTCCATTCAGAATCCCAGTCTAATGGCAGCCCACTGCAGTCCCCCGACCCACTTCCCAGTCCTAAACGGGGTACCCCCCAACCTAGTCTAATTGCAAAGTTCCTCCAAAACAAAAAAGAACAGGTATGTTTTAAAAAAAATACTCATTTGTTGATTTTGTAACACATTTAGGAAGTGTGCAACAACTGTGGTAATCGACAAAATATCAGACATTATATGTAACATTTAGTTTCTGGAAACTTTGTTCAAACTCTTAACTTTGCCCCGTCCAGGTTAAAAGTTTCGTGTCCAAGCGTGTGCTGATAGCGTATTTGTTCAACAAGGTGAGCACAGTAGATTTACAATATATTACTGCATGCTACATTTCACACATGTTAAACGCCCTCCTTATTTTGCAGCTCCCAGAAGCCTCCAGTGAAGCACTCTTTGCCGACAGCCAAGCTCATATTTGGGCGTTGGAGGGTAAATAAATGTTCCCATTTTTTTTCCACCATAGCGTTTAACGTGGATGTTGTCCACGGGAGGCTAACCACATGACCGCTTTCAGGACTGTCCTACCTGATTCAAGCTTCCTTCTCAGAGGACCACTTTGGAGTGGTGCAAACGTCATTAGCCAGCATCCTCAACTGTATGCTGCTCCTACAAGAGGTCCGCCTTACGTATAGCTACCCTTACTAGAAGTAGTCATTTCTATTGTCAATGTGCCTCACAGCCAATGTTCCCTCTAAGCTGTGCGCGTGCGCAATTGCGCACTACTCTCGTCTTCTCTGCGCACAGCAAATCATATGGAGCGCACAAAATAAAATCCCAATTTTTTTTATTTTATTTTTTTTTAGCTGTGAGGCTGACGCGCAAACCACTCGCCCATTCATAGATATTAATCATTACATGTTATTATTACTAAATCATTTATGTGTAGTAGACATGCACCTGCTTATGGCAGGTGTGATACTGCTGTGTGCCCATAGCAAGCAATGATGTTGCTGCTCACACCGGTACTCGGTGTGCTCAGGGAGGTTGTCTTTCTGCCCAGACAAACAAAAAATTAGAGGGAACATTGCTCACAGCCATACAAGTGTGAAGAGATGTATGAATGGAAAATAATAATGAAATCCACTCATCCACAGGCAGTAGACCGTCACTTCAAACTGCCTCACGCCTCCACCAAACCCGTCAAGACCGCAGTTAGCATGGCCGAGCCCTCCTACAAGACACTACGCTTTGCTCTCAGGGCAGCGCTCAAGACGGCTATCTACCGAATTACCACCACCTTTGGAGATCACCTCAAGTGAGTCCTTCCTTACACTAGCCGTCAAAGCTTTTTTAGACACTGAGAAAGTCTCCAAACATTCGACAGCTCGTGCATAATGACCTTCGTAACGTTCCCGTTTTATTCTTTCAGTGCCGTTCACATGTCCGCAGAGCACCGCAAGAGGCTGCAGCACTTCCTGCACTACAAGGAATAAGTTTTTATTATTCCTAACCCTCACGTATGATGCAAAGGAGCTGATTTTATTTGTATGAAATACCAGAGAATAGAAAGCTCACAGGTCAAGGGGGCTGATTGTACATACTAGCTTGGTTTTTGATTGTTAAATAAATTGTTTAAAAGAAAGCAGAACTGGGTTTTATTGGTTGAATATTAATTTCACTAGGGCAGAGGCGGGCGGACAAGAGTTACGGGAGCTCGCAGTGACAGGCTGGTGTGTGTGTTCGTCTGAAAAGAGTATATCGAGGTGAGAGGGGTTTGATTCTTTCCTGTGTGTTGTTAACGAGGCTTATTCTTTCAAAAAAAACTCATCCAACCACACGGAGTTCCAATTGTCCTAATTGAGGTGGGGAAAAAAAATTGCATGCAGCAATGAGTCATCGTCCAATCAGGAATGCAGATTCTGACTCAAAAGGGAGCAGTTTTAAGGACTCCAAACCCTTTTCAGCTAGGAACAATTCCAAGCAAACAGGCCGACAAAAAGCATCAACAACTGTTTTTTAATTGCACATTTTTAAAACTGATTTACAACAGAAGCAGTAAGACAATTTCTAATGTTAATTTTGTAAGTGGGATTTTTTTTTACATTTCTCAATACAATATAGTATTGTGCACAATGGACATATACTGTAAACCACAGTCTTTGGAGAAAAAACTTGAAGTATCCGAATATAAACCTCTGCTGCATAAACCAGTCAAACGTGTTGACATCAAACTGCATGTTTTCTAATTGTATTTATTTTTACAGTTTTCATATTTATATATTTACAATTGAACTAGGAATTTTCAGAAAACATCATGGTTGGGAATCTTAACCAACAAAAACCCTCCCTGGAATATTAACCATTCCAGCATCCAGTTTTTAATCATTCAGCATTTATATTGACTTCCACGGGGAGGGCCTGTAAAATAGCCCCCCAGGATCTTATTGTAAATAAAGTAGTTGATCCCCTCCAACCATCCAAGCTTCAGGGGGCGTGTCTCTGTTGCGCATGCAGTAAGAAGAAATGTAGCATTTTCTGTTTTACATGGAGAACCAGCAAAAAGCTTTGAGTGCAATTGCCTTACAAAAATACCTACAAGTACTGCCAAAATTGCGAGAGAAAGAAAGAACCCCAACAACAACACAATTGCTAAGTGCAGGTATCAAACTTCAACATCCCTGATTCAAAGTGCACTCAGTAGTTGAAAAGCGTGGCAGCAATCCGGGGATTGAACTCCATTGCTACAATGGGAAGGAGGGTGCTACGTGCTGGTGTACATCTGTAGCCCACCGTCGAAAATGGGGATCGCCATGGCCAGCATCTGCACCATCCGTATGTCTTGATTTGTGTATGCCAGTGTTCATAAAGTCAAGTGCACGAACAGGTTGTGGTTGTCCAAAGAAAAGCGGACATCTCCATTGATTGTACCAAAATTTAGAAGTGCATGCATCTCATTAGACGGTAGCTGTCATTATGGTTATGTGCCCAAAGTTAAATGTTGTGAATTTAAGGGCACTAAAGCATGTATAATAGGAGCAAAACATGTGACCATTTGAATCTTATATATCTGCATAAATTGCAAACCATTTTGTGCAGAAAGAAAAAAAGTTCACAAGTCCTTTCCTACCACTGACTCATAAATGTCCAGTAAAAAGCATGTTATCTCCAACATTTGCCCCACCCTCCAATTTATATACTATTCAGTTTACAGTCGATTAAATCATAAACTATGTCATTTGTCCCCCCTCCCTCATTTCCCTAAACAATATAATTGTGCTTTTGTATACTTTTTTCCTGTAACATGTTTTATAGAAACATACATTTTGATTTTTTTTGACCAAAACATTTTTTTAAGACATCAATAGCTCAATTTGGACATCAAAACTTGAGAATGACTATACAGTGCCCCAAACTTTTTTTTAAATATTTTCTAACATAGAAAAAAAATGGTAGATGTATTTTTCCTAATGCTCTGTTCAATTATTTTTTTTTGTAATGGGAATGATTTGTTTTTTTCTTTTTCTTTGGAGGCAACTGAGGATGAAAATGTTGGACATACTTGCATTTTATTGGACATTGTGTGTATGTCTGTATTTTTCATGTGCACTTGTGACTTATTTAAGAGGACATGCACTGGACATGATCCGGACCCCCCTCCTCTTCGTCGGAAGTGTCCGGCGAGCTCCAGGATTCATCAGTTTGCGCGTCAACTCCGAGTAGGTTCTGAATTTGAGATGAGAAAATAGCAAGTAAATATGCTCAAGTCAGACAAAAAAACCCCATGAATATGCTCACCCCCGGTGGTCGTCGGTTCCCCATTTGTCTCATTAGGAACCACAGCAGTTGGGTGTCGAAATGGTTCCCGTGTCGCAAGCTCTCTTCGTCTCGCTCACGTTTGTTGTTCTTTATCACCTTCAGGCAGACCCCAAGTTCAACTTCAAGTGCGGTTCTTCAAAAGAACCTTGCGCTAGAAGTCGGTACCTGTTTGAGGCCCTTGAGTCTAGTGGGCGTCTTGGCGGTGGGGGCCCACACTTTGATGTAGTGATCTAGACCGCTGGTGACCATGTTAGGCTGGTGGGGGTGTGGCTCCAAGCAGTTTACCTGCAGGACCATGGGCCAACAAGAAGTATCGTCACTTTTGTTTTTAGTGAGGACAGTACCCAGACCGTCCCAGTTATTCTACCCTAGACGATAATAGCGCCGTAGATTAAATCATATCATAAACAGCAAGTTGCAATGGACTTGTAAACAGGCAAAAACAGCCAACATTCACTAACGTGGACCCAATATCAAACATTTCCATTGCGCATCAGTGGCTACAATGAAATAAAACAATTGTTGTCCCTTTATGTCACATGTGTCAAAGTGGCGGCCCGGGGGCCAAATCTAGCCTGCCGCATCATTTTGTGTGGCCCGGGAAAGTAAATCGTGAGTGCCGACTTTCTGTTTTCGGATCAAATTAAAATGAATAGTATAGATGTGTATTAAATTTCCTGATTTTCCCCCTTTTAAATCAATAATTGTAATTTTCAAATCATTTTTTTCAGTGTTTTTAGTTCAAAAATCATTTTGTAAACTCTAAAAAAATATATATAAAAAAAACTAAAATAAACATTGTTTTAGATCTATAAAAAACTGAATATTCTGGGCTTTCTGTTTTAGGATCAAATTAAAATGAATAGTATAGATGTATATTAAATTTCTTGATTTTCCCCCTTTTAAATCAATAATTGTCATTTTTTAATCCATTGTTTCTGTGTTTTTAGTTCAAAAATCATTTTGTAAAATCTAAAAATATATATTTAAAAAAGCTAAAATAAACATTGTTTTAGATCTATAAAAACCTGAATATTCAGGGCTTTTAATCCATTCAAAATAAATATAAATTTTATATCTAAAATGGTCCGGCCCACATGAGATCTGGTCACCATGAATGTGGCCCGCCAATCACACTGGGTTTGACACCCCTGTTCTACGTCATCAGACAGCCCATGCTCACCACTCCGCTTCTGTCGGCCTCTTCCATGAACTGGACGATGCGAGCCGAGTGCTTATCCCAAAGGTAGATGTTTCCGCAGTCACTGCCGCTCACTACAAACTCGCTGCAAGGCCCGTAGAAGTTAACGCCCTTCACTGCCAGGAAAAAAAAGGGATTTGGCAACATGGATACGGATTTGGGAAGACAGGTCGCCCTACCTGTTGCATTGTTACGGTGTCCTTTGTATCTTCTGCAGTAGTCCGCGCCGTCGCTGTGGTTAGAGTCAAACAGGTAGATGTCTTCATCATTGTAACTGGCTAACAGCTCTAAATGAAAATAATAATAGCGTAAACCATTGAATTTCCACAGGCAAAATAAAAGGCCAGCACACATCAATGTTAGCATTGCGCTTCCGCAGATCCTTCCTCCCATTAGCTGTCAGGCTCTTTAACAAAACAAATGGCTGAGTGTTAAACCCTACCTTATGCATGCATGTACATCTATGTGTATGTATGTGTATATGTATGTATGTATATGTGTATGTGTATATGTATTCATGTATGTATATATATATGTGTATATATGTATATATATGCATGTATGTATATATATATGTATATATAGATATATGTATGTGTATGTATATATATATATGTGTATATATGTATATATATGCATGTATGTATATATATATGTATATATAGATATATGTATGTGTATATATATGTGTATATATATATCAGCAACACACTTATTTATTTATATATTTATTTATTTATTAACTTACTTATTACCTATCTATTTATGTCTAAAATGCCTTCCTATTTCTGCATCCTCACCCTTTTGCTACTGTGACAACGAAATTTCCCGAATACGGGATGAATAATGTTATCCAATCCAATCCAATCAGTTGATAAAATTTGTTAGCTGATAAGAGTGATGACTCCGATTTGAAAGTAGTTTGTCTTAAATGATTTGTAGTGCTGAATCTACTCTAATATAACATAGCTTCGTTGTAGTGTATATGTTAGATTTATTGATGATTATCTGTACATAATTGCATCAAACAGTACTAGTTTCCATATTTGTGGCCATCTTACAGACCGATAAAGTGTCGCTATGCTTTTTACAGAATATATGTATATTTTAAACAGCGTTCACCTGTGCCATTGTAGCTGTAAACCAGGCATGTGATATTGGTCTTGGACTCGCTGGACACCAGATGCGAGGGGCAAAACTTCTTAAGCACGCCGTTGTTGTCGTTCTCGTTGATCTTTCTCTGATCGTAAATCCTGCATAGTAACAGTAACAGCGATGACCAATCACCAGGCGCATTCACGCAAATCATCCCATTTCGATTTTTTTCCAGTCTGAAAATGACTATATTTATCTTTGCTCATCTATCCATGACTGACAGATTTACCGACAAGCTCAACAAAAAAAAATATTTTTGCTAGATTGGAGAAATAACATGTTGCTATCCGTGCAAATTTTAAACGGCGACTAATTGTGAGTCAACTGCATAATTGCAATTCATTAAACGCTGGCTAGAGAATTGCTGATCACGTCACACACTTACACACACGTACGCATACCTGATATACTGATCCTTCCCACCGGCCGCAAAGTATTGCGTTTTAGCCGGGTTGATGTGGATGGTGTAGAGGCCCACTTTTTTGTCGCCCTCCTTCACCACCGCTAGCTTGCTGTAAATAATCACAATGAGTTAAAAAGTACAGTGGTACCTCGACATTCGATCTTAATCCGTTCCGGGACTGAGATCGTATGTCGAGCTATTTGTAACTCGAGCGAACATTTCCCATTGAAATTAATTAAAAACAAATTAATTAGTTCCAACCCTCTGAAAAAACACCAAAAACAGGATATTGGATTGGTAAAAATGTTTTATTTCTTCTAATTCGCCATCTATTAACAAAGTAACACATAACTAGTGGTTTAATAGTAATAAAATGTGTTTAATAGAACTAAAATTGATTAATATATACAGACCCACTCAAACATACGTTTAATGTAACTTTACACAAAACTGAATTCTCTGTTACTTTATGAACGAACAGGTGGTGAATTAGAAGCAATAAAAATATGTTTTTCCATTCTAATATCGTGTTTTTAGAGGGTGGGAACAAAATAATTAGTATTTAGTTCGTTTCAATGGGAAAAATTGATTTGAGATACGAGTAAATTGACATACGATCTCGGTCCCGGAATGCATTAAGCTCGTATCTTAAGGTATTACTGTATATCACCAAATAGGCACGAGTTAAACATTTGCTTGAAATGACACTGGCGCTTACTTGGCTGGATTGTCGAGTCGTAGGTCGATTCCAAGCACCACGGCGTCCTCTCCCGCCGACAGGAAAAAGCACGGCGAGTCAGGCTGTAGGGCTAACTGGTTTAAAAGAAGAACTTTAAGAGACAAAATGTTGAGCAATTCTCAAATGTGAAGGAGTGGGAGCGTACGGGACCTTGTGGGCGGCCCCTTTGTGCTGTGCGATCTGCCTGGTGCTCTTGCAACAATTGGTGGCGGAGAGCTCGGCCATTCGAATCTGACCGTCTCGGGCGCACGTTACCAGCGTAGAATCGCCGCAGTGAGGTAGGAACTTGGCCTGATGGAAAAAATATATAAGTACTACTACTTTTTTTAGGAGGCAAGTGAACAATACAACTACCAGAAACTATAAACTCAATTATATGAGGACTTATTCAATGATGACTAATTATGTATGTTGATTACAACTTATTTATGTTGACTATTTATTACTATTTATTATGTATTTGTTGTTATTTGTGCAGTTCCCTACTTATTTACATTATTGAGTACTTATTTATTACTTTTTATTGATTTGTTGTCGTTATTTGTGGACTTTCCTACATTTACATTATTGACTACTTATTTATGACTTTTTATTGATTTATTTGTTGTTGTTATTTGTGGACTTTCCTACTTATGTTGTTGACCGCTTATGATGTGACTATTTATTGATGATTTTTTTTGTCTGTTTGTTGTTATTTGTGCACTTCCCTACTTATTTACATTATTGACTACTTATTTATTACTTTTTATTGATTTGTTGTTGTTATTTGTGGACTTTCCTACATATTTACATTATTGACTACTTATAAATGACTTTTTATTGATTTATTTGTTGTTATTTGTGGATTTTCCTACTTATGTTGTTGACTACTTATGATGTGACTATTTATTGATGATTTTTTTTGTCTGTTTGTTGTTATTTGTGCACTTTGTGGTGAAGCTTTTAAATCTCATTATACTTGTATAATGACAATAAAAGCATTCAATTCAATTCAATATATCCAGAAATAGAACACTGTTATAACGGTATATCCAAAACAGTATACCATCATCTAACATAGAAGTGTCCACAAATAGAGAACCTGTCACAAATGTCTCAAAATACGGATCATGTGGAAAATATATACCTGAAAGACATTGTTCTGATGGCCACTGTCAAAGTCCAGCACAGCCTCGGAGTTGGTCCAATTCCAGATGACGACACGTAGGTCATCGCTACCGGACGCCAGACGCGTGCCTGACGAGTTAAAGTGGAGTGTGTTGACGCAACCCGAGTGCCTCTTCAGCCAGCCCTGCATCTCGAGCCTCTGCACCAGATAGCGCGAGCCGCACAAGCGCCTGGCGAACTGATGCGTGTCTTTTCCGATCTCCCGGCGGTGCAGGGAGGGAATCATGCTCCACGCCGGCCTGTGCGAATCCCGGAGTTCGACACCCAGCCACGCCTCCGTCGTCTCTTCGTCGTCGTCCTCGTCGTCTTTGTCGTCGTCCTCGTCTTTGTGTTCTTCGTCCGAGCTGGAGGACCGGTTGTTGTTCCTCTTCTGTGCCACCCACCTACCGCCGTCTTTCAAGCTTTCCCGACGGCCTCCTTCGCCGTCCTCGGTCAAGGAGAAGTGGTCGCTGCCGTCCATGTCTTCTTCCTCCTCCTCCTCCTCCTCCTCCTCCTCATCATCTTCCTCATCCTCGTCCTCGTCCTCCAGCTCACTTTCTTGTACGTTCCTATCACCAGACGCTTCTCCGTTGTCGTGAGGTAGAACAACACTCGTGGAGGTTTTCTCTGGATGGAGATGGATCGTTTAGAGTGAGATTTACAATAGTAATGATAATAATAGATATTAATTAAGTCTTTTTATATGTTGAGGAGACGCAGTGACTTTTGTGGTGCTTCATTTATTTACGTTTTGGTACTCAGGCAACTCATCTATCTAAATAAAAATATATTCTTCATATATCTTGTTTATTGGGCAAGGTGTCAAAGGTGGAAAAGTGTTAAGATTAGAGTCTAAAAGAATTTGGTGGAGACCAATTTCTTAAAATTACCTGCATTAACAGAAATACATCAAGTGAGTTTGTTGGAGAAGTTCTTTTTCTTTAGTAGGTTATTACTCTTATTTTTACGTTACATGTTTCGTAAAGCGGCAGCCCGGCGGACGTGTGTTTAGCGTGTCGGCCTCACAGATCCGGAGTCGAGGGTTCGATCCCAGGTGGAGTTTGCATGTGGATTTGGGTGGGTTTTTAGAAAATCCAAGTCACATAAAACCAGATTTACCGGGATGTTTGCCTCCATCTTTGTGTTGATCTCCTCCGGCTTCTTCATCCCCAGAGATTCCTATAAAATAACCAAGCAACGGTCACAAACAAGGCGAAATGTCGACCACAGGTGGTTTTACAGTCGAGTTACCGTTGAGTGACGCGGAACTGCCTTCCGTTTCTGCCATGGCGACGCAAAGGCGAGTCTGTTACACATGGAAATTGGACGAAAGACAGATGAAAAAGTTAAGCATTGTCCCGATTGTAATCTGCGTGTGAGATGTATGCAAACTGTCCGCGCATTCTTTGTGACATCATCAGTAAAACTCGCTTTGACGCGTGAAAGGATCGATGCTATTAATATGTGGATGTGGCTGCTTAGTTTACATGCAGTTTTAAAAATACGATCTGACACCAAGATGTTATTGTTGCAAACACCTGGTTGGTAATAGGCGCATACACAAGAGCTAAGTTAGCCTTCGCATTTGTGTATTACCTCGATTCACAGGCCCGACTCCGCGCACTTAGTTCTCTTTTTCTAAGATCGATCCCTCTAATCTTTTATTTGGAGGCTTTCCGATCGTCACACTTCGCCTCGGCCGCCCAAAACTTGACAGAAAAGAGGCTGGCTTGTGCATCAAGTTTGCTAAAAGACCAAGTATGCAGCGTTCAAACAAGGTCGACTGGTGTTTATGTTTTGACGGGTCAGCTTCTATTTGGGGGGAGGCTTCCGATGACGTAGAATAATGCGTCCTCTTTTTTTTCTTCTTTTTTTTCAAACTTGAAGACGCAGTACATCAGGGATAATAAAACAATTCTTAAATTATATTTTGAAAAACAAAACAGTTTAAATTAGGTCTTTGTGTTTAGAGTGTTTTTTTAACAAACCGGAAGTATCCGCTCAAAAGAAAACAACAAATAAGAGCCTTAATTTACTGGTCGCAGCTTTTTTGTGTTTTATGAACTTCCGTTTGTGTTTGCATGTTGCAATTTAAGTGGTGACGTATATGTGTTTAGTTTTGAGTGTATATATCGGTATATATACTCATCATGTTTTACAACGATGGTGCAATAATGTTTGCAGACAAAAAAAGTAAAACACAAGCACAGATGCATATCATTATGAGTACTATTAAGGACGTCAGCCGGAAGAGCGGCCAATTTGGGATACTGGCATTTGATTGGTTAAAATTAACACGCCCTTATTTCGGGCGGATGCATAGTAGTAATACTAGTGGGTCATATTAGTGTTTGTCCGCTATTGCACACAAAAGAAATAAACAACATAAATGCATGCCCAATTAATTATTATATTAATGTAATAATTCATTTTCCATTCCAATTAGCATCATCACAAGTACAATGGTTACTGATTAAGGGATACTTCTTCTTAGCACCTGCAAATGATCAACCGCTCAAGATGGAAGAGTAAGGGCAAGGTAATGTTTAACCTTGGCCTTATTATCTGTTTATTTATTCATTCATTCTGCACAATGGTTGTCGGGGGGTGCTGGAGCCTATCCTAGTCAACTAGGAGCATGCGGATGGGCACCCTGTATCAGTTCTCTTTAATTATTGTACTTTAATTTGGTTACACTTATGCCAACAATTGTCTCAAATGTTATTTATTTACCTTCTCTTTTCAATCAAAGTATGCAAAGACTAACATTTTATTACCCTAAGTGATAATGTAAGAGAGTACGTATCTATTTTGAACTAAAAAAAAAGTAAACACCATCTTTCTAAAAAATATAAACTCTAAAATAGTTGAGTGAATGAGACTTTCAGGGACTTTTTTCACTAGTCGTCCAGTCCAGTGAATGCTAAATTATCCAGTGTGAAACAAGATGGTTTCCTTCCTGTGTTTATGTCAGGGTCCTTAATGGTCCCAGAACATAATGAGGTCTTTTTTCCGCTGCAATATGTTAGGAAGTCAGCCTTTATCTCTCTATCGAATATGTAAAAGTGTAAGTAAAATGTGTTTAGAATCGGAATTGGCATTTTCTGGCTGGCCTCCTTGTCAATCATAATATGAAGTCATTGTTAAGGATTGATTGTTGTCACTCTACGGACTTGAATTTAGTAAGTCAATTGAATGCAAATTGGATTTTGTTGTTATTTTGCATTTTTAATGAAAGATTAACAATATTGTGCACCTATAACAAAGTATTTTTTCCATTGCAATCTGATATTCAGGTATAGAATCTTCAAAACAAGGATACCATTTAACATGGAGACAATTTATGAAATTATCAGAAAAAAACATACCATATGAAGAAAATTATGAAATTACGTTTTTGAAGTGAA